>NC_045437.1:40636510-40806804 GCF_002776525.5 Piliocolobus tephrosceles
CAGGCTGGAGTGCAGTGGCGCAATCTCGGCTCACTGCAAGCTCCGCCGCCTGGGTTCACGCCATTCTCCTGCCTCAGCCTCCCAAGTACCTGGGACTACAGGTGCCCACCACCAGGTCCGGTTAATTTTTTTGTATTTTTAGTAGAGACGGGGTTTCACCGTGTTAGCCAGGATGGTCTCGATCTCCTGACCTTGTGATCCGCTCGCCTCGGCCTCCCAAAGTGCTGGGATTACAGGCATGAGCCACCGCACTCGACCTGATCCCGAGTTTTAGTCAAATTTATTTCCCATCCTCTGGCATGCAAATGTCTCACCAATAAGTCCAGTGTGTTTGCTACTTGTTGCTCACTGGATCCAATCAGCATAATACCATCAATATAATGGACCAGTGTGATATCTTGCAGAAGTGAAAAACGATCAACATCTCTCTGAATAAGATTATGACACAAACCTGGAGAGTTGATATTTCCCTGAGGTAGGACAGCAAAAGCATATTGCTGGCCTTGCCAGCTGAAGGCAAATTGCTTCTGGTGGCCCTTATGGACAGGAATAGAGAAAAAGGCATTTGCCAAGTCAATGGCTACATACCAGGTACCAGGAGATGTGTTAATTTGCTCAAGCAATGAAACCTCATCTGATATAGCAGCTGCAATTGGAATCATCACTTGGTTAACCATATGATAATCCACTTTCATTCTTCATGATCCCTCTGTCTTCTGCACAGGCCAAATTGGACAGCTGAATGGGCATGTAGTGGGAATCACCACCCCTGCACCTTTCAAGTTCTTGATGGTGGCACTAATGTCTGCAATCCCTCCAGGGATATGATATAGTTTTTGAATTACTATTTTTCTAGGTAAAGGCAACTTTAATGGCTTCCATTTGGATTTGGCCTTTTCCACCATAACAGCCCTCACCTTACCAGTCAGGGAGCCAATATGGGGATTCTGCCACCTGCTAAATATGTCTATGCCAATTATGCACTCTGGCATTGGGGAAATGAGCATAGGATGAGTCTGGGGACCCACTGGACCCATTATAAATTGAACCTGAGCTAAAACTCCATTAATTACCTGACCTCCATCAGTCCTTACTTTAACTGGAGGACCTCAGTGATGTTTTGGGTCCCCTGGATTCAATGTCAGCTCGGAGCCAGTGTCCAGTAGTCCCCAAAATGTCTTATCACTTCCCTTTACCTAGTGCGCAGTTACCCTGGTGAGGGTGGGAGGTATCTTTGGGGAAGGATGGGAGAAAGATTCACTGCATAAATTGTCAGAAATGTAGTGGGGTCCTCCCTCAAGGGGACACATCCTCCCTTTCATTCAAGTGGTTCTGGGTCTGTAAACTGGCTCAAGTCTGGAAATTGATTGAGGAGCCACGATTCTCTGTTTTTATAATTCAAATTAATCTTGTGTCCATTTGACCTAGAAGTTTTCTCCTTATATAAATTAAGTAGGAATGCAGTAGGCATCTTATCAATTTCACTTCTAGGAACACTTTGATTAATTAGACAATGTCAGAGCTCTACACAAGTCAGACCATTTTGATTGCCACTTTGCCTCTGCTGTCCATTCTGTTAGCTATGTCCACCTTGCCTTTGACAGTTGAGTGCCTCCACTTGGCTCCTGCCACCTTGAGATCCAATTATTCCCATTGTATTTAAATTTTGTAGTTGAGTGACTGTGGTTCCCATTGTTAGATCTGACATACAGAGAAGAGCAATTATAGAGACCTTCAAAGATGCAGGTGCTGCCCTCACAAATCTATTTTGCAAGGTGTTGGTCAAGAGTATATCTTCTGGACCCTCCCAGCTGAGATGAGTAAGTCTGAAGTGACTAATCCACTCCACTACCCCAATCTTCCTAAGCCTTTGGATCTCTTCCCCTATATTAAACCAAGGGAGATCAGGTATTTCCAGCTTGCTCACAGTGGACCATCTTTTAATCCATATTTCAGCTAACCAAGCAAATAAACTATTAAGACCTTTTGTCTCCTCAGGTTACAACATTAAATGCAGAGTCCCTACTTAGTGGGCCTAAATTAATAAATTTAGCCTGATCCAGTTCTATGTTCCTTCCACCATTACCCCACACCCTTAATATCCATTCTCATGCCTGTTCTCCAAATTGCTCTTTATATAAATTAGAAAACTCAAACAGTTCTTTTCAAGTGTAGTGAACCTCCTCATGGGTCATACTCTCAACCTCATCTCTAGGGGCCTGCCAGGACTTTAGTTATAGGTCTAGTACCAAACAGGGGTGTTGGGGGTGACTCCTAATGATAATCAACATTATTTTGCCTGGAAACTATGTCAGGGGAGGCCATCACTGTTGCTTCAGCCAGCACAGGGTTTATTTCCTCAGACAAAGGTGGAAAGGTTGATGTCAGTTTGGATTGGGAGGGGACATTGCCACTACTGGGGATGGGGAGGCTGTTTCTGCTGGCAAAAAAGGTTCATCAGAGTTTACAAGCTCAGTGTCCCCAGCTTCATCAGGGTCCTCCCATACACCCCCACTCCAAATTTCAGGGTCCCATTCTTTTCCAATCAATGCCCTCACTTTAACAGTAGACCCCTGGCAAGGCTGTGCATGCACCTTTTGTTGCAGGTCAGCCACTTGCATGATAAGAACTTGTGTCTGTTTTTCCACAATTTCAGCTCCTTCTCTACAAAAGAGAACACTCTTACTCTGGGCAATCTTGGCAGATTTGAGGTTCAGTATCTGCTTCTGAAGCTGGGAAACAGAATCCCTGAGTTCATCATTTTCTTTTATCACTGTGTCCACTGAATTTAGGAGGAACAAACCAGCTTTATTACATTCCTTCATTCTCTACAAATGGTCAAAGCTATTATGTACAGAGTCACTAAACTCCTTACCTCTCAGGAGTGATGAATTAGGAGTGTCAAATGCATTTATTTTGCATAAGTCTCTAAACAGTTCACACCAAGATCTATCAGTGTTCTCCATACTATTAGAAGTAGAGTCCTTAGCATTTTGGGGTCTAATCATATTAAGCAGCCAACTCCAGAAACCCCAAAACCAATGAAAGAACTTCATCCTTAGTATTCTCTTCCTCTAGTACAAAATCTGTATTAGTCAAGGTTATATGTATATATATATATGGTTATATATATATATATATATATATATATATTTATTAGATATTAACTCACACAATGTCAAGGTCCCACAGTAGGCCATCTGCAGGCTGAGGAGCAAGGAGAGTAAGTCCAAGTTCCAAAACTGAAGAACTTGGAGTCTGCTGTTTGAGGGCAGGAAGCATCCAGCAAGGGAGAAAGATGTAGGCTAGGAGGCTAGGCCAGTCCCTTTTTACATTTTTCTACCTGCTTATATTCTAGCTGCCCTGGCAACTGATTAGATTGTGCCCATGCAGATAAAGGGTGAGTCTGCCTTTCCCAGCCCATTGACTCAAATGTTAATCTCCTTCAGCAACACCCTCACAGACACACCCAGGAACAATACTTTGTATCTTTCAACCCAATCAAGTTGACACTCAGTATCAACCATCATAGACACTTTTTGCTGAACTAACATACCAAAGTTTATCAGCATCAAGGCACAAGCCATAGTCAGTAACATTAATACAGTCATCAAGCTTGGGATCACATTAGCAAAATGGGATTTTCCACATCAGTGAAATAAGTTAGTTGAGCTAAAGGGCCTTAAGGTCAATTTCCAGTATCTATAGAGTCTCTATATTCTAGGAATTCAGGTGATGCCTGCAGACTGGGGTGATAAATATACATTAATTTGTCTATCTATTGAACAAATATGTTTTAAGAGTCTACTATATACCAGACATTTTGCTGAGCTTTGGGAATATACAATAATGACATGGTTCCTACCTTTCACAGTGTTTATGATCTAGTGGGTGAGACAGATAATATAAAAACAGGCAAATCTGCAAAAAGGAAACAAACAAGGTGTGGTCATAGAGAAGGTGGAGGAAGGGGTATCTAATTTAAATAAGTAGTCATTAAATATCTCTTAGAGAAGATAACATCATGTCTAAAGGATGAGACGGAGGCACCAAAGCAAAGTGCAAAAGGAAAAACTTTCTTGGCAGCAGAAACAGCACTATTAAAGGCTAAAATGAAAATAGCATGACACAGAATACAAAGGAGCAGAAAGAGATAATAGGTCATATTTACTAGACACTCTTTACATGTCCTGAGTGTTCACATTTGTGATCTCTTTTAGGCCTCACAATTTTCCTATATCTAGGTGATACCATTATTCTCATTTTATAGAATGGAAAAAAGAAACAGAAGCAAAGTAATTAAGGCCCTCTCTCATGGTCATAAACACAGTAAATAGTGAAACTGGAATGGTTCTCTGGAAGACTGACTGTCATGCCCACACCCATAATCATGCTTATGATTGCCCCCCCCCATCTCCCATGCTTAGGATGGGCCCCCCCCATCTCCCTGGGGTAGCAACATTTAAGCAGAGATTTTAATAAAGGGAGAATTAGGATACATCAATGACCAGATTTATTTTTAAAGAACTTACCTAC
Source organism: Piliocolobus tephrosceles (assembly GCF_002776525.5). Classification (NCBI taxonomy): domain Eukaryota; kingdom Metazoa; phylum Chordata; class Mammalia; order Primates; family Cercopithecidae; genus Piliocolobus; species Piliocolobus tephrosceles. The sequence continues at coordinate 40,641,047 of NC_045437.1, forward strand.
ATAGAACAACCCTATACAGATTGTTTTGGAAATGCCAGTTTGTTCATTGAGCAAGCCCTCTTCCAAATTGATAATTACTTGTAATAAATAACTAAGGACCAGACCTCTAGGAAATAATAACAAGCCCTCTTGGGCAGTGGCTTGAAGCTCTGTCTTTTATGTATGTCTGGGCAGGATGAGGCCAGTGACTCTGTGAAGCCTTGAGGATGAAGGGGCTGTCTGAGCCATTCATCAGCTTAGTCTAGACACTGCTGAGTTATGGGATATGGGGGTGCTAAAGGGCCCAGCTCACTCCTACTCTCATAAACCTCTTTTCTTTCCTTCCGCTTTAATGCGTTATTACACCATTTTCTCCCAGTGGGTTCTCAGAACCATAACTCTGTTACAGCACTGTAATGGTAATTCTCTCAGCAACAGCCTCTTACCAAACCCCCACCCACAAAAGTACCTAAACAGACTGAGGAAAGATGTGACTCAGCTTCTATTAAAAAGTCAGTCTTGAATCAGGCATGGTGGCTTATGCCTGTCACTTCGGCACTTTGGGAGACTGAGCGGGGAGGATAACTTGAGCCCAGGAGTTTGAGACCAGCCTAGGCAACAAAGCAAAACACCTGTCTCAAAAAGAATAATTTTTTTGAAAGTTAGCCAGGCATGGTAGCATGTACCTGTAGTCTTGGTTAATCGGGAAGTTGAGGCAGGAGGATCACTCAGAGGATGCAGTGAGCTATGAGCCTGGGTGACAGAGTACGGCCACCTCAAAAAATTAAAAAGAGGGTACGTTTTTCACATCTATTTAAACCATTGCAATCTTTCCTGCATCTGAAGCCAAGACTTGAAAATATAAAGGCCAGGATTTTTCCCTCCCCAAAAAACACTATGTCTATGCTGAGTACAACACATTTACTCCAAATTTTCTATTTCAGCCAATAGATATTTGTCACAATATGACACACCGTACATTTCCTTATAGCATATCAAGGCCATCTGAAAAACTGTATTACTTCAATTAGATGTGTCAAACCATCTGCCACAAGAAAATTCGCAGTGGCCATTCTGCCACCTGATGGAACATAGTTGATTTATTCAGAAGGTGGCTGGAACATTGGCAAAGGCTCAGCTTTTCATGGAGGAGGCATTGCTGTCATAAGACACAAAAGCAAAAACTTCACTCAAAATAAGAAGGGAAGGCCTGCTGAAGGCAATGTGAGAGATAACACAACAGATGCCCTTCTTAAATTAGTTTAGTTTACAGTAGTGCAGATCCCAGGTCAACTTAATGTGAATGAATCTTGACATGATACGTGGAACTTGGAAACTCTATCAATTATTCTGCAGCTGCTTTGCCATAACACCTGCATATTTTGGGTATGGATGACATGCAGCTTCTACAAACCTTCTCATTAAAGGTTGACATGGAAATTACCACATATGTTCAATATACAACCCCTTGTAAATTTGGGAGGGAGGTGCATAGGACTGTAAGAGGAACACAGCATGTCAGTAATTTCTCTGGATTTCTTTCCTCCCTGCAGGACAACCAACAAGTAGGGAGGTAAACACCGAATGTTTTATTTTAGAAAATCAGTGGTGAGGTGTGAACAATATTAATGTAATCTCAAGAAGAGAATGGATAATTTGTCTTTCTTATAACAGGAATGTGCTGAATCATACTTTATCACCACCAAATCTGATGTTTCAAAATACCCCATGTGGAGTGGATCTGACCAACATTTGTAATTCATTCTCCTTACCCTGCCAACTGTCTCTGAAACCTTTACCTTAAAAACAAGGTTTTCCTAACTTCGGCACTGCTGACATCTTGTACCTGATAATTCCTTGTCAGGGATGGTGGTGCTGCTGTCCTGTGCATTGCAGGATGTTAGGTAGCATCCCTGGCTTCTGTTTACGAGATAACCAGCAGTACCTCCTTAGCCATAACAATAAAAAATGTCTCCAAACATTTCCAAGTGTCCCCTGGGGTGGGAAGGCTAAATGGTACCCAGTTGTGAACAATTCCTATAAGGGTTTTGGGGAGTAGTGATGTCAGAGTTCCCTATGGCAAGTCACATGACATTTTTCAACCAATTGTAGCCTGTTGGCACCTTCAAGATGACAGCTGTGTCAAGTACTAAGAAGGAGTACCCATTGTTTCTTCATGCTGGTAATAAACCTGCCAATGAGACCCAATTCTTGGACATAAGTGATATGTGAATATGACACTACTAAAATCCCTTTTTCTAGCAGTCCCAATAGAGACAAATATGCCATTTGTGTGAGCTGGATTAAACTGTCCAAGATGATGAAGTATCTTGTGGTCCTCTCAGCCAACCCATGGCAGAACACATCAAGGACTCATGGTCTTCGTTTCTCATTGTCTAGCTAAACAAAACAAAAGCAAAGTATTATTCACCCAGATGACAGAAGATAGTAGCTCAGATTTCAGTACAACTCCTATATGAGGGACATGTCAGGAAGCAGTGAGATCCATGAAATATGTGGGTTATAAATACGATGAAACTCAAGATAGTAGTAAGTTCACATGCCCAAATGACTTTATAAACTGACATGTGAAAAAAAACTTTATGCTTTTAATTGAGAATAAATATGTCAGTAATAATATGATTAGCTAGATATACTAGCACTGATATTTGACAATATTTTCCTTTTTATTGTACACACACACACACAGTTACCCCATGGTATATTTTAACCTAGGATTTTGCTTCTACTTTACTCTATAAAGAAAATAGTCCCAGGTCCTACATTACCAGTTTTCGTTATCTAAAAGCAATCATTTTTTTAAAAAATTATTATTATACTTTAAGTTTTAGGGTACATGTGCATAATGTGCAGGTTTGTTACATATGTATACTTGTGCCATGTTGGTGTGCTGCACCCATCAACTCGTCAGCACCCATCAACTCATCATTTACATCAGGTATAACTCCCAATGCCATCCCTCCCCCCTCCCCCCTCCCCATGATAGGCCCCGGTGTGTGATGTTCCCCTTCCCGAGTCCAAGTGATCTCATTGTTCAGTTCCCACCTATGAGTGAGAACATGCGGTGTTTGGTTTTCTGTTCTTGTGATAGTTTGCTGAGAATGATGGTTTCCAGCTGCATCCACGTCCCTACAAAGGACACAAACTCATCCTGTTTTATGGCTGCATAGTATTCTATGGTGTATATGTGCCACATTTTCTTAATCCAGTCTGTCACTGATAGACATTTGAGTTGATTCCAAGTCTTTGTTATTGTGAATAGTGCCGCAATAAACATATGTGTGCATGTGTCTTTATAGCAGCATGATTTATGATCCTTTGGGTATATACCCAGTAATGGAATGGCTGGGTCATATAGTACATCTAGTTCTAGATCCTTGAGGAATCGCCATACTGTTTTCCATAATGGTTGAACTAGTTTGAGACTTTTACTGAGGGAACACATATGAAGTAGAAGGTAAGGTATGCAGATTATGAGATATGCAGATTATGGTTGAATATCAGATAAGGGTGAGGGAATAACCCCGGGAGTCATCACCTAAAAGAGAAAATAAAAGATGTAGACATGTTTGAAGAGGTACGTGATAACTTTGGTTTGAACAAAGTGAGATTTTGAAATCTCTCTGTTGAATTGATTAAGAGGATCAAATATATAAATGTAAATTCCAGGGGAAGGTCCAGATGGAGATTCAAGTTGGAGAAGCATAACATAGAGGGATAATTTAAGCCTCATAATTTGATTATTTCACCTAAAACAACAAAAAATACTACTGAGAACAGAGATGAATAACGTACCAGTGTCTAGAAGCAAGTCAGAATGAAAGTGGTCCATAAATAAGACAAATAATGGGAAAAGAGAAAGAAGCTTCAGGAGACAGGAGTATTATAAAAAGGAGAAAATTGTACAAGAGGAAGTGGTCAATAGTGCCAAATGCTTTAGATTCTCAGAAGAGGAGGTAAATATATGCCATGAGGTTGGCAATATGAATGTTATGACATCCTACAAATGTTATCATGGTTTATGATTCCAGAAGAGACAGAGAGTCAATGTCAACGTGGAGATTTGTGAACAAATGATATGAAACACAGTAGCACAGAAAAAAGCTGAAAATAGACTTGCAATTCACAGAATCAGTCAATATTTGCACTCTAGGTATGTTGTTATTAATTAGAAACCTGAATTCAATATGTCCAGTTTCCTGAATCTTTGCCTCTAGAATATTGTCTCTCTGTTTTCACATGGATTCATTTTAAGTTTGCATCTATTGTAATAAAAATATGTGCTTTTGTAGTAAAAACTAAATAAATAAATAAAAGTAATCATTTTTCATTATGCATAAAAATGATTTAAGACACTTTAAAATGTCAGGAAATATTTTCTAAAATTCTGTTCCATTCTTTGTGAAGTGTAAAACATATTCCTTTAGTGGACAGGGATCCCCTTCTTACATGCTTATTGGATGCTCCATAGATCTTGATTCTCTTAACACCAGAGCATAATATTGCTAGATAATAATAGCAAGATTTTGCATTTTTATGGCACTGTTCCATATAGCACTTAGAACTGTCCCAGATATCATCTCAATTAATCTTCGCAAACTCAACAATCCTCATTTGACAGTTGAAAAAACTGAAACTGATTTTTTTTTTTTTTTTCAGAAGCATCTGGGAAGAGGAGGGAGAAAGATTAAACACTGCATCTCTGGTTTTCACACACAAAAAAAAAAAACAAACAGCTTCAACCACCTGTGTTTGTTGGATATAAGAGACATATTGGTTGCCGAAACTGTTCAATGCCATAAATTTAGATGTTTAGATCTGAATGGTGGAAGACAAAATGTTTAAGGAAGAAATGGTAACACATTGTAATGCTACAGTTTACACTGGCTCTTAGAGAAGTTTAAGTGTTTGGTGTACCATATTCTTTAAGGATAGCAGTACCAGTGGTCAGTGAAAGTTGTAAATACAAACAGTCCCAAAGTATATCATTTAATGTGTGTTCTTCACCCTCCACCACAAATGTACCCAAGTGAAATCAGGCTAACATAAACACCAACAGTAGCCTGGTAGTTAAAGGAAAATCATAAAAACAGAAGATATGACCTTTGGCTAAAGAAGGAGGTAGTTTCCATTATCGTAGCTTGGTAATAACAGGAGGGCTTATGGGCACATTTTATCATGGAATCTTAGATACATTTTTAACACCAGCTGACAGAGCTACCTTCTTTTTTCCTTCCAAGCCAACTGCCTTTCTAAGCCATTACTTTTTAGCAACAAGCCCAGGTCAGCCCTCAGGCTTATCACCCCAGCACCTCCAGAACTACTGGGTCTAGGGAAAGTGTTCTTATCTTGGGATGGTATTGAGAGTGTGGAAGAAAAAAAAGGCTTCATAATTCAGCACTTAGGAAAGCGTGAATAACCTGAGTTTCCTGGTCTCACACCCTCTCTCAGGAACCAATTTACTCTTAGATATGTTTAAACGTTCAGGGGCTTATAAAAAAACTGAGGCTCATAATAGAAGCCAGCCTCCCGAAGGTGATGTGAATAGCTCACAACAAAACACTTTTGACTCAGGCAAATGTTCAGCAGACATCATAAAGAACAGTACTCAAGTGGTGGGCACTGTATAACTTAAAACTGGATAGATTTAGGAATTGAAAGCATTGAGGGTTAATCAGCCACTCCCATGTATTAACGTGTGGTCCTGCCAAACGCTCTTGTCCATGCTTGTCGTCCTTTTGCAGTCACTGTGCACCAATGATCTCTGCACATTATTCTCATTATCTCTGATTATAATAATAAGAATCCAAATGTTTCCAGAGCCTCGAGTTACTTTCAGATATTAAAGAAAGAACGTTAACTCTTTTACGTTTTTAGAGTGTCATTAAGGGCACAGAAACGGTAACATGCTAAATGGTACCGAGTGGCCAGAAAAAAAACAAACCTGCCTCTTTCAGAGCCCAGCACAAAACCATGAGTTCAGTGCAGGTGACAAGAGAGGTCAGTAATAACCATGCCACATAAAATAGTGACAGAAAGCATTATCCTTATTTAAGCATTGAGTTACAATAATAATAATCCTAGTGTTTTGGGGGTCTCTCCTTGGTTGCAGCTAATTTTAATTTCTTAGTGTTTTTGCGGCACACAGTCAGGCTGGAACTTTGTTTTTTGTACATAAATTCCATAGCTTTTGCTAAGTAATAAAGGTTTACACCTTATAAGACAGTGTCTCTGGAATCTGATAACTCTTGAAAACACGTTTTAAAGACTCAGGGACCTTCAAGAGAAGCCAGTCAAGAGAAGTAAGGTTCCTAGAATTTAGAGAGTATTTAGAGACTACAGAAGCATGTCATTGGTGTAGGAACCAGCTTCTTTGCAGTGAAAAGTTATTGAAGGGCTGAAACAACACACCTGTCCTTGCAGCAGGATTACTTGCCTTTTCTGACCAGTACGATTTATTTCTCAGTGCTGTGGGAATCCTAGATTGTACGATGGAAGCCACTGTGCTCAAAATGTTTTTCATTATGCCCAATTCCTTCAACATAGCAGATGGCATTCCAAACTTGTCTAGAAAATGCCTTTAAAGACTTTCTGTTTATTACAGTGATTTTTTTAGACCCTTATACTTTGGGTTATAAACTGTCACTACAATGTTTGAGTATTCATCAGTGAATCGACACCACATCTGCCCAGAATAGGGACATGTGTTCTTTTCCTCCCAAACTTGATGCTTACATACCAGCTGAAGAAATTCAAATAACAGGATGGGAACTTTCAGTTTTTCAATTAAACTTCTGACCATACTGTTAATATTGTATTCTCATAATTTTTCAATAAATAAAGAGACATGAAGGAGTTTTTTCTCAGCACAAATAGTGTCCTTCTTACTTAGGTAAGTGGATTTATTTACCTTATTACAGCAGTGTAAACTTGTATTTTTTCTGAGACCACATCACATTTCAGGTTAAGACTCTCACCTATCATATGTACACAGGATAATCTCCATGGCAACCTTCCTTCTTTTTAATTTTTTAGGATTGTCATTTTAAATGTAAATGATCTGGTTGTTTAATTGCATACACAACAGATCAAAATATGCAACTCATTAAAATGTGCATAACATTTTGCTCTGATGTCTCTAGAAATGAAAGAATATTCAATAAAAGCCCAAATTTTCATTATCATGTAGCTTTGCGCTATTGTTTCTTACAGCTTTAACCTCTGGACCCATGCCAAAAAAAAAAAAACAGCCAAAACATAACAAATACTTTAAAAGCTGATCCCATCATCAAGGTAGTTACTTTCTATTCCTTTTATCTTACCTTATTGTAGCTGCTAAAATGGGGGGTTCTGGAAAGATTTACATTGCCAGAGCTGCTGCTTCATAGATTCTAAGAGTCATCAGGTTATTTGAAGAATGCTTGACAAATTTGATGGAGAAAAAAACACTCCATGAAACATACACTTTAAATCCCATCATCCATGTGGCAGTTTATAATGAAAAATTATAATAATTTAAGTGTATGTATATCACAAACATACACATAACTAATAGTTAACAACACCTGGGTGCCTTTGTCACTTGGGATCCATTGCTCAGCTGTGGTAAAGTGCACATCATAATCACCAACACCCGTGCTTGTTACTAACACCATTCAGGCCCTTGAGAAATGCTTCTTCTCATATCCTTTCCCTGTCCTAGAAACAAACGGCTACAATATTTAAACACCATGAAGGTTTTGGGCTATGTTCCTTTTGACACTGAAGATGAACGCAGCTATGAAGTCAGAGGAGGATTTAGGCAGCAGATTAACTTAGGTAAAAAGAAAATAAAAGACTAATTTATCAAATCCTTCCACTCCAATAGCATGGATACAATATTCTTGCATGATAAAGCATCATTTCCCAGTAGTGCTGAACATCTTTTTTCTTACCCTTTTATTATTTTCCAACTTGTAATTCTGAGGATATTCATGAATTAACACAATATTCACAACAGTTACACTTGGCTGAGAAACATTTTAAAATATTAAAGGTTCATGTTTCTCTTAAATGTGTACATCTAGGTATAACATCAAGGAGCATGATACCTCTTACTGAAATTGCCAACTAGTTGAGAGATTAATTATAAAATAATATGTTTATAATAATATTTAATAAAATTAAATTACATTTTAAAATATATTTTAATTTCAACTCTAAATAATTTTTATTTAAAATGTAATATACATAATTGCAATTTATATTTTTATTTTAAATATAGTTGATAATTATGAATATTAAGTTACATAAAGCTATGTAAAAACAATAACTTTACATAAATTTTTAAGTTTATCATTACGAAGGTAAAATTTTCAGATAGTTGATTTATGACTTATAAATGCTCAAGCCACACAAATGTTAGGGGTGAGCCCGTTCTTTGCTTTTAGTCAAGAATTCCCAGTTTTGTGTTCAGCTCTACCATACCTGGATGGCCTCTCACCAGGTTCCTCTCTCCACACTACACTTTTAGAGTTTCCTTGGCTTATCAGAGGGTAATATAGATGGACCAGAGGGATGAAGCATCTCCAGAATTCACCCACGTTTTTATCTTCTGCATCCTCTTCTGATATTCATATACATAAAAGGACAGAATCTCAAGGCTTTAAGGAAATAAAAGCTATCAAACGCTCACCAGAATGACTGGAAAAGCCTCCAAAATCTATCCCTGGATATGCATCCAAAGAAAAAAAAGAATTTTCTTCTTGCCCTTAATCTTGTCACTTTATAATAAATTCTAAAAATATGAAAGATTTATTCAACTTAAGTATATAATGCATATTGTATGAGCAAAGCAAGATTTTCTGATCAGTGAGTCATTCCCTCAAAACAAGAAAAGAAACAGTAAAAGTACTCACATGGGCTACAATCACTTGGTGAAAGTTTCTGAAACATTACTTTTTAACACTCTTCGTTATAATTTTAGATGTTTTCTTTTATGCTCTAAATTTGAAAAGTTACCTCTTTGAACTTTATTTAGAATAAACACTCTTTGTATCATTATTTTAGAAATGCCTAGGATCTAGCCAATGAAGGAAGAGACTGTTTCACCAATCTGTGCACTCAAGTCTGCAAGAATCCATCTCTCAAGATGTTTAACACATGTGTAAGCTACTATTGATAATTTGTCATGATTAGGGAAAAAATTAGGTAGCTGTTTGACTGTCAGGTTGTTACTCTAATGAAAAGCTGTCAAGATAATTTTATTTTACTCTGAAATGTCTCCATCATTTAACCGTATCTGATTGCTAGAAAATTAACCTTGGTTTTCCTTTCAGATCTGCTAGTCCCACAATGATGTGTAACGTAAAACATAATATCAAATATTTTACTGTTTAAAGTTGATTTGTTGGATTTTTTCTATGCTATATAAATAAAATCTAATATCCTAATCAGGAAAATGTATTAACTATTTTCCTTGGATTAAAAAAAATATATCTATTAGAAAGCACCAAATAATCCTATAGCATTCTTGATCCTATAGCAGGTACAAGTCTTATTTAGCTTTTTTGATGTCCACAGAACTGTATGATCACATAAAGCTGTAAAATAATTGACCCAAAAAGTCACATCCGCTGTTATCATTGCTAGAAGTGACACCTATACAAGATTTCCTTGACAATGTTGGAATAGTAGGCTCCTCATACTAATCGTTTCCATGCATGAAGCAGGTTCAGATAACAGAAGAGAGCAGACTATATCAGCATTTTAGTAGCCCCAAGATAATAGGTTTAGCAGATGATAATATCTCTGGAACTCTCATCTTCATCCCAGTTCTGTTGCTCAGTCCCCTTCTGCTGGAGCTCTTTCCCCTCATAGAAACCAGGACAAATTGGGGTGTTGGTGCAGGGAATAATGATTCATAAGATTCTAGCCAGAGTTGAGTTTACAATTACTCCAATTGTGTTTAAGAAAAACATAGGGACATCATGTTATAGTGTTGATCTTTTCTACAATTCAATAAAATATTGTATTAAATAGATTTTGTGCACTTCCTTCCCTAGTTGATTGTAAGTTCCTTATGACTGGAATAATATCTAATACATAATTGCCTTCCCCAAATATCTAACACAGTACTAGATATTCATTAATTGTTGGCTGATTGAGATAATAAACGAACAGCCTTCTGTTCTCGAAGAAATGTTTGGCCAGGTATCCAACTAGGAATAACCACAAACGACTGAAGAAAATATCTTTAAGCCTTTTTATTTGCACTGAAAACCTTGAAAATTTATAGGGGTTTTTCAGGCCAAATTCTACCTGCAGGAGGAAACTCATAAAAAATACATTAGAATCACTTTTGCCCTGAGAGCATTATTTGAACTTTACAAACTTGAACTTCACTTTTCATGACCTCACTGGTATGAGAACAGAAAACCAAGCTCGGAGCCTGCCAAAAGGAAAAAAATACATTAGAATCACTTTTGCCCTGAGAGCATTATTTGAACTTTACAAACTTAAACTTCACTTTTCATGACCTCACTGGTATGGGAACAGAAAACCAAGCTCGGAGCCTGCCAAAAGGAAAGTTTAATGGGATACCCTCCCCCCAATAAAGTTCTACTTTCAGTTTATGTTCAAATCAGAGGTAAATTGCTTATTCTCTTAATATGAGAGCACTTCAAGAAAATTTGCTTTGGTGTTGAGTAGAGAAGAAAGAAAAGTCCCTAGGAAGTTATAAACAACAGCTGGCCATTATGCAGATTTGTAAACTAAATTTAAATTCACTAGAGGTCTGTAACAAATTTACCATACAGATAGATAGGGATATTGATGGTGGGGGATGCTGGGGGGAAGAGGGGAGATGTATAAACTTTCTTACATTTTGTCTACTTTGCTGTGAACCTAAAATTGCTCTAAATAATAAAATCTATTATCTTTTTAAAAATATGTATCAGTGGGATTTACAAAAACTTGAAACTTGTTTCAACTTTTATTTTAGATATGGGGGTACCTGTGCAAGTTTGTTACATGGATATATTGCTTGATGCTGAAGTTTCAGGTATGGATCCCGTCACCCATGTAGTGAGCATAGTGTCCGACAGGTAATATTTCCGCCCATGCCCCCCGTCCTCCCAGCCCCCTCTAATAGCGTGCAGTATCTATTTGCCCACTTTTTAATGCGGCTATTTGGTTTTTTTGCTTGTTCATTTATTTAAGTTACTTATGGACTCTGGATATTAGATCTTTGTTGAATGCATAATTTGTGAATATTTTCTTCCATTCTGTAGGTGGTCTGTTCACTCTGTTGATCTTTAATTTCATTTGTTTGTTTGTTTTGCTGTGCAGACAGTTTCTAGTTTAATCAGATCCCACTTGTCAGTTTTTTGTTTTTGTTGCAATTGCTTTTAGAGACTTAACCAGAAATTATTTGTCAAGGCCAATGTTGAAAAGGGCATTTTCTAGGTTTTCTTCTAGGATTTTTTATAATTTGAGACCTTACATTTAAGTCTTTAATCCACTTTGGGTTAATTTTTGTATATGGTGAAAGGTAAGGGTCCAATTTCAACCTGACAGACCCACAACCCACATCATATTGAATGGACCAAAGCTGGAACCATTCCCCTTGAGAGTTCAAACACGACAAGGATGCCCACCTTTACCATTCCTCTTCAACATGGTACTGGAAGTCCTGGATAGAGCAAGCAAAGAAGATAAAGAAATAAAAGGCATCCAAATAGGAAAAGGAAGTCAAACTATCTCTCTTGAGTGATGATATGATCCTATGCCTAGGAAACCCTAAAGGCTCCTGGAACTGATAAGCTGACAAAAGACCCCTGGAACTGATAAACAACTTCAGTAAAGTTTTAGGATGCAAAAATCAATGTATAAAAATCAGGAGTATTTGTATACATGTATAATGTCCAGGCTGAGAGTCAAATCAAGAACACAATCCCATTTATAACAGCCACAAAAAAAAAATGAAATACCTAGGAATACAGCTAGCCAAGGAGGTGAAACATCTCCACAAGGAGAACTTTAATACACTGCTGAAAGAAATCAAAGATGATGCAAACAAATGAAACAATATTCCAGGCTCATGGATTAACACAATTGATATCATTAAAATGGCCATACTATCCAAAGTAACTTACAGATTTCAACACTATGCGTATCAAACCACCAAAGTCATTCATCACAGAATTAGAAAAATCTATTATTGAATTCATATGGAACCCAAAATGAGCCTGAATAACCAAAGCAATCCTAAGGAAAAAAAAAAAAGTCAGATGCATCATATTACCCAAGTTCAAACTATATTATAAAGTGACAGTAATCAAAACAGCATGGTGCTAGTATAAAAACAGCCATGTAGATCAATGGAACAAAATAGAAAGCTCAGAAATAAAGCTGCACACCTATTACCATCTGATCTTCAACAAAACTGACAAAAATTTTTCCTATTGCTTAATAAGAAAAGGACTCCCTATTCAATAAGTGTTGCTGGAATAATTGGCTAACTATATGGAGAATTTCATTTAAAAGTGTTCCAGACTATTGAGACTCCACGTTTCCCAAGCAAATGCAAGTCTACTCCAAAGAAATGCTCCTTTACCATAGGCATCAAGAATTCCTACAAATACTTTCGTAAGGATAATACACATGGTTAAAAAACAAAAATACCCAAGGAAACAAGGCTTCACAAGTAAAATATGGCAAAAATAAAGTGTTTAAAATTTCAAATAATAAAATAAGGCTCAGAATTGGAGATAGATCAACTATAAACTTGAAAATATTTTCAGAGAGTGTGAAATATAAAATATAATACAAAAGAATTGAACAACAATATAATAGTACTTTTAGAAATGATCAATGTAATTAAAATAGAAAACTCAGCAAATGGATTTATCAGCAAATTGATACAGCTTACTAAAGATATTGTAAACTTAAAACTAGGCCAAAGGAAATGCTTCAGAAAGCAGCATAGAAAAAGGTAATGGAAAGTATGAATAAGCACCTAAGAAAGCATAACATACATATAATTGGAGTCCCAGGAAGAGGAGAAAAAGAAGGGACCAGGGTAATATTTGAAGAGATAATGGCTGATATTTTCTATAACTGATGAAAAGCATTGATTCATATATTCAGAAATCATAAAGAATTCCAAGAAGGTAATATAAATAAACTCATATCTAGTCATATCATGGCAAAATTGCCCAAAAACAAAGGTCATGAGGAGATTTAAGGCAGTCAGAGTAAAAAAAGTAGATTATCTTCGAAAGAGCAACATTTATATTAAGCAAGCCATTGGAGATGAAAGGATTTCTTAAAACAATTGCCAACTAAGATAAGAGAGAAATAAATTCATTTTCAGATAAAAAAGTTTGCCAGCAATAGATCCTCACAAAAGGAAATTTTAAAGGAAAAAGTAAAGTGATCACAAATAGATCTGTGATTTATGAGTGATGAAGTCATATCCTCCAATTAAAGCATGATGAGAATTAAAAATTCACCTTTGAATTTAGCAATATGATAGTCAATCATGACTTTAGATTTTTTAAAAAATTAAGATCTTTGTGGATATAAAAGCCTGGAGCAAACGAAAGATTGAAAAGAGAAATTTGAGACACGTATAGATCACCCATTCAAGAAGTTTGGATCTAAAGGGGAAAGAAGTGGGTATCTTTTGAGGGCAATGTCTCTAAGTGAACAGGGTAGATTGAGAGATATTGGAAGGTTTGACCTAGCTAGGAATTCAGGGTAGTTTAATCTGTTCATTGTAACAGAAGAGAACACAGAATATACAGGTCCAGATACAAACAGGTGGGTAGATGCAGTGGTGGGAGTTTGTGGAGAAGCTCTCTGACGCTTTTATTTATTTATTTATTTATTTTTGTAACATAATAAGTAAAGTCATAGCCAAAGAATAACTGTGATAAAGAAGGTATAAGAGGTTAGGAAAAAGAAAATATGACATAGTCCTATGAAAATTGGAAGAATGAATAGGCCAGGGAAATAGTAGATTGCCTGTTTACATTAAAGGTACAGTTGAAGCTCCAGGGTCAATAATTTAAAATAAGACTGTGTTATGTTTTTTTGTTTTTGTTTTTTCAGCCACATCTACCTACACATAAGCAGGCATTAAAGAGGGAGATAATTGTTTTTAACCACATAGGTGGTTTGGCCAAGCAAGCTCAACAAGGCAGAAGAGAGCAAGGGAGTTAACAGTATGTATAAAAGAATGATTATAATAATTAATACTGAATGTGTTAAGCCAGGCCCTCTGAAAAGCAGATACCAAGATGGGATTAAACATGCAAAGATATTTTTTAGGGAAAATGCCTCCATGAGAGAAAAAGAAGAGCCCAGAAAGTCCAGGCAAACTGACAGACATTGATGCATGTGAAACCCTGTGTAAAGGAGAAAGGGAAGGTTGGTTTGCTGTGCAGTCTAAAGAAATCTAAAGAAGCTCAGCGAAGCCTTTGACTCCAGCCACAGTGAGGCATCTAGCTCAAAGAAGAATCCAGTGTCTCCTGTGAACAGGCCTGTATCTGCAACCCTGCTGCACTCACCACTGAGAGGAGTGAGATGCTTGCAGGAAACACAGGCTGGCCACAAACATAGCCATGGATTTCAAAGCTCAAACACGGGGCTCTTAATCACTCCCTGTGGATGGAGGTCTGAGAGGCTCAGTCTGCGAGGCTCATTCTCATAGCCACCATAGTAAGCAAGGAAGAAAATGAAAATGAAAATGGTGTGAGATACAGTGTAAAGATTAAACTCATAAATGTCAGAATGAGAAAAATGTTACAAATAACACATGTATTATGATTCCATTTATAGAGTCCAAAGGTGGACAAAAGGAAAAAATATGCATGTAAATGTATGTATAGCTTAAGTTTGCATACATAGGTGGTAAAATTAAGTAAAATCAAAGAAATAACTAGGTAACCTGCAGGGAAGAGGGGGACACGGTGAGAAAGAGCACTCAGGAGGCATCTTCTAATTAAGTGGTCACTGTTAGGTTCCTTAGATTACTTGGGTGTTTGCTATATAATTGCTTTTTAAAATCACTATATATTGGCCGGGCGCAGTGCCTCATGCCTGTAATCCCAACACTTAGGAATGCCAACATGGGTGGATCACCTAAGGTCAAGAGTTTGAGACCAGCAAGGTGAAACACCATCTCTACTAAAAATGCAAAACTTAGTCAGGCATGGGGGTGCACCCCTGTAATCCCCGCTACTAGGGAAGCTGAGGTGAGAGAATTGCTTGAACCCAGGAGGCAGAGGATGCAGTGACCTGAGATCATGCCACTGCACTCCAGCCTGGGAGAGAGAGTGAGACTCTGTCTCAAGTAGTAGTAGTAGTAGTAGTAGTAGTAGTAGTAGTAGTAGTAGTAATAATAATAATAATAATAATATTACTATATATGGTTTATACACTCCTTTGTGAATTTCAGCACTTTAATAATGAAAAAGAGTACCGAATGAATGAGTAAACAAATGATGAATGGCTCCTGATTGGTAATTGCCTTTTCCACAAGAGCTCTTAATCTGGGCTTCATTTGACATGGCTGCTTACATTTGGGGAAAGTTAGTTGAACCAGTCCACTACCATCCTTATTTGAATTGCCAGCACTCTTGTGTTCTTTTAAGAGAACAAATTTTTTTCTTTTAAAATATAACAATAGCCATTCCTGGAAACTCATTCAGTAGCACTTTAAACAGTCATTTGTTCCTTTTTAAACGTCTTTTAATCTTCAAATTCTCCTCTAAAGTTTCAGATTTTGTATGCTTTTTGTTCCTAAGCCAAGCAATCTGCATAACAACTGTATTTCTTTTGAAACTTCTGTGCAATTTCTGGAAATAGTCTGCTTGACCACTATTTGTTGTGTGTGATTGGTCCAGCTGAGGATTAGCCAAGTGAGGTGACAGTTTTAATTATTTTAGCTGTATTTAACTCTTACTCCTTTCTCAAGCTTATCAACAGGCTTTGGAGCTAAACATGCTTATTGTCAAATTCTACCTTTGTCATTTACTAATACCTCTCTAAGCTTCAGTTCCTTCAATTTTGTAGGGTTGATTAAAAAGATATAAAACAGATATAAAAGATATGAAATAAGACAGGTAGGACATCTCTCACCAATATCTGATGCATAATAGTGATGCATGAGTTTTCTTGGTCACTTTGCAAGCAGGGGACCTCTGGCCAGCAAAGCTCCCACCCAGGCCTCATTTCAGCATGCTACCTATCACAGGAGAGAGGCTGCCCACTCAGCCCACCCAGGCTGTGCCTGGCTTGTGCACCAGCTCAGTCTGTGGTTGGGCCAGGCATGCCCCAGCCTGCCTGCGTTACAACTTGTACCTGCATTCAGCAGTTCCTGAGCTCTTGTCCCTTACCCAAGAAGAATGAGGATATGCTGACCATCGAAGAGTGATGAAGGCGGAGAATGTTACTGACAGACAAAACAGTTCTCAGGGGAGAGGGAACAGGAAGGTGGTCTCTGATCTAAAGTTGGGTTGTCTCTCTCCCAGTGTCGCTGGATCTGGGGCTTTTTTGGGCTCCAAATAAGAGTGTGAATGCTGATTGGTTTCTGAGCATGCAAAAAAGTTAAAACAAAGGCACCACTAAAAGGTGGGCATAACACTGCAAAAAATCTAATTAGGGAAGGATATGTATATGTAAAATAGGTGAAAGGTAGGGATCGGAGGACAGCATACCAAACAGGAAGACAGGCTCTCAATCCAGTCTGTAGATTTACCTGGAACTTGTAGCTAGGCTTTAAATTGTCTTCAGCTTGAAGGTGGGGTTTCACTGGGGACTCACCTCTGTCTTCCTAGGCATTTGTCTGCCTCCTGCCACCATCAATAGTTATTCACTAATGGAAATAGTTATTACAGCTGACTACATCTGACTAATTCAAAGAGATGAAGAATATGAAAATGGGAGTAAGAGGGAAAGTCTAGGAGGGAGAATAGAGTCCATTTCTTCCTACAAATGCTTTTTTTCAAAATGTAGGTAGTAGCTAGATAATTAACCAGTTTTTGTAGGTGACAGTGATTTATCTGTGACCATAAACATATCAAGCCTGAGATAGGAATGTTGGATTCCCCGGGGGCTAACCCTCAGTCCAGTCATCTTTCAACAAAGTCTCAGTGCCTCCAAGGACATGTAATCAGATTCTAGAGCCCTCCTGAAGAATGGAGGTGTGTATCTCAGTATCTGGCACCTGGAACTGTATCTGACACTGTGGGCTTTAAAGATACCCCTATGCCCCTGTGAATGCTTCCTTAGCTCATTTAACCTAATTTTCTCTAGACTCTGAGAGCACATTATGGTTACAGTTTCATCAAGAACCCCAAGTTCTTCCAACTGAGGTTCTTGAGGCCATAGTTCTGTTAGCTACTAGGAGTTCCTCATTTTTGATGTTACATTAGTCCTTTATTCCCTCACACACCTGAGGAGTTACAAAGTGATCCTGGTCCTTTCTTCTCCGCATCAATTTAACTTCAGAGCTAGTCAAATTTTATAAGGGAATGAATAGGAAGTGACATGATCATTCATGTTATAGTAGGTCTCTCTGCAAGATTGTGCTTATAATTTTTCCTTGCTCTTTTTTTTCTCTAAGTTTTATTTTTAAAATGTAATTCTTACATTTTTCTAGGTGAAACAGGACCATGAATTATGTCACAATTTATACAGTTGCTTATATGTCCTATTATCTGTGTGTTCTTCTAGAAGCTTTCTTCCAACCCCTCTCCTGCCACCCTGCACCTGTGTTCTGTCTTCTCATCATGCCATGTTTGTCTTGCTATCTTGAAAGAGTTTTCCTATTGTGATATAGCTAGGTATGGACAGGGCAATATTTCTTCTCTGTAAGCAGAATATTCTGCTTACCTAGAGTAGGAGCTAGTACAAATGTAATGCTCTCTGGGTGCGTAAAACCAATAGTTTCCATTTGAAAGAAGAGCTAGGAGTGTGGGTCACTCAGATTTTAGTGAAGTCAAAGAAGTAAAGGAAACCTTATCACTGAAGATATCTTAATGTAGTCTAGGCTTTGATTTTTTAAGTCAAATATTTTAGTAGTTTAACACAAAAGGAATTCAATTTTTAAACTCACACATACACAAAAGGTATTCCTGGATAGTAATACTGTCCTCTACATCAAATTTGGATGCCATTCCTTGAAGTACCATGACCAAAGAACCAAAAAAACAGGTTATCTATCCTGTCACACCCTGAAGAAAATGATGAAACAGAAACCAGATATTTGCAGTAGAAACTCCCCTCTCAGAAAAGCTAGAATGGGAGACAATGATGCCTGTGATCCACAGCATTGATGTCATAAAGACTGCCCCAGTAGTGGTTCCATTCCTTTATTGACTCTGACCCTGCCTTAGAGGACTTGACCAGTCTTTGCATTTCAGCATGCTTCTTCCTGTTTATATAAGTTTAGAAGGCTGAAGGCTTTTTTTTTTTTTTTTTTTTTTGAGATTGATTCTCACTCTGTCACCTACCCCCAGGCTGGAGTGAAGTATCATGATCTCAGCTCACTGCAACCTCCTTCTCCCAGGTTCAAGCAATTCTCCTGCTTCAGCCTCCTGAGCAGCTGGTATTACAGGTGCGCACCACCACACCCAGGTAATTTTTGTATTTTTATAGAGACAGAGTTTCATCATGTTGGCCAGGTTGGTCTCGAACTCCTGACCTCAGATGATCCACCCACCTCAGCCTTCCAAAGTGCTGGGATTACAGGCGTGAGCCACTGCACCCGGCCTGAAGGTTTTTTGAGGCTTGAATACTCAGACTTTTTCAGATCATGCTGCTTGTTTCATTGTTAAATTAATTCTCTCAAAATATTATTAGCTCTTTTATTCATTTATCAGTAATCATACTTTTCCGTGTATCAGTAACTATACCTACCCAAAATGCTTTCCTAGACATAGTTGTCCTAGACATAGTTTTCAAGTTTGATTTATGTTTTTTATATCCTCAACCTCATTGTTACTTGTGAATGAATGAACACACAGTGGTAGAATCTTCTGTACAAGTCAGAAACTTCTTTCAATACTTATTGGGCAGAATGCAATGGGGTAAAAGACATGACCTCAGATCTCAGGAAGAAATATGGGTAGGGTGGGAGAAGGTATATGCATAAAAAGGACAAAGAACAATTCAGGGTATTGTTTCAGTACTAAATTAATGGTATAAATCATGTTTTATACCAGTTCAGAAGAGGAAATGGTGGTCAAAGTGGTGGGAGGAGATGAGTTGTTGGCCTGGAACAAAGGTAAGAACTCAGATAGGCTGAGAAGGTTTGGAAGGAACTGTAAGGTATTGCAAATGGTGGGAAAACAGTCAGTGAGATACGAAAGCACATGATCTGCTGAGTAGACAAGTAGTAGACCAATGTGGCTGGCATGAATAGATTATTCATATAAGGGAGGAACAGAAGAGAACTTTGGTGAAATAAAGAGGGATCAGGCCTTAAGTAGCCTTAATGCCAGACTGAGCAATTTTGACTAGAAAGTCACAAACTACAAAGAATTATGGGAATAATGAGAGTTGAAGCTGCGTGGAGACAAACATTATATATCGGAAGCATGACTCTGTCCCTACTAGCTATGTGATTTCATTTAAGTTGCTAAATCTGTCCTCATCCATACAAGGGGAATGATCCAACTTACCTCTTTGGTTTTGAGCAGATTCAATGAGATAATTCCTGTAAAGAGTTTAGCATACTGTCTTGATAGTACTAGGCAACAGGAATAGCTCCATTAAGAGATACACTGCAAAACTATGGAAACAGTAAAAAGATTAGTAATTGCCAGAGGTTAGTGGAGAGGGAGGGATGAATTCACAGAGCACAAAGGATTTTTAGGGAAGTGAAACTATTCCGTATGATATATAATTATAGATATCTGTCATTACACATTTATCATAGCCCATAGAATGTTGACAACACCAAGAGTGAACCATCATGTAAACTATGGATTCTTAAGGTGTCAGTGTGGGCTTACCAACTGCAACAAATGTACTATCCAGATGCAAAATGTTGGTAGTTGGGGAGACTGTGCATGTGTGGAGAGAGGGGGTTTACAGATTCTACTAAATTTTGCTGTGATTCTAGAACAGATTTAATTAATGAAGTGTATTTTAAAATTCCTTTAATTTTTT
Organism: Piliocolobus tephrosceles; assembly: GCF_002776525.5. NCBI lineage: Eukaryota > Metazoa > Chordata > Mammalia > Primates > Cercopithecidae > Piliocolobus > Piliocolobus tephrosceles. The sequence goes on from NC_045437.1 coordinate 40,661,207, forward strand.
AAAATTACTATCACCAGGGATTAGTAGTAAAGTTAACTAATTGTGGCAAAATATTATAGGTAAATAATTCAATTACAATGATGTCATAAGTATATATGAGTCTCTATACTCCCAAAAAGTTTTCTAGAAGGAAGGTACATTTTACTTTGATTTCCAGGAAAGGCTTTATAATAGTTAATGTGTTGTTTTCAGTTGTGCCATCACTGTGATGATGCTTTTTCTGCCAAAAAGTAAATGACTTGTGTCTTAATTGAAGTAACTAATGTCCAATTCATTTTTTCTTCTTCATCCTATGGTATACAAATCTGAAAGAGTAATTCTTCTTCCCATGCCCTCTCCACTCCCCAACCCCAAACTAATATTTATTCTCTTCAACCTAATGAAAGGGGACACTATGTATTCCCTCTAGAGTGTCACAGGGGCCTTATCTTACTTATTGTATTGATGTCATTTCCCTAGTAGGACTCCCATTCACTAGATTTCTAAATGAACTCAGGATAGCCTAAAATTATTCCAAACAACAAAAAAGTATACTCCATAATTTAAGAGACAAAATATCACTTATTCATTTATATATGCCCTTAAGAAACTTCCGTTTATTACTGGTATAAGAAATGAACACAAATGAGGATTCATCAGAGGAGGAAATGACATCCTACTTCACTGAAGAGACACCACTGGGCTGATGGTAAAAGATGGGCAGGATTTAAACTTCTAGAAAGGTATTTCAGAGAGAAAGAAAAGAATGAGGAAAGGCTAAGTGGAAAAGTATAAGACCATATAAGTGCCAACAAGGTGTTAATTGTCCTGCTATCTCAATAACTCCTCACCAAGAAGTAATACAATACATACTTACAAAATAATTTTTATTTCTCATAAAGTTGCCCAAGATATCTAAGTCATATCGCATTAGGAAATTACCATATTAGCAAAAATTACAAATGCCTTTTCTACTGTCAAATACAAAAAGAAAGGCTTTTACATCATTTCAGTACATTTACTGTACTACATTTGCACATATTTTTCTTGATAAAGTGATGAAGAAAAAAGTTGCAACACAGCTCAATTTTCTTTGCAGAATATTTCTGATTATCCAAACATCCAGGGAGGGAGAGTGCCTGATCCAGCCTACCACATTAGATTCATTGTACTTTGGGAGCTGTAAAGGTATTCAGATAGAAATTAAATTTGTTTTTGAGGATCTCAACCATTTAGGAAGCAAAATTCAGGTGGAGAGCTGCATGGTATTGGAAAATGTGTCTGTCCTGTGCACTAATGTTTCTCCAGTTTTTAGCATATCTGGTATAGTTTACCAACCAGAGTGTCTTTTGAGGTTTTGGTCTCCATACATGTAATATGAGGACCTGGAGGTGGAATCAGGTGTGATTCTCTCAATTTTTTTTACATAACAAAACTTATTTTTTAATTGTACATAATTATGAGATAAAATGTGATATTCCTATACATAAATATGTCGTATAGTGATCCAATCGGGGTAGTTACTGAATCTATCACCTCATGCATTTCTTTGTGGTAAGAACATTCAAAAACCTTTCTCCTAGCTATTTTGTAATATACAATACTTTGCTGTTAACTATAGTCACCTTATGTGCAGTAGACTACCAAAACTTATTTCTTCTCATTTAAACTTGGTACCCACTGACCAACCTCTCCTCATCCTTCTGTACCCTCTCCCTTCCCCAGTCTCTGATAACCACTGTTCTACTCTGTTTATTTCACTTAACATGATGTCCTCCAGTTTCATCCATGTTGTTGTAAATGACAGGATTTCATTATTTTTATGGATAAATAGTATTCCATATATCACATTTTCTTTATCTATTAATACATTGCTAGACACTTAGGTTGATTCCATATCTTGCCTACTGTAAATAATGCTACAATAAATATGAGAGTTCAAGTTCCCATTAAGCATCAAAATCTGAAAATGGAAGTCATACATGCTGAAACTCATCACATCCAAGCAAATATCTCTTTGATGTACTGATTTCATTTCCTTTGAATCAATATTCAGTAGTGAGATTACTGGATTATATGGTAGTTCTGTTTTTATTTTTAAGGATTTAGGTGTATAAGTGCAATTGTGTTACATGGGTATACTGCATAGTGACAAAGTCTGGGATTTTAGTGTACCCATCATCTGAATAGTGTACATTGTATACCCAATAAGTATGTCATTCCTCACTGCCCTCCCACCTTCCCAATTTTTGGAGTCACCAATGTCTATTATTCCACTCTGTATGTCTGTGTACCCATTATTTAGCTCCCATTTATAAGTGGGAACATGCAATTTTTGACTATTTCTGAGTCATTTCACTAAGGATAATGGCCTCCAATTCCACTTATATTGCTGAAAAAGACATGTTTTTTTTCTTCTTATGGCTGAATAGTGTTCCATGGTGGGGCATGTGTGTGTATGTGTGTGCATGTGTGTCTGTATGTGTGTGTGTGTGTGTATTTTTTAATGCCATGATCCACTGACGGACACATAGGTTGATTCATTATCTTTGCTATTGAGAATAGAGCTGCAGTAAACATATAAACACAGGTATCATTAATAAAATGATTTCTTTTTCTTTGAGTAGACACCCAGTAGTGGGAGTGCTAGATCACAGTGTAGTTCTATTTTTAGTTCTTTGAAAAATAGCCATACTGTTTTCTGTAGACATTGTATTAATTTACATTCCCACCAAAAGTATATAAGCATTCCCTTTTCTGTGGATCTTTGCCAACATCTGCTGTTTCTGTTTTTACTTTTTACTAATAGCCATTCTGACTGCTGTAAGATAGTATCTCATTGTGATTTTAATTTGCATTTCTCTGATGATTAGTGACGTTGAGCACTTTTTTCATATGTTTGTTGGCCATCTGTATGTCTTCTTCTGAAAAATGTCTGTTCATGACATTTGCCCACTTTTTAATGGGGTTTTTTGGTGTTGTGGTGCTGGTGGTTGTTGAGTTGAGTTCCTTATAGATTCTTGTTATTAGCCCCTTGTTGGATGCAGATATGGTTTGGTTGTGTCCCCACCCAAATCTCATCTTGAATTATAGTTACAATTCAAGTTAAATTTTGATATTTTGATATTGAATTACAGTTCTCATAATCCCCACATGTCACGGGAGGGACCAAATGGGAGGTAATTGAACCTTCCACTTCCGGTAAATGGTGGTTTCCCCCATACTATTCTTGTGATAGTAAGTTCTCATGAGGTGCAATGGCTTTATAAGGGGCTTCCCCCTTCACTCGGCTTTCATTTTTCTTCTTCCTGCTGCAATGTTGGCTTCCCCTTCTGCCGTGATTATAAGTTTCCTGAGGACCCCCCAGCTCTGTGGAACCGTGAGTAAAGTAAACCCCTTTCCTTTATAATTTACTCAGTCTTGGGCAGTTCTTTGTAGCAGCATGAGAACAGGCTACTACAGATGCACTGTTTGCAAATATTTTCAACCATTCTGTAGGTTGTCTGTTTACTCTATTGATTATTTCTCTTGCTGTGCAGAAGCTTTTTAGTTTAATTCTCTTTTCTCTATTTTTGATTTTGTTGTATTTCTTTTTGAGGACTAAGTCATAAATTATTTGTTTAGACTAATGCCCAGAAGAGTTTTCCCAGGTATTCCTCTTGGATTTTTATAGTTTCGGGTCTTACACTTGAATCTTTAGGCCATCTTAAGTTAGTTTTTGTATATGGTGAGAGATAGGGGTTCAATTTCATTCTTCTGCATATGCCAGCATCATTTATTTAATGTGATGTCCTTTCCCCAGTGTATATTTTTGTTGACTTTGTCAAAGATCAGTTGGTTGTGGATATGCGAAATTATTTCTGGGTTCTCTAATCTGTTTCATTGGTCTATAGATCTATTTTTATGCTAGTACTATGCTGTTTTGATTACTATAGTCTTGTTGTATAATTTGAAGTCAGGTAATGTGATTCCTCCAGCTTTATTCTTTTTGCTTAGAATTACTTTGGTTACTCAAGCTTTTTTTGGTGTCATATGAATTTTAGGATTGTTTATTCTATGTGCAGAATCATGTTGGTAATTTGAAAGAAATCATGTTGAATCTGTGTATTATTTTTGTCAGTATGGTCATTTTAATGATTTAATTCTTACAATCCATGAGCACGTAATGTATTTCCATTTTTGTGTTGCCCCTTATTTCCTCCATCAGTGTTTTGTAATTCTCCTTGTAAAGATCTTTCACCTATGTTATATGTATTCCTAGGTATTTTTTTGTAGCTATTGTAAGTGGAACTGAGTTTTCAGTTTGGTTCTTAGCTTTATCATTATTGGCGTATAGAAATACTACTTATTTTAGTATGTTTATATGGTATCCTAAAATTTTACTGCAGTTATTTAGCAAATCTGAGAGTATTTTGGAGGCGTATTTAAGATTTTATAGGTATAAGATAATATCATCAGTAAACAGGGATAATTTGACTTCCTCTTTTCCAATTTAGATGATTTTCATTTATTTCTCTTGCCTGCCAGTACGACGTTGAGTAGACTGTTGAAAGTGAGCATTCTCGTCTTGTTTCAGTTTTTAGGGGAAATGCTTTCAACTTTTCCTCATTCAGTATTGATATGGCTTTGAAGTTTGTGGACTCCAATCTCTTCTGGCTTTGAAACTTTCTGCTGAGAAGTCTGCTGTTAGTTTGATGGAATTTCTTTTATTGGTGATTAGATGCTTCTCTCTTGTCACTTTTTAGAATTTTTTTCCTTCGTGTTGACTTTGGATAGTCTGATGGCTATGTGCCTTGGTTAAGTTCTTCCTGCAATGTATCTTCTAAGGATTCTCTGAGCTTCTCGTATCTGGATGTCTACATCTCTAGGAGGACCAGAGGAGTTTTCCTCCATTAGACCCTCAAATAGGTTTTTCATACTTTTTACCTTTTCTTCTTCTCCCTCTGGAATACCTATAACTCATAGGTTTAAATACGTTGCACAGTGCCGTATTTCTCAAAAGTTTTGTTCATTTAAAAAATTCTTTATTTTTGTCTGACTGGGTTAATTCAAAAGACCTATCTTCCCACTCGAAAATTCTTTCTTCTGCTTAGTCTAGCCTACTATTAAGGCTTTCAAGTGTATTGTACGAATCCTTCCATGACTTTTTTTTTTTTCAATTTTCGAAGTTCTGCTTTCCTTTTTAACATACTCATCTCCTCTTCATATCCTGAATTGTTTTTCTGATTTTTTTTTGTGTTGGTTTTCAACTTTCCCTTGGATTGCATTCAGCTTCTTTAAAGTCAATATTTTGAATTCTTTATCTGATATTTCAAAGATTTCATTTTGATTAGGATCCATTACTAAAGAGTTAGTGTGTCCTTTGGGAGTGTTTTAACACTCTGTCTTTTCATACTTACAGAATAGTTTCTCTGGTTCCTTTCCATATGGTTCCTTTCCTTCTTACTTTTGAATTTATTTTCATTCCAATGGGATTTCCCCCCATTTTGAGGATGTGACTAGAGTGTGTGTTGTGCAGGATCCTTTGGCATCAGTTCTGGGTCTTCTGAATGTTAAAGATTCTGTATAAGTTCCTTGGTTGTAGATCGCTTTTGTTTGGTGGCTTTCTCAAATGCTGGTTGAAGTCATGATATACTGGGTGTGGGAGCAGGCTCACTGCTTCCTCCTATGGGGCTGGGAGGGTGGTGGTCTCATGAAGCTTATCTCATTCCCTAGTGCTGTGCACTTATGTCAGCAAATTTTTCTATTTCTAACTCAACCTCCAAGCCAGTAGGTGGCACTGATGGATAAGAGCTGGCTGCAGCTGATGAAGATGGTATTTGTTTGATCTTTGTTTACCATGAGAAGCTCTCTGTAGATTCAGACATTAGACTGTCCTGTGGCATACATAATAGTCTGAACTCCCTGCTTAGCCCCTGAGTGGGGACTAAGGGCCAGATCATCACTCAATGATGCCTACACCATCACTCAATGGCAGGCATAATCACCAGGTCCAAGGTGGGATCCAGGGTACAGCCATCAAGCACCCATGAATATAGCAGGGAGGAGAGTGTACAAACCTCCACTGCTCCAAGTTCTGTGCCTAGGATGGGTGGTTTAAACTCCTAATCTAAGCCGGGCGCGGTGGCTCAAGCCTGTAATCCCAGCACTTTGGGAGGCTGAGACGGACAGATCACGAGGTCAGGAGATCGAGACCATCCTGGCTAACATGGTGAAACCCCGTGTCTACTAAAAATACAAAAAAAACTAGCCGGGCGAGGTGGCGGGCGCCTGTAGTCCCAGCTACTCCGGAGGCTGAGGCAGGAGAATGGCGTAAACCCGGGAGGCGGAGCTTGCAGTGAGCTGAGATCCGGCCGCTACACTCCAGCCCAGGCGACAGAGCAAGACTCCGTCTCAAAAAAAAAAAAAAAAAAAAAAAACTCCTAATCTAAAAGAGTGGGTGCTCCCGTCATATGCCTGCAGATATGACTGGGAATGTAGTGTAGAGGGTGCCACTGCACCAAGATGAATGGTGAGAGGGAAATGGGGTGACTTAGGCTTCTACTCCAAGTGAGCAGGTGCACTGATTGCTTGGAATTATGCCCAGGTGTGGAAAGGAGAGGGCACCACTGCACCAAGATTTGTGCACAGGAAAGAAGTGATGTCTCAGGCTCCTATTTCAGGCAGCAGGTGTGCCAAATACCTGGAAATATGTACTCTGGCAAGAAGTGGAGTAACTCCTGCGTAACGTTTCAACAGCTGATGCAGAAAGGTCTTAGCAGGGGAATAAAGGAGCAACTCGGTCCCCTATTCCAGTCAAGTGGGTGTGCCAAATGCCTGGAAATATGCCCAGGTGTGGAACAGAGGGAGCACCATTGCACCAAGTTCTTTGCAAGGGAAGAGAGATGTAGCCCACACTCACACTCTGGGTGAGGAGGAGTAGGGTCTGCCTCCCTCTTGCACCTCAGAGCTGGTGGGGTACTGTCTCCTGACTGACCAAGGGAGCAATCTGGTGCACCCAGCAATAACAGAGGCAGAACAGTCTCAAGCCACAAAGCTTTTCCCTTCCAGAGATTACACCACTCAGGAAAACCTGCAGTTTCGGCAATTCTCCTCCTGCTCAAGTTTGAGGGGAGAAAGCCGAATTCTAGCACCTTCTTCTGGGGTGCACGCTACACTTGCCACTCAATTTTGGCCTTGGGGACTCTTCCCACACTCCAGAGCAAATGCTCTAATCTCTGGCTGGAGAGTAAATTGCTTGTGACAGACACCACTGTCAGATCATCAAGCAATGACTGACTGCAGGAGTCCAGATTAAAAATGATATCTTCCGGCCGGGCGCGGTGGCTCAAGTCTGTAACACCAGCACTTTGGGAGGCCGAGGCGGGCTGATCACGAAGTCGGGAGATAGAGACCATCCTGGCTAACACAGTGAAACCCCGTCTCTACTAAAAATACAAAAAATTAGCCGACCATGGTGGCGGGCGCCTGCAGTCCCAGCTACCCGGGAGGCTGAGGCAGGAGAATGCAGTGAACCTGGGAGGCAGAGCTTACAGTGAGCCAAGATCGTGCCATTGCACTCCAGACTGGGCGACAGAGCGAGACTCCCTCTCAACAGCAACAGCAACAACAACAGAAAGATATCTTCCTCTCAGTCCTGGGTCTGGGAATATGCCTGCAGCTTTACCCAGTGGCTTTTCCTGTTATTGCCTCCCAGTGTTTCCCCAAGTTAGCTCCAGCACTTGAGAGACCCAAGGTGCTCCCTCATGGCCTGAGTTGCATGGATCCCTAATGGAAAACTGAATCACAGGAATGTTCTCTGCCTCTCATATACTGGGGATTCACTCAATTTTATCAGCAAATACTGTCACATAGCCTGCTTCCTGCCTTCTCTTTCCCAGGAGATGTAGAGTCCTTGGCTTTTTGGGTGAATTCATTTATTCTTAAATAAAAGTATTCATTATTCTTGAATAAAAGCTCACAATATTGATCTTCATGCACTATTTTACTGTGTTCAAGTGTATGAGGCACACTAATTTACCATTTTGGAAAAAAAAAAAATGATAGCTCAATTTTTTGAAGAACTCCCATATTGTTTTCCAGAATGGCTGTACTAATACACAATTGCACCAACAGTGTGTAAATATTCCCTCTTCTCCACATCCTTGCCGACACTTGTTTTCTTTTGCCTTCCTGATAATATCCATTCTAACTGAAGTGAATAGACTGACAGCCAACTGAGTTTTCTACAAAAGTGCCAAGAACACACATTGGGGAAAAGACAATCTCTACAATGATTGGTGCTGAGAAAATTGGCTATCAGCATGCTGAAGAATGAGACTAGACCACTAACCGTCACCATATAAAAAAGTCAACTCAAAATAGGTTAAAGGTTGAAATATAAAACCTGAAACTCTAAAACTACTAAAAGAAAACATAGGTAAAATGCTTCCCAAATTGGTCTGGGCAAGGATTTTTAAAATAAGACCTCAAAAGCACAGGAAATAAAAGCAAATACAGATGAATTGGATTATATCAAACTAAAAAATTTTGGACAGCAAAGTAAGCTATTAAGAAAGTGAAGAGACAACATACAGAATGAAGAAAATATTGTGAACTATACATCTGACAAGAAGTTAATATCCAGAATATATAACGAACTTAAACAACTCATCAGCTTAAAAACAAATGACCTGATTAAAAAATGGGCAAAAGATCATAATAGGTATTTCTCAAAAGATGACACACAGTCAACAGAAATATGAAAAAAAAAATAATGTTTGGCATCCCTAATCATCAGGGAAATGCAAATCTAAACCACAATGAGAAACTTTTAATATTCTTTTGATGGTGTGCTCTAAAATAGAGTTCACATGGTGGTCCAGAAACACTCTGTTTGATCAGCACAGTGATCTAAATTTTTTCAATTAAATGCAAAAAAAAAAAAAAAAATGACACATTTTACCAAGTGATTTGCCAGTCAGATGGTTTAAATGAGTTCTTATGTCTCCTGTGTGTGTACTATACTTCCCACCATTCCTATTACTTATTCTATAGCTTATTTCACCCGTTTCCTCTAACTCTTCAATCCCTGTAGACATTTGATTTTGTAATCTTCTTAAACTTTCATAAAATATAATATCCTTCCCATTTAACAGATGGGAGTAGAGATACAAAAAATGCTGTGTGATTATAATAAGGTTCTCACAAACTATCAAAGTCTGAAAAAGGAAATCAAATTCACCGAAACTTCATATTCAAACCATAATATACTTCTTCAAGCTTTGAACTTCTTACTGCCAAGTATTAGCTATCTTTCATGTAAAAGTATACTGGAAATTCATTTGGAAAAGTAAAACCCCCATACTCCATGCAATTGTAAATTAGTTTCTGTAGAAACTGTAGCACCAACTACATTTTATAATTATAAATGTGTGATTTTTATAAAAAATTAATTTTTCCATTAAGTATTAGCTGTAGTGACTCATACTATTGCATTAGTCAATTTCCATCTCCTTACCCTATAGATTATTGTTTTTTACATTGCTTGGAATCACTGTTAAGGATCTGAGAGATGTTCTAGTCCATTGTTAAAGCCATTTTCCATTGTCTACAGAAAGGCTGCTCTCAGTGGATGGCAAAAGTCTATGGTTTCATTGACAGTGGAGAAAAACAAGGCTCCCAAAATTAGGCCACTTGCTCACAGTCACAAAACAGAAAAATGGCAGAACTAGAAAAAGAACTGTATGTCCTCATCGTATTTGAACTCTTTCCTTTACACCATGCAGACTATTCTGCTCCCATCTATACTCTTTTCCTTTCAGTGCTGCAAAGAGAATTATTACTTTCTGGAAGAGTGGTGGTAATAAGTTTAATCGTGGCCAATTCTACCAACCTTAGAGATGTCAACAAACTTGTGGAATTTCACAGATTGCATGGCTTTTTGTTTATTTCTGTAGAATCCTTCTTATCTAAAAATTGAACTGTCACTTCTTTTTTTTTTTTTTTGAGACGGAGTCTCGCTCTGTCACCCAGGCTGGAATGCAGTGGCCGGATCTCAGCTCACTGCAAGCTCCGCCTCCCGGGTTTACACCATTCTCCTGCCTCAGCCTCCCGAGTAGCTGGGACTACAGGCGCCCGCCACCTCGCCTGGCTAGTTTTTTGTATTTTTTAGTAGAGAAGGGGTTTCACCATGTTAGCCAGGATGGTCTCAATCTCCTGACCTCGTGATCCATCCGTCTCGGCCTCCCAAAGTGCTGGGATTACAGGCTTGAGCCACCGCACCCGGCCTGAACTGTCACTTCTTAACAAAATACTGGTTAAAATGGAATATCACTAGGAAATTCTACTGCTTTCCTGTTGGTCATGGCTAAATATTAGTCTGTATTAGGAAAATGGTCAAATCATCTGAGAAACTAATAATTCTGCTAGCAATGTCAACCAATTAATTAAGATTAATCACCTAATTATGGACTCCCCATTGTTTGTGTTGAAGGGTACAGTTATATGGTATCTAAAACAAAAACAAAGCCTAGAAAACAATTATTTTCCAATCTGTGTGAGACTCAATTCTCATGCATTTTCTCATGCATTTTCTACTGTATTTGGAATTCAGTGAAGAAATTGATAAAGCAGTCTGTGATAAGAGGAGCAGGCTGCTCAGAAAAGATTGGGCTTTACCTGGGTCTTAAAGTAAAAGTGGATTACAGGTGACTGAAGAGGAAGAAAGGCAATGAAAATGCATGAGAATTTATACTAAAACAGGAGCAAATGTAGAGTATCTATAGGTTGCAAACAAGAACTCCACTTTAAATATTTCAGGAGCAGTGTATAGGGAATAGTGAGAGAAGTAGTAGGTATAGTGAGAGACTAGACACAGTATTTAACACTGAATAACAACCAAGGAGGTGACTGAGTATGTAAATCTAAAAATAACCAAATCAAATATAAAAACAAAAACTAAATTAAAAACATTTAAAAAACCCAAATAGTCATTATTTTTTCATCCTGTTTAGTAATAGCTTTCCTTATTAAAACCATTGTATTCCATTTTATAATAACCACCCCATGACAGACACATACAACTAAACATTGTGTTTGCTATTAGCAATACCTATATGAAAGAACTTATATTCCTGTAAAAATTTTGTTTACTTTCCACATGTTGGAAAACAAGATCCAAGCTCCGCCTCCCGGGTTTACACCCTGAGAGCCTTTTCACTTTAAAATTCTCTTAAATTCCTGCATAACATCTTGTACCTTATTGTAGACTGGGAAAACCTGTCTCACTTCAAGTCAGCTCATGGCAGATTTGCAGAACTTTTTCTGAGGAAAGTTATCTTATTTGTTTTTAAAGATATAATGTCTGTTCAAATTATCACTGATAATGCTGTCTCACTCATTGGTATGTATCAATAGCCAGGGCTGTAGCTTCTGCAGTTTATGCCAGATGTCCTCCTTCAAGCTTCTCCAGGTCTGACCAGGTCATGCGTAAATCCATGATGAAGGGAGCCAGCTTCTGTAGGCCACACATGCTCACGTTGAAAGCAGAGACACAGGCAAGGGTTCTAGTTTATCTGCATGGCTTCCATTTTGTCTTCCCTTTCTCCAGCTTCACATTCAATTTTTCTTTCCAGCTGCTTGCCCGACTGGCCTAGAGAGACAATAGGCCACAACCAAACACAGCGATAGCATCCTTCCATAGAATTCTATCCCATCTCCTACAAATATGTAAGTTATAATTCCCATGAAAATTCTTTATCTTTCATAGTGATTCTGCGTCATTGAATAAACTCTAGCTGAAACAAAATTGTTTTACCTTCAAACTTTCAACATCCATATATTTTGGGTAGTTTTCTTGTAAACCTTATAACTTGGGCTTATATATTCACATTCAGAAAATCTTTTAATTTGATTATGTTTTTCATACTTAATGTTATTTTGAAGACATTTGGCTTTAAATAGACTACATTAATTTTTTTTTTTTTCTATTTGTTCCACATGTTCTACTTTACTTTTTACTCTGTTTTTGGCATTCTTCTGAATTAATCTAGTATTTCCCTGGTTGGTTTTACATACTTTCACTATTTTATTTTTAGTAGTTTATACTCATTAACCTTTAATTTACTCAAGTTTAATGTAAGAAATAGATTCATATTTTCCTGTTGTTAATGGTGTATTTGGGTTTAAATATGACATTTTAAGATTTAATTTCCATTTGTTACAATGTTTCATATAACTTTCTCCCTTTATTATTTTTTAAATAAATCAATTTTATTATTCCAGTTTTTCTCTATTTTAGCTTGTTATCCATTATTTTACTCTTCTTTTTGTGTCCTAGAGATTAAAATATGCATGCTTGAGTTGTTAAAGTACCATATAAGTTTTTCAAACAATTCAAGAATCCTCAACACATTAATTCTACTTACCCTTCTCCCATCATTTGTGCTATTGTCATATGTTATATTTCCTATATGCATTTAAAATTCCATAAAGTATTGTTTGTTTAGATCATTCCATATATTTACTCTTTCTATTACTTTTTATATCTATTCACATTTCTGTATTTTCCTTCTGTCTCACAAACTCCCTTTAATATTTTAATACAGGCCTTCTGGTGATAAATTCTCTAATACTTTTGTCTGCTTAGTGATAAGTTTAGTTTGTCTTATTTTAAAATTTTCTGTCCATCTTTTATATGTTTGGGGATATATATGCAGGTTTGTTAAATAAGTAAAATCACGTGTTGTAGGGGTGTGGTGTACAGATTATTGTGTCATTCAGATAATGAGCATAGTGCCCAATAGGTAGTTGTTCGATACTCAACCGCTTCCCAACCTCCACCCTCAAGTAGGCCCTGGTGTCTGTTGTTCCTATCTTTGCATCAATGTGTACTCAGTGTTTAGCTCTCACTTATAAGTGATAACATGCAGTAATTGATTTTCTGTTACTGTGTTAATTTGCTTAGGATAATGGCCTCCAGTTCCATCCATGTTGCTGCAAAGGATACAATTTCATTATTTTTATGGCTGCATAATGTTTCACAGTATATATGTATCATATTTTCTTTATCCAGTCTACTGTTGATGGGCATGTGTGTCAATACCATGTCTTTGCCATTGTGAATACTGTTGTGGTGAGCACACATATGCACGAGTTTTTATGACAAAATGAGATATATTCTTTTGGGCACATACACAGTAGTGGGATTGCTGGGTCAAATGGTAGCTCTGTTTTAAGTTCTTTGAGAAATCTCCAGACTGCTTTCTTCAGTGGCTGAGCTGATTTACATTCCTACCAGCAATGTGTAAGCATTCCATTTTCTCCCCAACCTCTTCAGCATCTGTTATTTTTTACTTTTTAACAGTAGCCATTCAGACTGGTATGAGATAATATCTCATTGTAGTTTTGATTTGTACTTCTCGAATAATTAGTGATGTTGAGCATTTTTCCATATGCTTGTTGTTCATGTGTACGTGTTATTTTAAGAAGTGTGTCTGTTTATATCCTTTGCCCATTTAAAAAATGTTATTTTCTGTTTGTTGATATGTTACTTATAGATTCTATACATTTGACCTTTGTCAGATGCGTAGTTGAAATATATTTTCTACTATTCTGTAAGTTGTCTGTTTACTCTGTTTATAGTTTTTTTTTTTTTTTTTTTTTTTTCCTGTGCAGAGGCTCTTTAATTAGATTTCACTTATCAATTTTTGATTTTGTTGCAATTATTTTTGTAGTCTTTGCCATGAAATCTTTGCCAGGCCTGATCTCCAGAATGCTATTTTCTAGGTTTTCTTCTACAGTTTTTATAGCTTGGGGTTTTACATTTAAGTATTTAGTTCATCCTCAGTTTATTTTTGGATATGGTGAAAGGAAGAGGTCCAAATTCCATCTCCTGCATATGGTTAACCAATTATCCTGGCACAATTTATTGAATACAGAGTCATTTCCCCATTGCTTGTTATTGGTGGCTTTGTCAAAGATCAGATGGTTGTAGATGTATGGTTTTATTTATGGGTTCTTTAATGTATTCCATTGGTCTATATCATGTTTTTTTGTTTGTTTGCTTGTCTATTTTGTGGCAGTATCATGCTGTTTTGGTTACTATCATTTTTTAGTATAGTTTGAAGTTGGTTAGTGTGATGCCTCAAGCTTTGTTCTTTTTACTTAGGATTGCTTTAGCTATTTGGGCTCTTTTTGGTTCTATATAAATTTTAGAATAGTTTTATATATATATATATATATACTTTAAGTTATGGGAGACATGTGAAAAACATGCAGGTTTTTTACACAGGTATAAACATGCCCTGGTGGTTTGCCGCACCCATCAACCCATCATCTGCATTAGGTATTTCTCCTAATGCTATCTCTCCCCTAGCCCCCCAGCCCCTGACAGGCCCCAGCATGTGATGTTTCCCTCCCTGTGTCCAGATGTTCTCATTGTTCAACTCCCACTTAAGAGTGAGAACATGTCGTATCTGGTTTCCCGTTCCTGCGTTAGTTTGCTGAGAATGATGGTTTCCAGATTCATCCATGTTCCCACAAAGGACATGAACTCATCTTTTTTATGGCTGCATAGTATTCCATGGTGTATATGCACCACATTTTCTTTATCCAGTCTATCACTGATGGGCATTTGGGTTGGTTCCAAGTCTTTGCTATTGTGAATAGTGCCACAATAAACATATGTGTGCATGTGTCTTTATATTAGAATGGTTTATAATCCTTTGGGTATATCCCAGTAATGGGACTGCTGGGTCAAATGGTATTTCTAGTTCTAGATCCTTGAGGAATCACCACACTGTCTTCCACAATGGTTGAACTAATTTACACTCCCACCAACAGTGTAAAAGCATTCCTATTTCTCTACATCCTCCCCAGCATCCGTTGCTTCCTGACTTTTTAATGATTGCCATTTTAACTGGTGTGAGATGGTATCTCATTGTAGTTTTGATTTGCGTTTCTCTGACCAGTGATAATGAGTTTTTTTTCATATGTTTGTTGGCTGCATAAATGTCTTCTTTTGAGAAGCATCTGTTCATATCATTCTCCCACTTTTTGATGGGATTTTTTTTTCTTGTAAATTTGTTTAAGTTCTTTGTAGATTCTGGATATTAGCCCTCTGTCAGATGAATAGATTGCAAAAATTTTCTCCCTTCTGTAGTTTGCCTGTTCACTCTGATGACAGTTTCTTTTGCTGTGCGGAAGTTCTTTAGTTTAATCAGAGCCCATTTGTCAATTTTGGCTTCTGTTGAGATTACTTTTGGTATTTTAGCCATTGAAGCCTTTGCCCATTCCTATGCCCTGAATCTTATTGCCTAGGTTTTCTTCTATGGTTTTTATGGTTTTAGGTCTTATGTTTAAGTCTTTAATACATCTTGAGTTAATTTTTGTATAAGGTGTAAGGAAGGGATCCAGTTTCAGCTTTCTGCATATGGCTTGCCAGTTTTCCCAACACCATTTATTAAATAGGGAATCTTTTCTCCATTGCTTGTTTCTGTGAAAAAAATGTCATCAGTAGTTTCATAGGAATACCACTGAATCTGTAAATTGCTTTGGACAGAGTGGCCATTTTAAGAATTTGATTCTTCCTATTCATGAGCATGGAAAATTTTCCATTTGTTTGCGTCCTCTGATTTCTTTGACCAGGGTTTTGTAATTCTTGTTGTAGATTTCCTTTACTTCCTGGTTAGCTATATTCCTTGGTATTTTATTCCTTATGTGGCTATTGCAAATGAGATCACATTCTTGATTTGGTTCTTGGCTTGGGTGTTATTGGTGTGTAGAAACACTACCAACTTCTGCCCATTGATTTTGTATGTTGAAACTTGGCTGAAGTTGTTTGTAGGACTGAGGAGGCTTTGGGCAGACACCATGGGGTTTTCTGGGTATAAAATCACATCATAAGTGAAGAGAGACAGTTTAACTTTCTCTCTTCCTATTTGGATGCCATTTATTTCTTTCTCTTACCGAATTGCTCTGGCTAGTACTTCCAATACTGTGTTGAATAGGAATGCTGAGAGTGGGCATCCTTTTCTTGTTCAGGCTCTCAAGAATAATCTTGTTTATTCTTTCAAAGAACCTACTTTTGGTTTTCTTAATCTTTTTTATGACTTTTTTCATCTCCATTTTGTTCAGTACAGTTCTGATTTTGGTTATTTCTTTTCTTAAGTTAGCTTTGGGGTTAGTTTCCTCTTGTGTTTGAAGTTTATCTAGGCATGATGTTAGGTTGTCAATTTGAGATCTTTCTAACTTTTTCTTGTGGGTGTTTAGTGTTATAACATTTCCTCTTTATGTCTGCCTTAATTTCATTGTTTACTCAAAAGTCATTCAGAATTAAGATTGTTTAACTCCATGTCATCATATGGTTTTGAGGGATCTTCTTGGTATTGATTTCTATCTTATTGCACTGTGTTCTGAGTACAGTTAGAATGATTTCCATTCTTAAAACTTGAGAATTGTTTTATGACCCAGTATGTGATCCATTTTAGAGTATGTACCATGTGCAGATAAGAAGAACATATATACTGCTGTTATTGGGGGGAGTATTCTGTAGCTGTCTGTTAAACCCATTTGGTTAAATGTGGAGTTCAGGTCCTGAATATCTTTGTTAGTTTTCTGCCTCGACGATCGTCTAATACTGTCAGTGGGATGCTGAAGTCTCCAACTGTTGTTATGTGGTTATTTAAACCTTTTCATAATTCTCTAAGAACTTGTTTTATGAATCTGAGTGTTCCAGATTCATATATATGTTTTTATATATTTAGGATAATTAAGTCTTCTTATTGATTGAACCCTTTATCATCATGTAATGCCTTTGTCATCTTTTATCATTGTTGGTTTAAAGTCTGTTTTGTCTGAAATAAGATTAGCAACCTTTGCTCACTTTTGTTTTCTGTTGGTTTGATAGATCTTTCTCCATCACTTTGAGTATATAGATGTCATTGCATGTGAGATGGATCTCTTGAAGACAGCAAACAGTTAGGTCTGGTTTCTTTATCCAACTTGCCACTGTTTCAAGTGGGAGCATTTAGCCCAATTACATTCTAGGTTAATATCAATGTGTGAATTTGACCCTGTCATGGTGGTGTTTGGCTGGTTGCTATGCAGACTTAATTGCAAAGTTGCTAAAGCAATACCATAGATGCTGGTATCAATAGTCTATGTACTTACGTGTGTTCTTGCAGTGGCTGGTAATTGTTTTCAGTTTCCGTTGTTAGCATTCCCTTAGGAACCTCTTGTTAGGTCTGCTGGTAATGAATTCCTTTAGCATTTGCTTGTCTGAAAAGGATTTTATTTCTCCTTCACATATGATACTTAGTTTGGCTAGATATAAAATTCTTGGTTGGAGAGTTTTTATTATCCTTTTTTTCCTCTAAGGATGCTGAATATAGGCTTCCAATTTCTTCTGGCTTACAGAGTTTCTGCTGAAAGGTCCCCTGTTAGCCTGATGGTATGTCACTTGTAGGTGACCCACTCCTTCTTGCTAGCTACCTTTAATATTTTTTCTTTCATGTTGACCTTGGAGAATCTGATGACTCTGTGTCTTCAACATGGTCCTCTTGTATAATATTTCACAGGGGTTCTCTGAATTTCCTGTATTTGAATGTTGACTTCTCTGGTGAGGTTGGGGAAACTGTCATGGACAATATCCTCAAATATGTTTTCTATATTGCTGGCTCTCTCTCCTGCTTCAGGGACACTAATGAGTCACAGGCTTGTTCTCTTTACATAATCTCATATTTCTTTAAAGTTTTCTTCATTTTTTGAAAATTCTTTTTGCATTATTTTTGTCTGACTGAGTTCATTCAAAAAGCCAGTTCAAGCTCTGAGATTCTTTCCTCATCTTGTTATATTCTGCTGTTAATAGTTCTGATGATGTTATGAAATTATTGTAGTGAGTTTTTTAGCTCAAGATCAATTTGGTTCTTTCTTAAAATAATCATTTCATTTTACATCCCTTGAATTGTTTTACTGAATTCCTAAGATTGTTTGTATTAGATTTCTACTTTTTCATAGAATCTCTTTGACTTTCGTTGGTAATCAGATTCTGATTTATATGTCTGTTACTTCAGTCATTTCATTCTGTTTAAGAACCATTGCTGGGGAGCTAGTGCAGCTGTTTGGAGGTAATAAGACACTCTGGCTTTTAGAGCTGCTAGAGTTCTTGCACTTTTTTTCTCATCTGTGTGGGCTGATATTCCTTTAACTGTTGTGTAATTTGAGTATTGTTAGTTGGCTTCATTTCTGAATGTTTTTAGAGGGCCAAGACTTTGTGCAGGATCTTTATTTGTGGCTGAATTCTTACCCTTGGTTTTGTAGAGGGTTATATTATTATAGCAAAGTATTTTTGGTGTTGTAGTTTGGGCTGCAATACTGCAGATGGCACTCACGTGTAACGGTCAGTATAGGCTCTTACCCTGCTGGCGAAGAACAAGGGGCTTAGGGCTTACAGGGAATATTGACTGGCTTCTTCTCCAGAGACTGTCTGTGGTGTGATGGAGGTGCTGGTAAAGCAGTCAGGCTCTTTGATTCTTTCCCAGTTCTGGATGGTCAGTGCCCAGCATCAGTTCCCAGAGGCAACTGACAGCCTCTCTGCCACTGTTGCTACAGCCATACCTGTCCTAGCAAGATACTGGCACTGCTGCAGTGGCAGTGGCAGTGGCAGAGGGGCTGTCAGTTTAGCTGGGAGTGGGACAGCTACTCTGTGGGCCCAAGATGAGGGCTCTGCTTGGTGAAGAGCAGGGGGAGTGGAGGCTCACATGGAAGACAGTCTAGCCTCCTCCCTGTAGGACAACTGTGGTATGCTGGATATGAGTAAACTACTCAGGCTCTTTGTTCCTTCCCCAGACCAGTGGCAGCAAGGGAGGGTACTGCTACAGAAACATAGGCAGAGAGCCTGTGGATTGTCTCTGGGAAGTCCAGCCCAGAGAAATGCAGAGCCACATCTGGCTGAAGTGATCCACTTGTTAATTACTTGTATATAAGAAAGTGATTGACTTTTGTATTCTGTGATTTTGCTATAATCATTTATTAGTCCGAGGACATGTGTGTGAGTGCGTGTGTGTGTATGAATTTTTTGATTGTCTATTGTCTACATAGATAATTATGCAAACAAAGACAGTTTTATTTCTTCCTTCCCAATCTGAATAATTTTATTTCCTTTTCTTATCTTATTGTATTAGTTAGGAATTCCAGTACAATGTTTAAAAGCAGCAGTAAGAGGAGACATGTTTGCCTTATTCCTGATATTAGTGGGAAGACTTCACGTTTCTCAACATTAAGTATGAGGCAGGTTTTTATAAATAGGTAATCTTTTTCAAGTTGAGGAAGTTTCCCTCCATTTCTAGTTTACTGGAGTTTTATTTTTTATTATGAATGGATATTGAGTTTTATCCAGTGTTTTTATCTGAATCTATTGATATGATGGTGTGATTTTTCTTCTTTAGCATGTTGATGTGAAAGATTACAATAATTGACTTTTGAAAGTGGAACAAGTCTTGCATACCTAGAATAAATCCCACTTGGTCATGGTGTATAATTCCTGTTATACATTGTTGGATTTTATTTGCTAATGTTTTGTTGGTATTTTTTGCATTTATGTTCATAAAAGATATTGCATAGTTTTTCTTTCTTGGAATGTCTTTATTTGGTTTTGATGTTATGGTAGTCCTAGCCTTACAGAATGAGTTAGAAAGTATTCCCTCTGCTTTTATGTTTTGAAAAAGATTGTTACAAAATTGGTATTATTTCTTCCTTATATGTTTAGTAGAATTCACCAGAGAATCCATCTGAGCTTGCTTCTTTCTCTTTTGGAAAGTCATTAATTATTTATCTAATGTCTTTAATAAACATAGGACAATTCAGATTGTTTCTTCTTGTGTGAGTTTTGGCAAGTTGTGTCTTGAAAGGAATTGGTCCATTTAGGTTGTCAAATATGTGAACATAGAGGTGTTCATAGCATTCCTTTATTATTCTTTTAATGTTCATGGTATCTGTGGTGGTGTTCCTTCTTCGTTAGCCTTGCTAGAGGCTAATCAATTATAGTTAATCTTTTCAAAAAACCAGCCACTGATTTTGTTAATTTCTTGTACTGACTTTCTGTTTTCAATTATATTAATCTATGTTCTAATTCTTATCATTTCTTTTGCTTAATTTGAATTTAATTTGCTCTTCTTTTTTTCTTAAGTGGAAAGTTAGATTACTGAAATTAGATGTTTCTTCTTTTCTAATATATGAATTAAATGCTATAACTGTCTCTTAAGCACTACTTTCATTGAATTCCACAAGTATTAATAAATTGTGTTTTTTCTTTAGCTCAAAATATTGTGTAGTTTCTTTCAAAATTCTTCTTTTGTCCATGTTATTAAAAATGCGTTTTTTAAATTTTAAACTGTATTTCTGTTATTACTTTCTAGTTTAGTCTCATTGTGGTCTGAGAGCAGACATTATATCATTTCTATTCTTTTAATTTGTTAAAATGTGTTTTATGGCTCAGAATGTGGTCTGTCTTGGTGAATGTTCCATGTCAACATGACAAAAATATGTATTCCGATATTGTTGAATGAAGTAGTATAGATGTTCATTATATTCATTTGATTGATGGGGTTGTTGAGTTCAATTATACCCTTACTGATTTTCTGCCTGTTAAATCTGTACATTTCTGACAGAGGGGTGTTAAGTCTCCAACTATGATTGTGGATTCATCTCTTATTTATTGCAGTTTTATCAGGCTTTCCCTCATATAATTTGATGCTGTTGTTAGGCACATACATGTTGAAGATTGTTGTCTTTCAGATAATTGATCCCTTTATAGTTATATAATGCTCTTTTTTATTCCTGATAATTTTCCTTGCATTAAAATCTGCTCTTTTTGAAATTTATATAGCTATTCCATTTTTGTTCTGATTCATGTTAGCATGGTATATTTTCGCCATCTTTTGACATATATGTATGACATATATGTATTTTTATATTTAAAGTGAGTTTCTTGCAGACATCTAGTTGTGTCTTGTTTTCTTGATGTGCTCTGACAATCTCTCTCTTGCAGTTGATGCATTTAGACCATTGATGTCCAAAGTGATTATGTAGTTGGATTAATATCTACCATATTTGCTACTGTTTTCTATTTGTTGCCTTTGTTCTTTGGTCCAGTTTTTATTTTCCACTCTTTTTCTATCTCTTGTGATTTCTACTGAACACTTTATAAAATTTTCTCTTCTTTCTTAGCCTATCAGTTAGACTTCTTTTCAATGTTTCTCCTGGCTATCCTAGAGATTGCAATATACATTTATAACTAATCCATGTCTACTTTCAAATAACACTATATTATGTCACAGGAAGTGTGAGCACCTTATAAACACAAAATATTCCTAATTTCCTCTGCCATTCCTTCTGTCATCACTTACACATAGTATATGTAAACATATATATGGTATACACATAAGCATACATAATTGAACATATTGTCAGTATTACTTTAAACAAATGGTTATCTGTTAGATCAATTAAAATAAGGGAAAAAACTTTTTTATTTTGCCTTCACTTACTCCTACTTCAATGATCTTCCTTTCTTTACATACATCTGAGTTTCTGACCTGTATTATTTTCCTTCCATCCCAAGGAATTATTTTAACATTTCTTGCAAGGCAGTTCTGCCCCCTCAATTTCTGTCTGAGAAAGACTTCATTCCTCATTCAACTTTGAAAGATGATTCACAGGGTACAGAATTCTAGGTTGGTAGGGGATGAAAATCAACAGTTTATTTAGCTCCACTCTCTTCCAGTATGCCTGGTTTCTGAGGAGAAGTTGGTTGTAGTTCTTTGTTCTTCTACAGATAAGCACAATGTAGGTAAGTTGCTGTTTCCCTCTGCTTCTTTCAGAATTTTATGTTCGATTTTCTGTAGTTTGCAAATGGCATGCCTAGACATAGGCTTTTGTTTTGCTTTTGTTTTTGCACTTATCCTGCTTGCTGTTTTCTAAGCTTCCTGGTTCTGTGATTTGGTGTTGAACATTACTTTGGGGAAATACTTGGTCATTATTATTTCATATATTTCTTCTGTTTCTTTCTTCTGGTATTTCCATTATATGTATACACTTTTTTTTTTTTTTGTAGTTGTGCCACGGTCCTTGGATATTCTTTTGTTTTTTCAAGTCTTTGTTTTCATTTCTTTTAGTTTTTGAAAGTTTCTGTTGATATATCCTCAGAGATACTTTCTTCAGCCATACCTACTCTATTGTAAACCCATCAAGGACATTATTCTTTTGGTTACAGTGTTTTTTATTTCTAGCATTTTTTAAGAAATAACAATAGACTTGGAACTAACCCAAATGCCCATCTCTGTGTTTACATTGCCCACCTATTCTTGCATTCTGTCTACTTTATTCATTAGTGCACTTAGCATATTAACCATAGTTATTTTAAACTTTCTTTCTAATAATTCCAACATTCTTGCCATATCTGATTCCGGTTTTGATGCTTCTTTTGCCTCTTCAACTTGTGGATTTTTTTTTTTTTTTTTTTTTTTTTTTTTTTACCTTTAGTATGTTTTGTAACATTTTCTTGATAGCCAGATATGATGAACCAGGTAAAAGGAACTGCTTTGTATGGGCTTTTAGTAATGTGCTGCTATGGTTTAGGGGCAGGGGAAAACATTCTATAGTCCCTTGCTTAGGTCTCAATTTTTTAGTGAGCCTGTGTTCCTGGACTGTGAACTTCACAAGTGTTTCTCAGTTTCTCCCCTATCCCTTTAGGTGAGACATGACAGCTAGAGTAGGCTGGAATTGGGTATTTCCTTTTCTGGGGTCAATTAGTTTCTGATAATATTTCAGAAAGTTAGGCTCTGGTTCTGGAGTTTCTTCTGGGGTCAGTTCTGGTTAAGAAGAGCATAGTTCTCTAGCATATTGTAAAATAATTCTTTCTTTTTGCCTTCCTCTCCCCTTCCCTACCAAAAGCATTAGGAAATTTTTGTCTGATGTTTGCTGTAAGAACTTGGTTGAACTCCTCAAGGTAAAAGTCACAAAAGTGTAGCAGCTCCCATGTAACTGAATCCCCCTTGGAGTTTTTAACTCTCAGGCTCTCTGTTTCATTTTTCCTCCTTTAAAAGTATTATGTCTTCTATCACTCTGATTGTTTTTAGATCTTTCTTCGTCTTTGACTTTTAGCTATTGGCCCCTTATATACCTACCTTTTTGTTTTTGTTTTTAATTCTGCTTAAGTTTAACAGAGCTCCTTTGAATCTGTTGTTTAAGTCCTTTTGATAATCTTGGAAATTAATTGGCCAACATTTTACCTATTAAAGCTTTTAGCACCTCCCTTTCTCACTCTCCTCTTCTTCTCTAATATTTTTACACAGATTTTAGACATTCTTTTTACCATGTTTCATAGGTCTTTTACTTACTTTTTGTATTTATTAATCTGTTCATTTTTTCTATGTTTCACTCTGGATATTTTATATTATCCTATCTTACTGTTCACTAATACTCTTTCATTGTCTCATTTACTGTTACACACATATATTTTTGTTGTTGTTGTTGTTTGAGATGGAGTTTTGCTTTTGTTGCCCAGGCTGGAGTGCAATGGCGCAATCTCGGCTCATTACAACCTCCGCTTTCCAGGTTCAAGTGATTCTCGTGCCTCAGCCTCCCAAGTAGCTGGGATTAAGGCATGTGCCACCATGCCTGGCTTTTTTTTTTTTTTTTTTTTTTTTGGTATTTTTAGCAGATATGGGGTTTCTCCATGTTGGTCAGGCTGGTCTTGAACTCCCGACCTCAGGTGATCTGCCCACCTCAGTCTCCCAAAGTGCTGGGATTAGAGGCATGAGCTACTGCACTCAGCTATATTGGGTTCTTGACTTTATTATGTTAGAGTTTCTCTGGTTAAATTATCTACCTCATCATTTATTTTCTTGAATGTATTTATCTTTTTCTATGTCCACGTCTAATGGTTCCAACATATGGCACATCTGTGTGTAAAAAATTGGGGCAATACTTTGAAGCTCTTTCTGAGATCCTTTTTAGAGGAATTTTTTTTTTCTTTCTATTAGGTACTTCTGAAGTATAGTCTTCAGGAGAACTATAGTTGACCCTTGACCAACATGGGGGATAGGGAAGCCATCCCCCTCATGCAATCACTCTTTGACTCTAGCAATCCCATTACTGGGTATATAGCCAAAGGATTATAAATCATGCTACTATAAAGACACATGCACATGTATGTTTATTGCAGCACTATTCACAATAACAAAGACTTGGAACTAACCCAAATGCCCATCAATGATAGACTGGATAAAGAAAATGTGGCATATATACACCATGGAATACTATGCAGCCATAAAAAAGGATGAGTTCACGTCCTTTTCAGGGACATGGATGAAGCTGGAAACCATCATTCTCAGCAAACTAACACTGGAACAGAAAACCAAACACCACAAGTTCTCACTCATAAGTGAGAGTTGAACGATGAGAACACATGGACACAGGGAGGGGAATACCACACACCAGGGCCTGTTGGGGTGTGGGGTGCTAGGGGAAGAATAGCATTAGGAGAAATATCTGATGTAGATGACAGATTGATGGGTGCAGCAAACCACCATGGCATGTGTATACCTATGTAACAAATCTGCACATTCTGTGCATGTATCCCAGAACTTAAAGTATAATAAAAAATTGCATATAAATTTTGACTCCTCAAATACTTAACTACTAATAGCCTTCTGTTGACTGGAAGCCTTAACAATAATATAAGCAGTCTAGTAACCCATATTTTATATATTATGTGGATGATATACTGCATTCTTACAATAAGCTAGAGAAAAGAAAATGTTATTCAAAAAATCACAAGGGAGATAAATTATACTTATTCATTAAGTGAAAGTGGATCATCAAAAGGGTTTTTATTCTGATGGTCTTCACATTGAGTAGGCTGAAGAAGAGGAGGGATGGATCTTGCCATCTCAGGAGTGGCAGAAGTGGCAGAGGTGGAGAAGGTAGAGAGGAGGAAGGAGAGGCAGGCACACTGGTGGAACTTAATGGAAATGCATCATAATTTCTGACATTTTGCTTGTTTCATTTCTTTAAAAATATTTCTATACAGTACCAATACTTCTTCCACTATTTGCATCAGTTTCATTGCCTGTATCATAGAAGGGTCCATGTCATAAAAGAAGTCAAAAGCAGTTTTGAATAATTGGAATCCTTCTGCCACATTATCTAATGTCAATTTGTTTTCTGGCACTGCTTCTTCTGTCTTCTTTTTCATAGTTTGGCATGGTTTAGAAGCACTCATCTTTATCAAGTCATATTCTGTTAATTCCTCTGCTGTGGTGCCTATTACCACTTGAATTTCTCTAAGATTCACAAAATCTTTGAACACTTCGCCCCCTACTTTTTTTTTGACATATCTATAACTTCTTTCATGATTTTCTTGACTGGCTCTGTTATAAATCCTGTGAAGTCATGCACATATAGACACAGTTTTCTTCAGCAGGAATGTATTATTTTGAGCTTGATGGTTTTCATCGGTTTTTCTATAACAAGGATGGCATAGTCAATGGTGTAATCCTTTTAGACTTATGTTACATTCTAACTACCAGGTTTCTCTGTCATAGCATTGACAATCTTTTCCATAGAGTAGCATATGTAATGAGCCTTAAAGGTTCCTATGACCCTCAGTCTAGAGGACAAATTAGAGATGCTGTGTTTCAAGGCAAGTGGACCACTTTGACACCTCCAATATTAAACTCACAGGGCTCTGGATGAGCAGGGGTATAGTCCAATATCAAAAGAACTTGAAAAGGCAGTCCCTTACTGGCAAGGTACTTCCTGACTTCAAGGACAAAACATTGATGAAACCAATCCAGAAAAGGTATCCTACTGTCCAGGCCTTCTTGTTGTATAATCAGAAGACTGGAAGCAGGTGCTTATCTTTTCCCTTTGTTGGCCTAAAGAAAGAAACTGAAGCATAAAATATAATTTCAAACTTGAACTAAAATGGGAAGAGCTTCCCAGAAGACTCACACCCAAGCAACCCTGGATATGTGCTCCATGTAGCCTTTATTATAGTAGGTTTTTAAGGGCAAACAAGGGGAACAAGGAGTGGGCTAATACAAAGTTGTTTGTCAGGAATTCTTCATGGGTTCACAAAAATAGCACTTGTTAGTGATTGTTGTACACTGTTGAACTCTAGGGTATGATTTATGGTGTGCAGTATGTGGGATTGTTAGGTTAGTTTATAGCTATTTGTGTCATCGCTCAGTCTAGAGTCCACATAGCATGCAGCTTCAAGTGATGATCACTCAGCTCAATGGGGAAGTTGGACAAAATTGGTGTCTCATTTCTATGCCTCCCTAGGCCTGATAATTTAGAGGAGATGCATATTCCTCAGATAAAATGTTTATTTTCTTTTTTACCTTCAAGGTTCAGCAGATAGCAGTTTTATAGGTAAGGGCAATCCTGATCATAAACCTGACTGAACTTGCATAAAACAGTAGAATTAGCCTATCCCTTCCTGCTTTAAATCCAGGTGCTCTCTTCTTTTCCTTACTAATAAATTTCTTTTGTGGATATTCTGGAATAGGGCACTTTCATCTGCATTAAGAACTTGGTCAGGCAGATAGCCTTTCCCCTCAATGATTTTCTTAATGGCATTTAAGAACTCATCTGCAGTCTGTTTGTCAGCAGAAGCTCCTCCTGTTGTCTTGACATTTTAAAAGTCAAACCTCTTTCTCAAATTATCAAACCATCCCTTGCTGGTATTAAATTTTCCAGTTTTAGATACTTCATCTTCTTTTTGCTTTAAGTTGTCACATACAATGACTTTGCTTTATCTCAAATCATATTAGAGTTTATAGGTATGCCTTTCCTATTATGCAACCCTGCACCCATATAAAGCTGCATTTTCAATACAGATACAAGATAATACAAGATAAATAGGCACTTCACAAAAAGGGCAAGGATTTTGTGCCTGCTAGCATAGCTTCTGCAAGAGCTTCATGAATTTCCTTCTTTTTTTATTTTTTAACAGTGGTCCTTACACTGGATTCATTTATCTTGAAATGGTGGGCAATCACAGCTTTAGACCCCAATCTGTGGTACATATCAAGTGACCCAAACTTTTCTTGTAATGCCAGGACATTTCTATGCTTCTTGGGAGCACTTTCAGCACTACTAGTGGCACTTTGTATGAGTCCCATAGTATTATTTAAGGTTTATGGTATTGCATGAAACACAACAAAAATGTTCACATGAGAGATCACTTTTTACTGTGATAAGAAGTTTATGAGAGAGACAAACTGTGCACATGGAGATGATTAGTATGTCATGGCATTTTAAATGGAGACTTGGATACTCACAACAGGAGCTCACTGCATTTGCAAAAGAAGGTAGTTAGAAAGTTATTATAGTAGTACAGTACTACTACAGTTAATTTTATGCAGTTATCACTTACTACTGTCTTTATATTTATTTACATTTCCTTAGACTGAAAATGACACTGTGTATGGTGAGTGTGTGCACAAATTTTGATAAATTTTAACTTTTTATGTTAGTTTTGTATATATCTTATGGTAGTAAAGGACAAAATAGATTAGTATCTACATATATTTTATGTATTCTTGACATACCTAACTTTATTTTTCTAAGCTACTTGGTTCATCTGCAAGTTATTTCCAATTGTTGCAAATCTCCAATACATTTTCAGTGTATTTATTGAAAAAATATCTGTGTATAAGTGGACCCATACAGTTCAAACCTATGTTGTTCAAGGGTCAACTGTAATTGGAATTCTGAGGTCTTTAGTAGGACCATTTTTTCTTGGCTGGCTCGGATTCCTAATTGTTGTCTCCCCAACTGATAAGACAACTGAAGTCCATCTAAGCTTCTCAGAGTCTTAGCTGTCACTTTGTATTTGCTTTCTCAGTGTTTTGGCCCTACAAGTTCTGTAAGTTAGCAAACACCTCAAAGGGAACAATGCCATGGAATGTCAAGTTTAAGAATATAAAACTAACCTCATTTTGCTTCTTTATTGCTCCAGAAAGTTTCAGCTTTTCTTTGATGTCCTCAAACATGTGTGTGTGTGTGTGTGTGTGTGTGTGTGTGTGTGTGTGTGGTGGTGGTAGTGGTGGTGGTGGAGATAGTGGAACAAGTGTGGGGGTATTTTATCCAGACTTCCTGGTAGCTTTCTGGTGCCAGATTTATCTATACCAATCTATGCCACTATTCCTGGAAGTAGAGAACTCCCAGCTTGGTTTCTAAAAGAGTGATTTTCCTCATGTGCATTCAAAAATACTCATTGTCTGCTTCATAAAATTACATGGATCTGGATATGCACATAGTCACTAATGGGACAATGCTGATCTTTCATAACTCCTCATTACAAGAACAGAACAAGCTCTCACTCAGTACTTCTACACTTTTAAATCAACAGGTGTCCTTGGTAATAAACAAGAATTGATGAAAAATCACCATGAGAATTTATGTTCATCTTTAATGGCTTAATTAAGCAGCATTTTAAATTGCCATTCAATGCTGCTAGTCCCTGATTTCATATGCTATACTTGGCCAAGAAGAGGATATATCACTGGAAATCACAGATAATCGAACATCTCTTTTGGGTCACTAGTTTCAAGCTTTCTCTCCAAACTTTCTTTATTCTTAACCAGAAATTTTACTGTCTATAATATATTCATATTCCAGGGAATACACAAACACATATGGAAATTCCCAAAGACAAATGGGAAAAAAGAAGTTAAAAAAGCAGGGACTATAAAAAACTTATAAATGAAACATTATCTCTAGTGTAAAGAATTTTTTAAATTGGCAACTATGTGCCAGGAACTTCAGATATATTTTAAATCCTTTCAACAGCCCTGTGAGGAAGGTATTATATCCATTTACATATTAGGAAACCCACCCAGTGAGGTTACAAAACTTGATGAGAGGCATCCAGCCAGGGGGTGGCATTCCTAGGTAAACCAAGTAAAGAACTTCCTATCATTAGTAGGAAGATTACAAGCATTTCTTTTTATTCCCTTTGAAAAAAAGAAAGTCAAGAAGATCATCTATCAAGGTTTTGAGCAGATTAAAAAGGCAGCCTTTCAACACTGATTTTTGAACTTTATTTGTAGCTGAAATTTTTATTGAGATAATTTTAATTTCACAGGAAGCTGTGAGAGATAACAACGGGGAGATCCCATGTACTCTTTACTTATTTTCCTCTGATGGGATCGTCTTACAAAATTATATTACAATATCACAACTAGGTTAATGAGAATATACTCATTTTATTCATATTGCTTATGCTCACTGTGCTTTACTTGTGTGTGTGCGTGTGTGTGTGTGATTTAGTGCTGTTCACTTGTATTACATGTGTAGGTTCATATATCCACCACTACAGGTGAAATACAGAACAGTTCCATCACCCCAAGGATCCCTCCTGTGATTCTGTTATAACCACACAAATCTCTCTTCTACTTTCCCTCCCAGGTCCCTAACCCCGACAACATTTGATATGTTCTCTGTTCCTAAAATTTTATCATTTCAAGAATGTTACAAAAGTGAAATAATATTGTATATAGTCTTTTGGCACAGGCTTTGTTTTTCTCAGTGTAATTTCCTGGAAATTCATCCTAGTTGTTGCATATATCAATAGTTTATTTCTTTTTATTGCTGAGTAGTATTATATTTAAGGATTTCCCACAGTTTGTTTAACCATTCGCCCATTTAAGGATATCTGGGCTGCTCCCAGTTTTTGACTTTTGTAAATAAAACTGCTGCTGATATTCTTGTATAGGTTTTTATATCAACATACGTTCATTTTTCTGGAATAATGCCCAATAGTGCATATATTGGGCCATACAGTAAACTACATGTTTAGTTTTATAAAAAACTGCCAAACTGTTTTCCGGAATGGCTATATCATTTTACATTCCCCCAGAAATGTGTGAGAGATTTAGCGTCTCCATATCCTTACCAGTATTTGGTGTTGTCACTGTTTTTATTTTAGTTATTCTGTCATGTGTGTAGTAGTATCTTATTATGGCTTTAAGTTGCATTTCCCTGATAGCTAATAATGTTGTTTTTTTTTTTTTTCATGCTTTTTGTACTTATTTTCATTCTCCTGGGGTTTGCATTATTAGTGATTGAAATAATAAAAGTGAACTTGATTTTTAAAAAATCCATCCTCATCTTCTCTCTTCCAATGAGATTGTAGTTCCTCTTGACTAAATTCTTAATCCCAACCTCAGGGAATCATCACTAACTTTTCTTATTCAAAACTGTAATTATCATAAATATGCTATAATGGATATTGCATTTATACCTTTCATAGGAAAACTCTTCTAATATGACAAATTTCAAACATACAGCAAAGGAAACAGTATAATTAACTTTCATGTACTTGTCACCCCCAGCTTTACCCAAATTTTGCCAATATTATTTCATCGATTTTTCTATAATTGTCATTATCATCATTACTTGACAGAGCATTTTTAAGCAAATCCTCATGTCATATCATTTCACCCACAAATTAATACTTTTCCTGACAAGGTCAAGTCATGAGATTCCCAAGATTAAGGGACATAAGTTGGTTGTGGAACAGTTTCAAAATGCTTTCTATTTTTATTATTAAAATTAGTGCTTACAAACTATGACCTATTTGGCAGATGAACTTCTTAGACTGTTTTAGTAATTTTTAAAAATATAATTGCTCTTTTTCTGGACTAGATTTACAGGTTGTATACATATTGGTAGATTGATAGATCGTTTTGTGCTATGGTCTTGTTAAATGAAAAAAAATTCCTTATTAATTGGATACTCATATGAAATAAACAAATGGATGTATTCCATGTATAGAACAGGTATGTTTTCATTTTTCCCTTCTAACTATATAAAGTAGTTTCGTTTATGCCAGAGTGAATTTTTATAAACATGTTCGGCTTTAACACCGGCTCAGATGTCCTTGGAACATTTCTGCTTCTCCATGATATTACAGATGACAATGAGGTCATTTCACAATTGCTTCTTCTCTGAAAAACACAGCTGGCTCAGTTTGGTCAGCAGCATTCTCATTGCTGCATTTCCTGAGTCACCAGAATATTTCAATTGACCCCTTCAGAACAGATTGTATCTATGTAATATCCTTCCACAATAAAACATCTATAATCAAATGACTACAATAGCCAGTGAGTGGTATGGCTTTCACCCTAGGCCAGAATCATTCTATTTCATATCCTTTTAATAACTCTATTATTTCCCTGAAACTTTAAAGTTGAGATTTTCTCAAATCAAGTATAAGTGATGTTTGATTTTTGTCCTCTAACCACTTCTTACCAGAGTTCTGCCTTGTGGCTGAATTCTTTTTGTAATTTTTCACAGCTGATAAGTTAGTTGATCTCCATATTGTTTTGAGGGCTTTTTTTTTTTTTTTTTTTTTTTTTTGGTTGGTTGGTTTTTATTGTCAAGAGTCACTTTAGCTTCTTTTTACACACGCTTACACATTTTATTGAACAACCTGTGGCAAATGCAAGGATGTGCTGAACAGAGGCAAGTAAGAAATATTAATGTAACTTGTAACTTCAAGACCCTTTAAAATAACCTCTCATGGCACTCATCCTTTTTCTTCATAAAAAGAAAACTCAACACAATTATAAGTTAACTCTTAAGTGTGATTATGTGATTAAGAGCTATTTCTCTCCACTAGACTCTAAGCTCCATGCGGGTGAGACAATACGCTTTCTTATGGCCATATCCCTAGCATCTAGTACACTGCTAGCTCATAGCAGGCACTTATGTCAGTTAGCAACTTGCTGACCTCCGGCTCCAAATTCACCCTTCATTGCTTTGTCCAAGATAATACAGATGAAGCCTGCAAATATGACTTCTTTGCCAACTGACACTATATTAAGCTTTGTGAATAGAAGGTGCTGGAGAGACACTGGAAGAGGAAGAAGAGCTTTATCCTCCTAGTTCTGGTATGTTTCTCTTTCCAGGATCCTGCAGCACACATAGCTTCCCCAGTACCCAACAATCACAGCAAAATTGGCTTTTCCCATTCCTGGCTTCTGCAGTTTGTGGCAGGCAATGGGGCCCAGCAGCCAGATACATCCCCCAGCATTCTCTCAGGTGTCTGTGGAGTAGAATGCCCCAGATGAGACACCTCCCTGTTAACAGCTTCCCTAGCACCTCTTCAGGTGGCTTTGTGGCACCAGGAGAAGCATGGCTCCACCTCTGTGACAGCTTCCTGTTGCACCCCAGAAGCAGATTTCGAGAAAGTTCTGTTGGCATAGAATCACGTTGACTTCTCTGCCATCCAGTGAGCCACAGCCATGCACTTTTGAACAAAGTCTGGATCTCAGCCTTAGAGGCCTGTTCCTTGGATGCTCTATTTCAACCCTAAGTGTAGTGGTTGCTCCTTATAGCTGTTATTCTCATGTTGCTTAGAAATTGCTTTACTTCTTAATAGTCAATTATGCATTCCTCCAATTTCCTGTTATAGTTAACCATTCTTTATTTTAAACTTTCCCTGTTCAACTCACCATGTACTTTCTGTCTCCTGATTGGACTCTGACTGCTAAGACTGCCCAATACATATCTCTTAAAAGGAAGTAAAGAAGGAAAAAAGAAAGGAAGGGGGAAAAGAAACAGCGACAGAGAGAGACCTTAACTATCCCTGGTATCTCTGGGCCAGTTGTGCTTGTTTGCTGGTATTATTTGGAGTTAGATATTTAAAAAGACAAACTGAATTTTGTCTAAATATGATTCTGTGCCACTGAATTATTAGTTCATATTCTCTTTACTCACTCTTTCACTAAAAAGTTATTGAGCATCTATTATTTGCCAAGCATATACAAATAGATTTTTTTGGATAATGAAAGAATTAATACATTTACAAAGAGAATTCAGACTATAAAGCCAGTAGAAATTTCCTTGATTTTAGGAATGCTAGATTCCAGAACTGTCTTCAAATTAGACTACCCGACACCTCTCCTCTTCCTCTCCCCCTCAATTCCTACCAGTAAATAAATGAACATCATGGTGTATACCTTAAATATATGTAATACAATTTAACTTAAATGAATGAATAAATAGGCCATTTAATTCCTGTTTCTTAAAATCTCATTGTCATGAAATGGTGCTTAGTGTCTAAATTAAATTCCGCATCCTCTTCTTCTTTCCCTTTGGACCTGGGCATTCTTTAGTTATAAACAGCAGTTCTCTAAATTCTTGTTAAATCACTCTTTTAACTTCTCTTCTGCAAGTTAAATATTCCATGGCATTTTATTCTTTCCCCATAGTTGTATTCTTTTTAATTATTTGTCTTCCTGTGCTTTGTCCAATTTGATCACATTCATCCTAAATGGCACTGCTCACTTCAACAATCTCATATGGAGTTTCATACTACTGACTTAATAGAAGTACCTCCTCAGATGCACTGGCCTTCTATACTTTGTTTATATATCTAAGTATCTATACCATGTTAAATATCTTTAATTACAACATTAAAAGTTTTTTTCTTTTTTTGAGACAGGGTCTCACTTTGTCACTGGAGGGCAGTGGTGTGATTTCAGCTCACTGTGGCCTTGACCTCCTGGGCTCAAGCCATCTTCCTACCTCAACCCCCAAAGTAGCTGGGACTACAGGTGTGTGTCACCATGCCCAGCTGATTTTTCTTTTTCTTTTTTTTTTTTTTTTTTTTGTATTTTTGGTAGAGATGGGGTTTCACCATGTCTTGCCCAAGCTGGTTTCAAACTCTTGAGCTCAAGCTATCCACCTGCCTCGGCCTCCCAAAGTGCTAAGATTATAGGCATGCACCACTGCACCCACCTCAATATTTAAAATTTTTCACAGATAAACTTTTCTTTTTGTTTGAGATGGAGTTTCACTCTTTTTGCCCAGGCTTGAGTGTAATGGCGTGATCTCAGCTCACTGCAACCTCTGCCTCCCAGGTTCAAGTGATTCTCCTGCCTTAGCCTCCCAAGTAGCTGGGATTACAGGCATGAACCACGCCCAGCTAATTTTGTATTTTTAGTAGACACGGGGTTTTGCCATGTTGGTAAGGCTAGTCTCGAACTCCTGACCTCAGGTGATCCACCTACCTTGGCCTCCCAAAGTGCTGGGATTACAGGCAAAACTTTTATATACCTGAGATAGAAATTGTGTGTATGGAAAAGATGGGAGTGAGGGGAAAAGGTTAGGAGGACACAGAGACAAACCTGGAAGGCAAATCATGATGGAAAGTTTCCACAATGAACACTTGGA
This sequence comes from Piliocolobus tephrosceles, assembly GCF_002776525.5. Classification (NCBI taxonomy): domain Eukaryota; kingdom Metazoa; phylum Chordata; class Mammalia; order Primates; family Cercopithecidae; genus Piliocolobus; species Piliocolobus tephrosceles. The sequence continues at coordinate 40,695,419 of NC_045437.1, forward strand.
CTGCTGGAGAAACGATTTTTATGCACTTATTTACATACACACTAATATAATTACCAAATCTTATTTGTGACAGAGGGCCTTAGGGATCATTTCCTATGCAATCAGTGCTGTATGTTATAGAATGTAATGACAAGATGTTTCTTTAAAATATTCTTAAACATTATGTCAATTCAGAAAGGCCTGAGAGGACTCCCTGCAATTCACTGATTTTAGCAAAGATAAACAATTTTCCACATTTTATCACCTTTGATTTTTTTGAGATGCATCTCACAAATGGTGGCACACTACAATTGTCTTGGTGCCCTTGGCCTCTGGTTGCCCTACTGTTCCAGAGGGGGAGCTGAGGCAGGCACCAGCTCCCCACACCTCCACCCTTCTCCTGACCTGATCCTCACCCTGACCCTGTCTCTTTGACCACTTGATCCCTCCTGTCTCTGAAAAACTCCTGGATTTCAGATGCACAGATTTCAAGACTGGTCAATTTTCTTGGGTGATTAACTGCTTGCAATGCCTATTAGCTGCACAAGGCATCCATTAATGACTCTTGGGCAGGAAGTAATTGGTGAACTCACCTGGGACTGAGGAGAAATCTAAAAAATCTTAGTATCTACACAATAAAATTTCTAAGTGATAAGAAAGCAAACAAAATCATAGTGCATTTAAAAATTGATGCTGTCTTAACATTTAAAAAAATACAATAATAACAAATGTTTCATATAAAGTGTGTCTTGCTGAATCCTAATGCCTTCTCACTCCCCCAACTCCAACCCACTCCACGGGCTCCAGTGCCATGACCAGTTTTCCTCTTTCCACGGATCCTGTTTTTCCTGTTGGAGGAAACTATTAGATCTCACTGAGTATTCCTCTATGTCACCTGTAACATTTACTTTGATGATGTAAATATTGAGATGGAGCAGGGACCCCTCTTTGAGGCCTGATGGGCCCACAGAACATAGAAATAAAAGAAAACCTAGAGTCCCTTCGAGGAAAATCCCAGGCACCTAGCCATCCTTGAGAAGTAGCTAGCCTTATGAGCAACCTGTTAAGCAAAAAGGTAACTATAGCTTAAAACAGCCAAAGAAGTGAGAGCAATGAAATATTTGGTTCCCTATAGAAACTCAAGAGAACATCTTAATTTATGTCCCTGAGTTGTTTTTCAGAAACCCAGATCCCCAACAAATGGAAAATGCTCCTTGCTGGCACACAGACCTCAGATATTAGGGAACTGAGGGCTGAACTCTGACCAAATGTTCTTCATTCTGAATTTCTTCCTGAGGGGCCTGGAGGAAGTCATGCCCACAGGCCAGAGCTTAACACTTTTTTTCTACTGACCCCAAGTTTTTAAGCAAAGCTTAATCAATTGCAAATCAGAAAATCTTTGAATCCGTCTATGACCTATGGGCCCTGCTTCAAGATGTCCTTTTTAGGCTACACCAATATACAGCCTCCATGTATTGACTTATGACTTCACCTGTAACTGCTGTCATCTTGTCTTTAAAAACCCTTACATGTAAGTCATTAAAAAGTTTGGGTCTTAAGCATGAGCTGCCTAATTCTCCTTGCTTGCTGCCCTGCAATAAATACATCACTTTTTCTTGCTGCATATCCCAATATCAGTGTTTGGCTTTGCTGTGTCAAGCAGGTAACTCATGTTCAGTTTGGTAACAATCTCAGCTTTATTTCTGGGGCTCAACTGAATTAGTCTGAAGTACAACTCTGACTTTGAACATGGATAAAGGTTAATTGCAAAGAAACAATTTCAGAAAGTTGCTCAGCCACAAAGATAAAGCAAAGTCTCTCAGTCCCTCTGGTTGATGTCAGGTGAGCATGCTTACCTACATAGAACCTTTCATGTAAGCACATCTGGTAATTACAAGTCTTCCACAGGGACATTTTGCCTGGTGGGTGGCGTCATCCTTTTTACTTGACAACTACTCATTGCCTTATAAACTGGGTTGTGTAAAAGACCTGTGAGGGCAGAGGGAACAAAATTTGAGTATTTGTTCCATTAGGTTTAGAGAATTTGGATTCTGTTTTATAGCTTACCAAAGAGCCACAGATCTAGTTCTATTCAGGGGATTTAATGCACATCTCATTAACTACCTTGACAAAATCCAACATTAGCCCTGAAAAGCTAATGTGATTAAAGAACTGACAGACATTACTTTTTTCCAACTAATCAAGTTAATTTTAATGGAGGTAATAATGTCTCTCTGGCAGGTTATTACGAGAATCAAATAAGCTAGCTAGCATATTTTGGGTGCTTTATAAATTACGAAGTGTTAAACATGTGACCATTGCAGGTCTCTTTATTCCTGTGTTATGCCCTCCATATTCCACCTCTTGTTTTTCTTTTCTTGCCTCTGCCTAAGGTCTTACCTAATTATTTAGCTGAGGGAACTCCTCTAAGTCTGGTGTACTATGACCCATGTTTTCAACCAGCAAATTGATTCAATAAATATTAACAGAGCAATTACAGAAACAGTTTGGAGAGGTGAGTACTCCAACCCCAAGAACGCAAAATGGGAGAAGCTACCTTCTATCCCCACATCAAGACAGAGGGTCTTCCAAGGGAACATCAAGGTTTTATGGTTTTATATGCCAGCTTCTGGAACCATCTGATTCCCTCTTAAAAACTTTAAAGGGCAAGAGATAGAATACCTGGTGCTTAGGAGTGAGCCAAAAACAAAAAAATGGCTGTGTTGGGCATTTGGGATCCTGTAGTTTGTCAGCAGAAATAAGGGTGTTTCCAACATACACACTGTCGGCCATGCAAGAGTCAGGGTAGAGTTTCCTGAGGCCCTTTTCCACTGGACCATACAGAGTAGCTCCCCATGAGGGGTGATAATGACCACAATCAAACACATTTGTTTCCCATAGGCAAAGGAGTTACCAATTAGTTATCTGGAGTGGTGTAGGCAACATGCTCATGGAAGCCGCTGTGTGATCCACAAGGGACATTTGGATGATTTTACACAGATGTGTCTAACTTTATGGAGGCAGGATCTTCAAATATGTCACATAGATGCGCACTCAGATCAGAAATACTTATTGGTATTTATACTTAAATCCACTTTGATATTCAGTATTGTCTCCAGTGGGAAGGCAGTGTAGACATTAAATAAAAGGACAGGAACAATAAACAATTCTGTCACCAAAGTAATATGACGGCACAGCATTTTTAAAAGATGTCAGTTTTATAGCCAGATATTTTAATTACATCTTATAGAACCACAGTGGAAAACAGCGTATTCTCCCCTATTTTACAGATGGAGGATCTGAATATAAGCTTAAGAAACTCAAGATCACACCCTGAGAAAAGGGAGGAAGTTAGTGCCAAAGAAACCCACCTAATGATTAAATCTTTGCTTATACTGCCATTGAAATAACATCCCAAACTTGCGCTGAATATACTGAGATTGGAAGAGAATGAACCTCTACCCATAACTTCCCTACTCACTGTAAATACCCAGAAATGCTCTTGTGTTCTCTGGGACCAGGTGCAAGCAGTTTTGCTCATATTCTGCATAACTTCTCTAGGAGACCAGGTCCCTCTCAGAACTCAAGAATTATGGCATGCATGTTGAGTCATGCCTGTATTCCCAGCACTATGGGCGACTCAGGCAGGAGGATCACTTGAGACCAGGAGCTCCAGGCAAGCCTGGGTAGCATAGTGACACTCCGTTTCTACAAAAAATAAATTAGTCAAGTGTCGTAGTGCACACCTATAGTCCCAGGTACTCAGGAAGCTAAAGTGGAAGAATCACTTGAGCCCTGGAGGCCAAGGCTGCAGTGAGCCGTGACTGTGCCACTGCACTCCAACCTAAGTGACAGAGTGAGACACCGTGGCGAAAAAGAATTACAAAAGCTGTATGATTTCACTGTGCTTACAGGTGACAAAAAGTCTGCTCAAGCAAAAAGGAGATTTATAAACTCTATCCAGGCATGGCTGGAAGGAAGTTGGCCTTAGGCACTTCCAGAACCATCTATCCAAATACCACCAGAATACCCCCACTGACACACTTCCTGTACAGCTCCATGTTTTGTGTATCAGTTTCTTTCTCTCCAGCTGGAGCTCAGCTATGTGTGTGCATGTGTGTAACAGAGAAATGGGGTACTGGTGTCAGATTCACATTCTTATGGCTTCATAGCCCAAGAGGAGTAAGAAAGATGACTTCTCATCTATTTTTAAATGCTGGAGAAATAAACTGGTACATCCTTGGTCATATGCACAACCCTGGGTATAACCACTGTCGACTGAGGAGAGCTACCAGAAGTAGCAAATCCTGGGGACATCCCCACCCCTTTGTTACCACACAGATGCCGAGCAGACTAGCACTAGAGCCACTTCAAAATGGAAATAAACTCACAGCACCAGGCAACTAATGTGTACAGTAAAGGAAAATGTTACACAAAAAGCGAACAAGGATTCACCCATGAAGCCTTGGATAAATGATTTTTACAAACATAGCAGGTTCTGACAAGGAGCAAGTTGTGAAACTCAATGTTCATTTGATCTTTCTAGAAGAACAGTATCTTTTCTCTGGTAAGATAAAAAGAAAAGCAACAACTTGACTAGAAGTCATGATGTGTGCTGACTTTATTGTTAGCTATCCTGACAATCTGTTGCATTATTCCCACATTTAGCAATGCCATTCCCAAGTGAAATAAAGGACAATCACACTGATCTATATCACTCTGGAATATTTATTATATTCCTTAATGCATTTCTTAACATGTATAGCACTCTTTAATCAAGAATATAAAGTCATCTACTTAGAATCACAATATCTTAAAGATGCATACTGGAATGATAAGCAAGTTTGAAGATGTAACTATCAACAATTCTTTTCAAAATCATATCAATATATTACTCTCATGAAACTTGCACATTCTAAGAAAGGTCATTTTTCCCCCCAGTAAAAATGCATACTGGGAAGGTATGCATTTAACCACATGGTCAGCCAGAAAGGCTATTTTATATATGGTGTGTGTTACTTATTAAAAGCCTGTCCTTTCTCTAATATTGTACATTACACAATTGTAGCTACACCTGAAGACAAGTGAGTTTCAATGACCACCATCACCTAAAAACATGAATAAATTCCTATATTTAGGACCAGAGGAATGATATATTGTACTGTACTATGCCTACCTCTGTCCAGAGGCCAGCTGTCTCACTTGTTCTTCAGGGTGCCTAGACTGCTTACCCATCTATTATCTGGGATGCTTCTGAAGTTATTCCCATGGGCCCCTGTCTGGTATTGAGAATACCTCTAAGGAAGTCTCTTCCAAACCTCATCCACCCACCATGTTTATCCCCTGACACTAAAAGTTCACTGACTTCAAATCCCTAGACTTGTCCATCATTATTTTCCCTAGTTGGACAAGGCTGAATTAAAGAGACTTTGTTAAAGGAAGTAGCCTTGGCAGAAGAAAAATCGTTGTTCTGTAGAAGTGTCATTCAATATTTAAAATCTTTTCTGAACCAAAACGAGAGCCTGAAAGTAAAGCACCTTTTATTTTTTAACTCTGCTGTCACTGCTACTAAGGATTCATGGTAAATTATCCTGCAGCCCTTCTTGGCTTGAGAGGAGGTACAGTACAAGTAGCCCACAGGGTCTCAATAACAGAAATATTCTCAAGGACCCTTGAGAATACAAAGGAATACTGGACTGTTTTAAAATGAGAAAACAGAAGAATCAGTTTCTTCTGTTCCTATTCCTATAATATGCCTTAGTCTTTGAAAAGCACAGATAGTTGGTTTGAACTAATTATTTCTCCCTGCTCTCCCCGACAAGAGACATTCCTGCTTGCCTTCTTGGGCATTTGTTTAAAAGCAGTATGGCAAGAAGGGGGATGCTCTAGAAGATGTAATCATAAAATCTCAAGCCCCAAAAGAAAAGTCAGAGGAGGTTGAAGAAAAAACAATCATGACAGCAACTCTCCTAACCACAAAATCACATGTGTTATCTTTCTTTCAGGATTAATAATTAATAGTTAAGAGGAAGGCCACATCAATTTCTCGGGCCCTTCCTGGGGAAAGGTACATATAATTTAGCATACATACCATATTCAGTGAAAATGCATTCAATATAATTACCTATTATAAAGACAACCTTCTTAGCACTTAACAAATGAGATAATTATAAATGCTCCTTTTGCTTTTTATTAAAATGTCACAGCATGCCTAGAGAACAGTTTATATGGATGCATAAAGTCTGAAACCCTAGAAGAAAACTAATCAAAAACCACCTGTTAAATACACAATTCTGATTACTGGTGTCCTTTCAATTAAATCCTATGTGTTTAAAATGAAAAGCACGCAGCCTGGTACAAATATTCACGTTTCAATTTGCGATCTGCTGCATTGGCATGAGTTTTGGTGAAACCTGGTAAAAGAGGAAAAAAAATCAAGTTATGAAAAACTGCATGATATAAATCTCTGTCCTTTTAATTTCCAAATTTCAATCATGTAGGAAACAAGCAGCCTTGCCATAGACATTCCCTGGAGTTTCCATATGATTTTCTACCCTGAAACACTGAGACAGAACAGTTCTGTTTACATTTTGGGTATTTCATAGTTCTCAACCTTCTTGTATTAGCTCCTAAATTAAGGATGAACAAGGCTGGCAACAAGGAGCAGGTGGAAAAGGAGCAGAGGAAAACAAAGGATCCCAATAACCAACCCCTCTGTCAGATCAATCACTGATCTCTGAGACTGATGCCTCTGAGACTTCATTTAAGACACAGTACAAACCCCAAGTCTCCAAAACCTCAAAAGAGACCCAGCCAATTCATAATATTGTTGAAAGAAGCTTTATGTAGTCTTTCAATTACCTAAATACATATTAATGAAGAGACGTATGATCAATGATAAATCTTACCGGAAATTTCATAATCAGAACAGAAATGATACAAAGGCAATAAGAGGATTCCAAGTTATTAAAATATGGAAGTTAGAGCATTAAAATAATCAAATGTTGATTATAATTATGTTCAGTGTATAAAATAGTCAATGCTTTCCTGCAAATCTTCAAGCAGAGAAAAGTGATAATGAATGTATATTTAAGGTAGAGCTGGTTGCAGGAGAACCATAAATATAAGTGGTCAGTTTAACTGTGACAGATTTTTCAAAGTGTGGTACCAGGTTCAGATTCCTTAATTCAACATGGCAAATACTGATTGGGTTCTAGTTAGTAACAGTCCCCATGGAAAGAAGGAAATACCAAAACTTGTGTGCTTTGTGAAATTCTCAAAGACGTGGCAACTGAAATGAGCCCAATTAGCATTTTACCTTCCAGAATAAACAATATCTTCTTAAATTGATAAATGAACAAATGAATGAATAAGTAGATAATTAAGTTTCAAAGAACTAGAAGGGAGGTTCCTGATAGTTAAATCAGTATTAAAAACTGAAAGAACAGGCAATCATTTGGCTTTCATTAGGTTAAACAGTTTTAGTTCATTTATAAATAATGTCTGCATTAGCTCTTCACAATTAACTCTTTATGGTATCAAGAGTTAATGTCCTGTCTTCCATTTTTCTACTAAAGTACTAAACCAGAATGGCAAAAAGGTCTACTAAAAGAATAAATAAGAATAAACAAGAATAAAAAAGTTCAGCACGATTTGGTATATAGCTTAGGGTAAATAAGAATGCATTATGACTTAATTTCTAAGAGTAGACATAGAGACAAACAGAATAAGTAGACAAAAAGTAATATCACACATATACACAGATCTTCAACTCTACTAAGAATAACATTTAGTATTTAGATAAGTATGTCTCACAGTTCATTTTCTTTCTGTTTTTTAAACAACAGAGCATCTGTGGAAATAACTTAGTGAAACTTCATTTTTTTTTCTCCTTTTCTTTTTTTGAGACGGAGTTTCGCTCTTGTTGCCCAGGCTGCAGTGCAATGGCGCAATCTTGGCTCACCGCAACTGCCACCTCCCGGGTTCAAGGGATTTTCCTGCCTTAGCCTCCTGAGTAGCTGGGATTACAGGCAGGCGCCACCATGCCCAGCTAGTTTTTGTATTTTTAGTAGAGACGGGGTTTCTCCATGTTGGCAAGGCTGGTCTTGAACTCCTGACCTCAGGTGATCCACCTGCTTCGGCCTCCCAAAGTGCTGGGATTACAGGCATGAGCCACCGTGCCTAGCCCAATTTAGTGAAACTTTTTTTTACTACAAATTATTTTCTATAGATGCTTCATAGCACTTCCTTGAAAAAGAAACTGGACACATTAATTTTTTTAACTAAACATCTGATCCTTTCCCTTGTTATGTCAGCCCTATTTTGAGCTCTTAATGTCATTTACATTCTCAATGTGAAAAATGACATAAAAAATAACGCTTTATATAGACTGACTTTGCCTGCTTTTTAATGAAAAACATCTACTAAATCACCATTTCTCATTCTGTTCTCCCAGTCTCATCAACACTGTAAATTCATGCAAGCCAAAGGAGCTTATTCTGCCAACATGATCTACAGGCTAAGCACAAGGTGACATGATTTAGGTATAGAAGATAAGCCAATGATTTGTCTTCCCAGTGCATTAATATCCCAAAAGCATATTGCTTAACTCTGGTAGAATGCCAGTTCATAGTAGATACTGAAAGTATAAATTTATTCAATTTGGCAAGGAATGTCTGCAGCTGGCCTCTTTCAGATTCCACTGCAAACATATTAACAAGCAATGCTTTTACTAGTTTTTGTTTGTTTGTTTGTTTTGCCACTGGTTTGTTAGGGTATATTCCTGCCTGGAGAATAAGGCCAAGGCTCTTGGGAGCAAGAACTATAAATTAGTTCTATTTTATCCACATTTTACAGCTCAATATGGAACATACATTGGGTGTATGACTAGTGACGTCTGGAAGTTTATTCTACCACATAATGTTTAAATATGGATTACACTTTAATTTTTTAAGTTAAAAAGATAAAATTAAAGAAATACTGTTCAAAAGAGGTCCACAGACACATGGTTTATAAAAACACCTATTTTACACAGCTTAAGCATTCATCAGAAAAGAAACAACCCAAATAACCAATTGAAAGTTGATATTTTCAATGACAAAACCATTTATTAAGCCACAATTACTTTTGCATCAACCTAATACTTTGGCCCATCAACTAATTGGCATACTGAATGCTGTAAGTATAGCCAAAAAATGAAGAAATTTGACATATTCATTAGCTTGTCACAGCTTTAATATGACATCATTTTGACTCTTTAAATATTTGGGAGACAGACTTCTTACAAAATCTGAGGACAATGGGAGAAAAATAAGCCAAAGGATTCCTTAGTTGTGAAAATGTTGGGCCCTAGTAGCATAAAAAACAGAAGACTATATCGAACTTAAAAACTTCCATGTGTCAAAGAAAACAAACTTGTGGAATGGAAAAGAATATTCAAAAGTCATATTTGATAAGAGATTAGCATCCAGAATATATGAGAAACTTTGACAACATCACCAGAGAAATGCAAATCAAAACCACAATGCGATATCACCTCACACCCATTAGGATGGCCACTATTAAACAGAAGATAACTGTTGGCAAAGATATGGAGAAATTAGAACCCCTGTGCACCAATAGTGGGAATGTAAAATGGGGCAACCGTTGTGAAAAACAGTATGGCAGTTCCACAAAAAATTAATAATAGAATTATCATATGATCCAGCAATCCAAATTCTGAATTATATATCTAAAAAATTTCAGAGCAGAATCTCAAAAAGATACTTGCACATCCATGTTCTTTGCAGCACGATTCACAGTAGCCAAGAGGTGGAAGCAGCCCAAATGTCTACCAACAGATGAGTGGGTAATGAAAGTGTGGTATATATGCACAAAGAAATATTATACAGCCTTAAAAAGAAGAAAATCCTGTCACAGATGCTACAACACAGATGAACCCTGAATACATTATGCTAAGCAAAAAAAGCCAGTCACAAAAGGGCAAATACTTATGATTCCATGCATATGAGGTATCTAGAACAGTCAAAATGATAGAAACAGAAAGCAAAAACAGTGGTTGCCAAAGGCTGTGGAATTAAGTGTTTAATGAATAGTTTCAGAGATGCAAGTTATAAAAGTGCTAGAGATCTGCTGTATAACAATGTGAATATATGTAATATTACTGAATTGTACACTTAAAAATGGTTAAGATGGTCAATTTTTTAAAAGTTTTTACCACAGTTATTTAAACATAGGAAAGCATTACTGAACAGCATCACGAGCACTTGTAGAGCATGAACATATGTACACAGCTCTACCAATAGCGCTGGGGACAGAGGAGCCTTTATTCCCCACTTCTCATATTCCATTCCATGCGGAAGGACACCTATCTATTCGTGTAACTACCCTGGTCTCTGGTGTGTCCCTTATTGATGTAGTTAAATGATTATTTGGGCAGAGGAACCTTAACATGTGAAACTCAGCCTGACTCTTACTCTTCATTGAGGTCTTCACCTAGAAAGCAATGCTCTGTTTTGCTCTCAGCCATGTGGATGGAAGCTTAGCAATGAAGGCTCCCCTTGTGTAGGAGGCCTGGGTTTCTCTGGTGTTGCCTATATTTGGAAGCCAAAGCCTCTGTATTTGTGGGGTTCACATTTGGGAAGCCTGCTGCGGCTGTACACTGAGGCCACATCCCTCACTCTAGCCTGTATAATAGTAATACTTTTACCTCTACCTGCTCAGCTCCCTTCTCTCAAGGGATTCAGCACTCAATCCCCAAGAAACAGCAAAGTCCCTATCTTGATAGCATCCACATTTTGAGGGAGAGTAATCATATGGCTGGCTTCTCTAGCTGTAAACAGCTCCTGACTAGAATCTCATTTTAGGTGTGTGCTGAAAGTTCCAGAAATATAATCAATATTTGCATTTCTACAACAAAATTTCCACAGCCTCTACCAAGTTCCAGATATATGATGACCTTCAAGATACTGCCCTCTGATGGAAAACTCCAACTTTCAATTGATACAAAACCATGAACAAAACTGTGACAGTCATTACAGATTTTTTAGAGAAGCTGTTTTGAGGGGTTGCCCAAGATGGACGAATAAGAACACCTCCAGTCTCCAGCTCCCAGCACGAGTGACACAGAAGATGGGTGATTTCTGCATTTTCAACTGAGGTACTGGGTTCATCTCACTGGGGCATGTCAGACAGTCGATGCTGGTTCGTGGGTGCAGCCCGACCAGCGAGAGCTGAAGCAGGGTGAGGCATTGCCTCACCTAGGAAATGCAAGGGGGAAGGGAATTCCTTTTCCTAGCAAAGGGAAATTGAGACACACAACACCTGGAAAATAGGGTAACTCCCACCCTAATACTGCACTTTACCAATGGTCTTAGCAAATGGCACTCCAGGAGATTACATACCACACCTGGCCCAGAGGGGCACACACCCATGGAGCCTCCCTCATTGCTAGCACAGCAGTCTGAGATCTAACTGCAAGGTGGCAGCAAGGCTGGGAGAGGGGTGCCTGCCACTGCTGAGGCTTAAGTAGGTAAACAAAGCCACTGGGAAGCTCAAATTGGGTGGAGCCCACCACAGCTCAAGGATGCCTGCCTACCTCTGTAGACTCCACCTCTGGGGACACGGCATAGCTAAACAAAAAGCAGCAGAAACCACAGCGGATGTAAATGTCCCTGTCTGACAGCTTTGAAGAGAGCAGTGGTTCTCCCAGCGCGGAGGCTGAGATCTGAGAAGGGACAGACTGCCTTCTCAAGTGGGTCCCTGACCCCTGAGTAGCCTAACTGGGAGACATGCCCCACTAGGTGCAGACCGACACCTCACACCTCACACAGCTGGGTACACCCCTGAGACGAAGCTTCCAGAGCAAGAATCAGACAGCAACACTCGCTGTTCAGCAATATTCTATCTTCTGCAGCCTCTGCTGCTGATACCCAGGCAAACAGGGTTTGGAGTGGACCTCAAGCAAACTCCAAAAGACCTGCAGCTGAGGGTCCTGACTGTTAGAATGAAAACTAACAAACAGAAAGGACACCCACACCAAAACCCCATCAGTACGTCACCATCATCAAAGACCAAACGCAGATAAAACCACAAAGACGGGGAAAAAGCAGTGCAGAAAAGCTGGGAATTCAAAAAATCAGAGCGCATCTCCCCCTCCAAAGGAACTCAGCTCATCGCCAGCAACAGAACAAAGCTGGACGGAGAATGACTTTGACAAGTTGAGAGAAGAAGGCTTCAGTCGATCAAACTTCTCAGAGCTAAAGGAGGAACTATGTAACCAGCGGAAAGAAACTAAAAACCTTGAAAAAAGAATGGAAGAATGGATAACTAGAATAATCAATGCAGAGAAGACCTTAAAAGAACTGACAGAGATGAAAACCATGACATGAGAACTACGTGACAAATGCGCAAGCTTCAGTAACCGACTCGATCAACTGGAAGAAATGGTTATCAGTGACTGAAGATCAAACGAATGAAATGAAGCGAGAAGAGAAGTGTAGAGAAAAAAGAGTAAAAATAAATGAAAAAAGCCTCCAAGAAATATGGTATTATGTGAAAAGACCAAATCTACGTCTGATTGGGGTGCCTGAAAGTGATGGGGAAAATGGAACCAAGATGGAAAACACTCTTCAGGATATCATCCAGGAGAACTTCCCCAACCTAGTAGGGCAGGCCAACATTCAAATTCAGGAAATACAGAGAACGCCACGAAGAAACTCCTCGAGAAGAGCAACTCCAAGACACATAATTGTCAGATTCACCAAAGTTGAAATGAGGGAAAAAATGTTAAGGGCAGCCAGAGAGAAAGGTCGGGTTACCCACAAAGGGAAGTCCATCATGCTAACAGCAGATCTCTCGGCAGAAACCCTACAAGCCAGAAGAGCGTGGGGGTCAATATTCAACATTCTTAAAGAAAAGAATTTTCAACCCAGAATTTCATATCCAGGCATACTAAGTTTCATAAGTGAAGGAAAAATAAATCCTTTACAGACAAGCAAATGCTTAGAGATTTTGTCACCACCAGGCCTGCCCTACAAGAGATCCTGAAGGAAGCACTAAACATGGAAAGGAACAACTCGTACCAGCCATTGCAAAAACATGCCAAAATGTAAAGTTCATTGATGCTAGGAAGAAACTGCATCAACTAACGAGGAAAATAAGCAGCTAATATCATAATGACAGGATCAAGTTCACACATAACAATATTAACCTTAAATGTAAATGGACTAAATGCTCCAATTAAAAGACACAGACTGGCACATTGGATAAAGAGTCAAGACCCATCACTTTGCTGTATTCAGGAGACTCATCTCACAGGCAGAGACACACATAGGCTCAAAACAAAGGGATGGAGGAAGATCTACCAAGCAAATGGAAAACAAAAAAAAAGCAGGGGTTGCAATCCTAGTCTCCGATAAAACAGACTTTAAACCATCAAAGATCAAAAGAGACAAAGAAGGCCATTACATAATGGTAAAGGGATCAAGTCATCAGGAGGAGCTAACTATCCTAAATAAATATGCACCCAATATAGGAGCACCCAGATTCACAAAGCAAGTCCTTAGAGACTTACAAAGAGACTTAGACTCCCATACAATAATAATGGGAGACTTCAACACCCCACTGTCAACATTAGACAGATCAACGAGACAGAAAGTTAACAAGGATATCCAGGAATTGAACTCAACTCTGCACCAAGCGGACCTAATAGACATCTACAGAACTCTCCACCCCAAATCAACAGAATATACATTCTTCTCAGCACCACATCACACTTATTCCAAAATTGACCACATAGTTGGAAGTAAAACATTCCTCAGCAAATGTAAAAGAACAGAAATTATAACAAACTGTCTCTCAGACAACAGTGCAATCAAACTAGAACACAGGACTAAGAAACTCAAACAAAACCACTCAACTACATGGAAACTGAACAACCTGCTCCTGAATGACTACTGGGTACATAACGAAATGAAGGCAGAAATAAAGATGTTCTTTGAAACCAACAAGAACAAAGACACAACATTCCAGAATCTCTGGGACACAATTAAAGCAGTGTGTAGAGGGAAATTTATAGCACTCAATGCCCACAAGAGAAAGCAGGAAAGATCTAAAATTGACACCCTAACATCACAATTAAAAGAACTAGAGAAGCAAGAACAAACACATTCAAAGGCTAGCAGAAGGTAAGAAATAACTAAGATCAGAGCAGAACTGAAGGAGATAGAGACACAAAAACCCTACAAAAAAAAATCAATGAATCCAGGAGCTGGTTTTTTGAAAAGATCAACAAAATTGATAGAACGCTAGCAAGACTAATAAAGACGAAAAGAGAGAAGAATCAAATAGAGGCAATAAAACATGATAAAGGGGATATCACCACCGACCCCACAGAATTACAAACTACCATCAGAGAATACTGTAAACACCTCTATGCAAATAAACTAGAAAACCTAGAAGAAATGGATAATTTCCTGAACACTTACACTCTCCCAAGACTAAACCAGGAAGAAGTTGAATCCCTGAATAGACCAATAGCAGGCTCTGAAACTGAGGCAATAATTGTCTACCAACCAAAAAAAGTCCAGGACCAGACGGATTCACAGCCGAAATCTACCAGAGGTACAAGGAGGAGCTGGTACAATTCCTTCTGAAATTATTCCAATCAATAGAAAAAAAGGGAATCCTCCCTAACTCATTTTATGAGGCCAACATCATCCTGATACCAGAGCCTGGCAGAGACACCACAAAAAAAGAGAATTTTAGACCAAAATCCCTGATGAACACAGATGCAAAAATCCTCAATAAAATACTGGCAACCCGAATCCAGCAGCACATCAAAAAGCTTATCCACCATGATCAAGTGGGCTTCATCCCTGGGATGCAAGCCTGGTTCAACATTCGCAAATCAATAAACGTAATCCAGCATATCAACAGAACCAAAGACAAAAAAGACATGATTATCTCAATAGATGCAGAAAAGGCCTTTGACAAAATTCAACAGCCCTTCATGCTAAAAACTCTCAATAAATTTAGTATTGATGGAACGTATCTCAAAATAATAAGAGCTTTTTATGACAAACCCACAGCCAGTATCATAGTGAATGGGAAAAAAACTGGAAGCATTCCCTTTGAAAACTGGCACAAGACAAGGATGCCCTCTCTCATCACTTCTATTCAACATAGTGTTGGAAGTTCTGGCTAGGGCAATCAGGCAAGAGAAAGAAATAAAGGGTATTCAGTTAGGAAAAGAAGAAGTCAAATTGTCCCTGTTTGCAGATGACATGATTGTTTATTTAGAAAACCCCATTGTCTCAGCCCAAAATCTCCTTAAGCTCATAAGCAACTTCAGCAAAGTCTCAGGATACAAAATCAATATGCAAAAATCACAAGCGTTCTAATACACCAGTTACTGACAAACAGAGAGCCAAATCATGAATTAACTCCCATTTACAATAGCTTCAAAGAGAATAAAATACCTAGGAACCCAACTTACAAGGGATGTAAAGAACCTCTTCACGGAGAACTATAAACCACTGTTCGGTGAAATAAAAGAGGACACAAACAAATGGAAGAACATACCATGCTCATGGATAGGAAGAATCAATATCGTGAAAATGGCCAACTGCCCAAGGTAATTTATAGATTCAATGCCATCCCCATTAAGCTCCCAATGACTTTCTTCACAGAATTGGAAAAAAATTGCTTTAAAGTTCATATGGAACCAAAAAAGACCCCGCATTGCCAAGACAATCCTAAGCCAAAAGAACAAAGCTGGAGGCATCATGCTACCTGACTTCAAACTATACTACAAGGCTACAGTAACCAAAACAGCATGGTACTGGTCCAAAACAGAGATATAGACCAATGGAACAGAACAGAGCCCTCAGAAATAATACCACACATCTACAGCCATCTGATCTTTGACAAACCTGAGAAAAACAAGAAATGGGGAAAGGATTCCCTATTTAATAAATGGTGCTGGGAAAATTGCTAGCCACAAGTAAAAAGCTGAAACTGGATCCTTTCCTTATTCCTTATACGAAAATTAATTCAAGATGTATTAGAGACTTAAATGTTAGACCTAAAACCATAAAAACCCTAGAAGAAAACCTAGAGAATACCATTCAGGACATAGGCATGGGCAAGGACTTCATGTCTAAAACACCAAAACAATGGCAACAAAAGCCAAAATTGAGAAACGGGATCTAATTAAAGTAAAGAGCTTCTACACAGCAAAAGAAACTACCATCAGAGTGAAAAGGCAACCTACAGAATGGGAGAAAATTGTTGCATTCTACTCATCTGACAAAGGGCTAATATCCAGAACCTACAAAGAACTCAAACAAATTTACAAGAAAAAAACAAACCACCCCATCAACAAGTGGGCAAAGGATATGAACAGACACTTCTTAAAAGAAGACATTTATGCAGCCAACAGACACATGAAAAAATGCTCATCACTCACCATCAGAGAAATGCAGATCAAAACTACAATGAGATACCATCTCACACCAGTTAGAATGGCAATCATTAAAAAATCAGGAAACAACAGGTACTGGAGAGGATGTGGAGAAATAGGAACGGTTTTACACTGTTGGTGGTACTGTAAACTAGTTCAACCATTGTGGAAAACAGTGTAGCGATTCCTCAAGGATCTAGAACTAGAAATACCATTTGACCCAGCCATCCCATTACTGGGTATATACCCAAAGGCTTATAAATCATGCTGCTATAAAGAGACATGCACACGTATGTTTAATGCGGCACTATTCACAATAACAAAGACTTGGAATCCACCCAAATGTCCATCAGTGACAGACTGGATTAAGAAAATGTGGCACATATATACCATGGAATACTATGCAGCCATAAAAAAGGATGAGTTCGTGTCCTTTGTAGGGACATGGATGCAGCTGGAAACCATCATTCTCAGCAAACTATCACAAGAACAGAAAACCAAACACCACATGTTCTCACTCATTGGTGGGAATTGAACAATGAGATCACTTGGACACAGGAAGGGGAACATCACACACTGGGGCCTATTGTGGGGAGGGGGGAGGGGGGAAGGACAGCATTAGGAGATATACCTAATGTAAATGACAAGTTAATGGATGCAGCACACCAACATGGCACATGTATACATATGTAACAAACCTGCACATTGTGCACACATACCCTAGTACTTAAAGTATAATTTAAAAAAAGAAACAGAAGCTGTTTCATGTGATAGAAATCATATTTTTTCCATTTTTTTTATTATGGCTAATAACACTATGATATATATGAAAAAGTCTTAATAATTATTTTTTAACAGTGCCCAAATACTTCATTATCATTCTTTTTTTGATATCCTACAACCAAAATTTTGTCACATCCTATTATCTGATGCTGTCACATTTAGTCTTTTACTTTGGAATTCCCAGTATTTTCCCAACCAGCTAATATCCACATTATGTAGCTTTTGCCCATTCACTTATCCATATCCTTAGGGATATAGGACTTTTACCAACACATTTTAAAATTGTTTTGCACTAGGATTTTACCTTTTTTTTCTTTATGTGGCAACACTGGCCAATCATTCCCTTCTAGAATGTTCACTGCCAGTTGAAGGCTGAGCTCTAGGGACTTTTCTCAAATAGAACTTTAGCAACTAGTACATAGTCACATATGGAGTACAATGCTAGCTATGCAGTGATAACCACAGGGAATACTTTCTGAATTAGGATATGGAATGTCTTCTGAATTATCAAAAAAGAAATACTATCTTCAATGTACTTTTGTAATTAAATGTATCCTTATTGATAATCCAGGTATTAAGTAGAATATTTTATTAATTACGGCACTCTAGCTCTAGCCTTACAGAGAAACAACCTCTTATATGTGATTTCATCTGTCAGAGTCTAAAGAGATGCCATAGATTGTGAGATGCTCAAAAGCTAGTCCTCTGGATGGTTCCATTGATACCATACGTTTTCATTCTCAGGATAACACTGACATACAAATTAACATTACATCCCACCATCCTAATTTGGAGAAAACAAGATTACATATCCCTGTGAAAAGAAGAGATGGCACTGAAATAGAGAGGGTCTACAGAGATACTTTTCATTGGAACAGCACCTTTTATTGGAAAAACAAAGCAAGAACAGTAAAAATCCGTATTTTCATTCCTTATTTACCTATATGAATACAAAAAGAACTATATAACCAGGGTCTTCCTTTGTACATTCTCTTTTGCTAAAAAACTGAACATTCTGTGGATCTTGAAAATGTTATCTGATGAAAAGGTTAATTCTTCCACATAGAAAAAAAATAAAGAATAGCTGATTACAGATTGTTTGCTTTTCTCACTGGAGTAAGAAATCCTAAATAGTTAAAGTGTAAGCATATCCCTCCCCTTGAGGTTGCTGAAAAGTTAATTAAAGATGTGCTTTGCATGCAAGGTATTACTGGGAGACTTGTTTTTCCAAAGGGACATTCAAAAAAGGTTAATAGACAAGGACCTTGGTAGAGTACCAGGAACAGTTATTATATGGATAATGAACTATGAAACACAAATTGTTTTTAAAGAAATGTGTAGGCCGGGCGCAGTGGCTCACAACTGTAATCCCAGCACTTTGGGAGGCCAAGGCGGGTGGATCACAAGGTCAGGAGATCGAGACCATGGTGAAACCCCATCTCTACTAAAAATACAAAAAATTAGCTGGGCATGGTGGCATGCACCTGTAGTCCTAGGTGCTGGGGAGGCTGAGGCAGGAGAATGGCATGAACTCGGGAGGTGGAGCTTGCAGTGAGCCGAGATCACGCCACTGCACTCCAGCCTGGGCAACAGAGCAAGACTCTGTCTCAAAAAAAAAAAAAAAAAAAAAAATGTGTTATGCACTGATAGGTACAAGCAAGGCATGTAGTACACAGGAAAGACATACATAAAATATATGTATGACTTATGAAATAACTTTTGTTAAATTAGTTTCTCCAAGATGTGTAGCTATAACATTAACATATTTTCTTCTCATTATAAATATATTTCATTTTAATTAGCTTGGTTCTTAAATAGGTATGAGAATAATATCCCTTTCTGATATGGTTTGGTCATGTCCCCACCCAAATCTCATCTTGATTTGGAGCTCCCATAATACCCATGTGTCATGGGAGGGACCTGGTGGGAGGTAATTGAATCAGGGGGTGGATTTTTCCAATGCTGTTCTTGTGATAGTGAATAAGTCTTTGATCTGACGGTTTTATAAAAGGCAGTTTCCCTGCACACACTCTCTTGCTTGCTGCCCTGTAAGATGTGCCTTTGCTCCTCCTTCACCTTCCGCCATGATTATGAGGCCTCCCAGCCATGTGGACCTGTAAGTCCATTAAACCTCTTTTTCTCTATAAACTACCCAGTCTTAGGTTGTCTTTATTAGCTCTGTGAGAATGGACTAATACACTTTCCTTCATTTCTTCAGAGACATTTTAGTTTTACTTTTGGTTAACTTCAAATAGACTGAGCCATGCTTTCAATGCCATTAGCTAGGTGATTGATTTATGAATAAGCACTTATATTAAAGAGCGATTATTTATATTTCAGTAATATTCTATTTTAAAAAGGGATTTGGAGGTTTCTTAAATGGATACTCCCCTGACATATTTATCTGCTTTGTAAGTCTGAGTGTTTTATGTACTTATCTTCAAATACAGGGCATGTCTGTTTTGTGATGATTAACCTGGTGATGTCAGAGGTCCAACATTTTAATATTTTCAACAGATGAAATATGGCATAGAATTTAGAGAAAGTCTTAAGTCATAGATGGGTTTAAAAATAAGGAAGTATAATTTCTCCATATGTGGCTCACATTTTTCAGTTAATCAAGTTCAACCACAGCTGCCATATAACCAAAGAACAGAGGAATACAAGGGCCTTCAAAACATAAAGTAACTTAGAGCTCAAGCTCAACCTTGTTTCTAGCAGCTCCTGGTGGTGGGTCCCCCTCCTGCTTCTGAGTCCTAAGCCAAACCTTGGCCCGTGAGTCAGAGGACAGCTCTGTTCCCACCTGCTCTCATCTAGAGGCACCCTTCCTTCTACTCCTGTTCACTGCAAAGGTCAACTCCAAAAATGATCACAAATTAATGGTTCATGTCCTGTAAACACCCATTAATCAAGCCTATAATATAAGACAAGTGGCTGGATTTGTTCACAGAAATACTTACTGCAAAATCACACCCGGTACTCTTCTGTATGTCATCTACTGTCAGGCCTTCCCAGAGCTCAATCAGAGTCAGCCCTTTTTTCTTGTCCACATCAAACACAGCCTGTCAGAGTGGGAAGAAAAAGGACAATGACAATTTCCATCACAATAATTATTATATGGCACAAAACAGAAATAACCTCACAAGTTATATAAAAGAAAGACAAGGCCAGGTACGGTGGCTCACGCCTGTAATCCCAGCACTTTGGGAGGCTGAGGCGGGCAGATCACAAGGTCAGGAGATCGAGACCATCTTGGCTAATAAGGTGAAACCCCGTCTCTACTAAAATACAAAAAAAAAAAAAAAATTAGCAGAGCATGGTGGCAGGCGCCTGTAGCCCCAGCTACTTGGGAGGTTGAGGTAGGAGAATGGCATGAACCCGGGAGGCGGAGCTTGCAGTGAGCCAAGATCACGCCACTGCACTTCCAGCCTGGGTGACAAAGCAAGACTCTGTCTCAAAAAAAAAAAAAAGAGGAAAAAAATACGACCCAGGACAAAAGAAAAATCGGCAGTGGAAAAATGTCAACTGTAACTATGATATTTTGGTGAGAATAAATGCCAACTCCCTAATCAGCAATTACTTGTGGAACAGTGTTGATGCCAGAAAATAAATGAGTGTTGACCATGGATGGCATTTGTTACTATTGTAACCAGTTTTTAAAAACTACCTCCCTTTTGTTAAGTCTAACACTTTTGGTCAAAGGTCAATTCGTGATTAATAATGATTTGAACAAAGAAAGGAATGAAGAAAGAGGGAGAGAGAAAGGGAATGCATGTTTTCTTCTTTTTTTCCAGAAGGTCCTTGTTGGTTTTCTAACTTATGAAATTCCTACTGATCTTTTGAGGCTCACCATTCAATCCAGTTTTTTCAGCAAAAAAAGCACAAGTATTCACTGAGTATGGGTTATTAGCGTATTCAAAAGTGGCAATTCAAGGTTTGACTTCCAAGCTAGTTGAAAAATCAGTCGGATGCGGTGACTCATGCCTGTAATCCTTGCACTTTGGGAGGCTGAGGCAGGCAGGTGGATCACCTAAGATCAGGAATTTGAGACCAGCCTGACCAACATGGTAAAACCTCATCTCTACTAAAAATACAAAAAATTAGCTGGGTGTGGTAGGGCATGCCTGTAATCCCAGCCACTCGCGAGGCTGAGGCTTGAGAATCACTTGAACCCAGGAGGTGGAGGTTGCAGTGAGCAGAGATCTGGCCATTGAACTCCAGCCTGGGCGACAGAGTGAGACTGTCTCAATAAATAAATAAATAAATAAATAAATAAATAAATAAATAAATAAATAAATAAATAAATAAAAATAAAAATAAAATAAATAAAATAAAATAATAATTCTAAGCCTGCAAACAATAGTTGAATTTAGGTTAACTCTAGAGGAGAGGAAAGCTCTGGGATGCATAACATTTTAGTCTGAGAAAGAGGAAACCATGAGAACTGAAAGAGGGAACGGTACTTAATGTGCTGGAGGGTAACTGTAGCATGGAGTTAAAGCCATAGGAGAAGCAGTTTTAGCTCTTACGGTTTCATTGCCCTTAATGGCACTGCATTCTCATTACTCATTCAACAAGTATTTATTGAGCACCTACTATGCACAGAGCACAGCGATAGACATGCAACCTTCCTTTCCTTGAGGTACCAAAAGTTCCAGACGTAGATGCCCTTCTCTTTACTCATTCTAGCATACAATGTCATCTATAATTAAGGCTCTAATTATCCCCATATGTTAATGATGCCCACAAGTTTATTCCAATACTGACTTCTCTTGTGAGCTCTGGATCTAAATCTTCAATTGTTTATTGCAGTATCTGACTGGGTAGTCCCAGGAATATCACAGTGAGGCTGTCCAAACTGAACCTATTCATGTCTTGTACTATCCTCTTGCTTCTCCTCCTATAGTCCTGGGCTTCCTAAAGGATGCACAGGTCAAACATTCTCTCTAGTCAGAAAACTTAGGAATCTCCTCTGTCTTACCAAGAATGTGCAATTCATCAAGTTAGGTCGAGTCCATCTCCTAAATCTCTTTCAAATCTCTCCATCTGTCCTATGGTTTAGAATTTTGAGATTTTTTGCCTAGATCTATGGATCCTCTTAACTGGCTTCTGCCTTATCTGTTCTCTGCCCACTTTACATAAAAGCTTACAGTGTTTTTCCTAATGCAAATCCAATTTATTGTGTCCCCAACCTTAAAAAAGTGAAAAATCACGGAAGGGTTCCTTACCGCCTTCCTTATAAGACCCACAGTTCTTAGCAAGACATCGACATCCCTCCATTATTTGACCCCTCACTGCCTTTTCCACATCAGCCTTCAGAATCCAGTCATGCCCTTGCTCCAACCAGCTCAACTTGCAGGTTATAGGACAAGCCATGTTTTCTTCACACCTCTGTGACTGCATGTTTTCTTCTTTTTTTCCAGAAGGTCCTTGTTGGTTTTCTAACTTATGAAATTCCTACTGATCTTTTGAGGCTCACCATTCAATCCAGTTTTTTCAGCAAAAAAAGCACAAGTATTCACTGAGTATGGACTGGCACTGTGCCAAGTGTTAGATAAACAGTGGTGAGTGAGACAGGCAGAGATTAGAGTTTATTTCAGTGTAGTGGTTTATGCTAAGTTAGGATTAGTGCAAAGATACAGAGAAGCACCCAGAAAATTTGGGGAGGGATTGGGAAGACTAGCAAGAGAAATATATAGCCAAGATATAAAGGCTGAGCAGAAATTAGCTAGATGGATGGGGTGGGAAGAATGTTCCAGAGAGAGAAAAAGGATGTGCAAAGTCTCAAAAGAACATGGTCCAGGGAAGAACGGAACGTAGTTCACAGCATTTTAGTATGGCTCAAG
Organism: Piliocolobus tephrosceles; assembly: GCF_002776525.5. Lineage (NCBI taxonomy): Eukaryota > Metazoa > Chordata > Mammalia > Primates > Cercopithecidae > Piliocolobus > Piliocolobus tephrosceles. The sequence goes on from NC_045437.1 coordinate 40,718,489, forward strand.
TAGGGAGAAAGTTAAAGTAGAAAGAAATAGGCTAGAGGAGAAAGGTACATACTGTGAAATGCTTTGCAAGATATGTTAAAAGCTTGTATTTAATAACACCAAAAAGCTTTCCCTGATACCTCTGCCCACGCTGCTGGGCAGTTTTTCTCTATGCCCCTAGATTAGCATCTGGTGTGTGCCTCCATATGGCCTTTATCATGTCAATTACTCTGACTGCTGGCAAGGCTGGATGTTTGGTGTCTAACCCTTCTTCCATGTTGTCCTTTAGGACAGAGTCTTTGCCTTCCTCCTTTCTGTAACACACTGTTGGGAACAATCTGGTTCAAAAGTTTTTAAAATGATAGTAAAGTTAAATACCAATATAAGTTATAGCATAAGAATACATTAGATTATGAGTGCCAAAATGAACAGTGGGCCACTATGAGAATAAATTGTTGTGTGCTATGATGGTGCAAAACCTCTTCATGATGACGAGGGAAACTGCATTAGGTTTAAAGGACAGGTAGTATTTGGGGAGGCCGAGGATCAAGTGGGAGCTATGGCAGATAGAAGAACTGAACTGGTAAGAACAAGGGCAGGGTACACGTCGAGGTGAGGAGAGGGCTGATGGAAGGAGGAGAGGACCCACAGGAAGAAAGTTTCTGGAATTATCTTTAGAAGGACTACCACTTTTTAAAAAAATAAACAAACAACCAACAGGGTAAAAGATTGCTTTGCTTTTATCTTCAAAGTAATGGATTCTTTTCAACAAGCCCTGTTCAGAGTTTCGGGGGGGGATTCAAGAAATGGTAAAGATTCAGAATAGATGGTGGGATAAAATATTCTGCCCTTTTATCTTGTTCTTTATATGTCACCTTCATGGCATTCCACATAAGTAGTCCTGCGGAAGGCATCATTCAGGACAGAACCTCCCTTAAAAGTAGTTTCTGGAAATAATAAGCCTCCTAGCCCATTTCAAAGACTGCTTTAGGGTGCTCACTGTCACACCTCAATGAAGTTAGTGAGTTAGATTAATGCCAAGACACTAATGCTACTGTTCTTGGCAAATGGAACAGCACTAAAAGAACCTGATATACATAATTCTGTTTTATGGCTTCTTCAAGGTACTGAATCAAGAAAACACACCCTCCCAGCTAACTTAAAAGCAGTAAGTCATTCCGACATACTAGGTTCAAATCTGAGTCAGAAGGGTGACTACAGGCAGCTGCTGGTGATGCTTCTCTGGTCTGAGCAGCTTTCAGTTGGACTACTGACCAACACATTCCAGCTAGTAAGAAGAATCTAGAGAGTCACTGTGTGTTTTGAAACCCCACTCTATAAAAGACAGCAGAAAGCATGCAAGAAACAGAATCCATTTCTTGGCTTACGGTGGGGCCTATACTATGATTTGCACTGAAACAATTAAAAACCCAACTTACACTGAATTTCTTAAAATCCAAAAATTTGTACTTGTGATTTAGAAAAGGTAGAAATAATATATTCTTAACTTTGCATATATCATCATCCAGCCTGACATTGTAATAGTCAAAACATAAAGATCAATAAAACTTTTCTCTGATTATAGCACACTGTCAAAGTTACCAAGGTCAGTGATTCAATTTTGCTTGTATGTTTCCAAAGACTTGCACATAAAGAATTCTACATTTAGAAACATTAAGTTGATGAGCTTTCCTATTCATTCTGCCCACAGGCTAAATTAATCCTGGGACTACTGGTGTAATACACTCTTAGAAGGTAACAACAATTTCTGTAAATGTTTACTTAAAACATGGTTAATAGATAGCAAATAAGAGAAAAAATACATTTTACCTTTTCAGTAATAATGCGGTTGACACACTGCTTTCCAGTCAATGGTAATGTACATTTCTCCATGATTTTATGTGCATTTCCCTGTTTTATAAAGAAAACATCAAAAAGAGTAGTTAGGGAGCAATTTTTATTTATAATTGACATAACTATAGGATAAACAGAAACTATCAGAGAAATTGTCTCCTAAGTACAGACTCTTTCAGAATTTTTGCACAGTTACGTTTTTTACTTTTTATTTGGAGGCAGCTTCTGTCCCTGAAATAATTTAGGGAATGCCAGATGAATGGCCAAAGGCAGAAATGATTTAATTGGGAAACACCCTGCCAGAAATTTGACTTCTCAATCCTCAGCCCTTGTATCATTTGATGTGAAATTTCACTAATATCCTGCTTATTCTTCCCTTCCAAAATCCTTAAAAACTGTGAGCAGACATCTGCCCAGGATGCAAAGCACATACAGAACACAAATGCATAAGTCCCTTTTTAAAAAATACTTTATCTGTTAAAAAAGTAATATGGACATGGAAAACAGCAGTGCCTTGCCTCCCTTCCCCAATCTTAGAGTTGTTCTTAACTGGAATCCATTCTAGTGTTTTTTGTTTGTTTGCTAGCATTTTCTTCTGTTTCTAACATTTTCTTCTTATATCCACTTTTAAAATATTATGTTTACCATGTTATTTCTTGACTAATCAATTTTAGACTGTATCTACTAATTTCCTATTGTGGCAGAGGAAGATTTAAGAAAAACTAAAAGTGGAAAAAATGTTTTCATTCATTGACTCCTTCCTCCAGCCCTTCCTCCCACCTGCAATGTAGAATTGGCCTCTGAGGCATGTCTGAGGAACAGAGTTGAAACACTGGCTCTGAGGATCTGATCTTCAGATCATTTTCTTCTGTTCATGATTAAGCTACTTTTTAAGAGTCAAGCACCAGGAGCCTAAATTATTGTCTCTCTTGGGGCTGACAGCTACTCTACTACATTCTAGATCTTCTCCAAAAATGACAAAATGCTTTTGTTGCTTTCTTTTGGATCTAATGTACCACATGTGACGCCACTGTCACCCTTAGCCATCTCAATGTTTTACCTACTTAAATGTGCACCTACTATCTAGTTTATATCTCTCCCAAAACTGGTGTCAGGCTAAGTATATGGGCAGAAGCTATGAATTTCAGATAGGCAGGCTCCATTCAGATTTCATTCCTTGTGATAGCCTGCCAACTCAGCAATGCACTAGTAATTAAAAGGCTTTAATGTACTTAAGCCAGTGCAAGGAATAAAAGACATTCAGTAGTTTTTGAATAGATGCATGTAAGAATGAATGTGAAGAGAAAAGGAGGTCTATTGGGAATCTTGGATAGATTTTTTTTAAAACTATTACCTTAGTTCAGACAAAACTGGTGCTAAATACATATGAAGTAAGTTGACATAACACCTTTTAAAACAATTCATATGTTTCCAGATCTTACTGTATAAGAAAATTTATAGTTGCAGAAATAAAGTCTCATTTTCACTTCACTTCTAATTATTTTTCTTTTAAGATTTCAAATTCTGCACATGACATGGAAGCTAAATTAAACAGCTGAAATTAATGACGAATATTTGAACTTCTACAGTTGTCAGGTCTCCTTACATTTAATATATATCAAGGCATGTCACAATGAATTCTGGGCCTGACTTCAAACAAAGTGAACTATCTGCCAGCCTCTGAAGAACATTTTCTCCAAGGAGCTCTTACTTTGTTCTCATTATTTGAGCAAGATCTACATCTGGCATGAAAGCAGTCACTTGGATTTTAATGAACAACCAACTTCATTTTAGGAGAAATCAAGGATTTCAACTGACAGAATTGGCTATGTCCTACCAATGGAGACCTTTTTCTAGACCATTCTCTGCATACACCCTATAGCATAGTGGTTAAGTGTGTGGGCTAGAGCCAAAGGACCTGTGTGTAAAACCTGGCCATGCCCCACGTTGTCTCTGTAAGAGCCACATGCCCATGCTTCTCCATCCACCCTACCTCGAAAGATTCGGGTAAGGTCTACATGAAATGCAAGGGTCCAGCACTTAGTGCTTAATGAATATTAGCTGGTACTGTTTTTATACAATCCATAATTAATATTTCTATAACCTGCAAGGAAATTAAGTTCCTATATGAAGTCTGACATAGGATTATGTAGAAAATGGCCTAAATACAATTCCTGAGACACACAAAACTAGCGAAAACACAACACAAATTTGGGGGCAAACCATATGGCTCTCCTAAGAAACTGGCACCAAATGTATTCCTGTTAGAACAATGGAGCTAGATGATTCCATTCACATTTATAGTGCCAAGACATAACAGATCAAGAAGGAAAAAGAAAATGAGATGCAGAAAGATTTTTAAATGTCACAATTTCAATATTCAATAAAAGGTTAGCTATGAAACCAAAATATGACTAGCTCCCACGTTAGCACTCTATTCTAAATATGCTGGGCTGAGCCCTACAGTGTGCTATGGCAGCTGCATATATTAGTGACACACAAAGGAGGAACAAGTGCTGAGTTTTTAGCATTTAAAAATAAATCCTAGTAAAGGAATGCAGTATGGTGTGGCAGCAAAGAGCACTCTACTAGGAGTCCAAAGACCAGGTTTGTAGTCTTAGTTCTGCCATTTAACAATTTTTTGGTCCCTTAAATTCTTTGTGCCATAGTTCTCTCTTATCCTTTGCCTTATCCTCCTTACCTGATCATTATAGGAATCAAATGAAATGTTCTGAAACTGCAGTAAACTAGGGCGAGTTGAATCTATGTGCAAATATCCAGGGTTACTCGGATCTCATTCATGCTTATATATGGTGTTTCTTTCCTTCCCCATGAAGGGTGGTCAGAAAAGGCAGAGAAATAGATACAAAGCATAGCACTAAAAATGCTTTGTGCATTGTGGGGTGGGTCACACCTGTAATCCCAGCACTTTGGGAGGCTGAGGTGGGAGGATCACTTGAGGCCAGCAGTTCTAGAACACCCCAGGCAAGACCCTATTTCTACAAACATTTTGAAAGTTAGCCAGTTGTGTCTGTGTGTGCCTATAGTCCCAGCTATTCAGGAGGCCAAGGCAGGAGGATTGCTTGAGCTCGGGAGGTTGTAGTAAGCTATGCTCATGCCACTGCACTCCAGCTTGGGCAACAGAGGGAACTGGTCTCAAACAAACAAACAAACAAAACTTGACTAGTCCTGAGGCTCCTGATTTCAATATGTCCTTACTTATTAACTTCATCACAACCTTTGGTGAACATCTACCTTCTTTCCTGCATCAGCTTCCCTAATCTTTCTCTTTCTCCTTGAGCACTTACAGGCCTCGAGCAATACATAAGGGTAATTCACCATTTTCAAGTGACTAAACACTCTAGTACTTTCTATTGCTCGCTTCATGGTGATCTCTTTAATTCTTTAGATGTCTGAATAAAATCCTGGGCCTAAGTTCTGCAGTATTAAACAACTCTAGTTAAACAGTAATAAATCCTTTTGCTATCATAACAATAAGTTTCATGTTATTGCAATGAACTTAATCCCAAATCCAAATAAGCTCTTTATCACAACAGAATGATTTCTTGCATTTCATGTCAACATGCTCGCCTGAAATCTTTAAGACTGTGCTTTACATAAAACCTCATTTCACGCTCATCTTTTCTGTTAAGTGCTTGTTAAATGTGGCTGCAATACACACACACACACACACACACACACACACCACACACACACACAGACACACACATGCGTGCACATATTTTTTCTCTCAGGCACTTTCTTTGGCAAAACCCTAATGATCAACTACAGAGAAAGCAAGTTCTGGGATTTGCTTGTTCCTAAAAAGACCAAGCCTTTCAGCTTTTGTTCATGTTGCCTGTTACCTGGAACACATACCATCACATACCCCATCACCCCAGATTCAAATGGCAACACCTGCCTATTCAGGATTTGGCTCAGACACCATCTTCCCTAGGAAAACCTTCATCCAGCATCCTCATCTGGTGCTGCAGTCATGTCCCATGGGTGTCCCCAGTCTGTGGCCCTCCTAGGTGCTCCTATGCTTCCTCCTCCCTTCACATGTTGACCTCTTGCCACCATGCCCACTAGATGCTGAATTCACTAAGCTAAGACTATTTTTCTTCATATGCAGCCATAAGTAGAACATTAGGCAAACCACAGTGATCAATAAAGGCTGCATTTCTGATTCAAGGAACTCCAGAGGGGAGCTATAAAATGCCATGTGACTAATGTCTATGGACCACTAGAGACTGCTTTTCTAGTTCTAAGATAGGTACTTGTACATTCCTAGTATCTCTGAGCTCACTAGAAGCAGCACAGCTAGCAGAAGCACATGACGGGGCTTATAAGACTTTGGTAAGACAGATAAAGGTGCGATAAAAGGAAGCAGCAAAGACACTTTAGGACTGTAGCCCAAAATATACAAATGTGAAAGTAAAGAGAGAAACACTGAATTATAGTTATTTTACCTCTTCCACCTGCTCCCTTCTAAAGCATAAAGGAACTTGCCATAATTTGCTGAAAAGTAGGACTACAAAGGCTGAACTTGGCAAGAGAATATTAAATACTTTGTCTGGTAGAACAAGGAAGCCAATGGCAGGTCTCTCTTTGGGCTTGCCAAAATCTCATGGATGAAGCCTGATTATCAACACACTTGCTCATTCCTTCTCCTGCTTAATCTCAATGCTTAAATCAAGTATACCAAATACACACACAGATATAATAATGGGAAATGCTGTATTTCAAAATACATGACTGTCACATCACTATAACTGATGTAGCTGGATTATCTGTAAGACAAAACATACATGCTTGAGAAGATAGATACTCCATTCTCCACAGTGTGATTATTTCACACCATATGCCTATATCAAAACATCTCATGTACCCCATATATATATATTCTTATGTGCCCACAAAAATTAAAAAAATTAATTTTTTTAAAAAAAGAAAAGAACCGGATTTGCTAAAGAAAGAAAATCAAGGTACACAGAATAAAAGGAAAGAATGAGATTACTCACACTGCATTTGTCCTCATGGGATATGATTGACCTTTATACAGCGCCTATTCTATAGGGTTTCCAACAATCCACACAGAACTTCAGTGGAGAGACTCAGCTAACTTAGAAATACAGAACATTTGCTATTACAAATGATATGTGGAGGTAACATATGGAGGTAATAAAAGTTTGTGGTTACAGGGATATTCTCAAGGGGAAGACCAGCCAAATGAAATAGTAGACACAGCAAGCCATTTGCCTGAAAACCCGTCTTCAAGGTTTTGAGATCTTAGAATAGAAAGCCCTTTATATACTGTATCATAGACATTTCTTATACACTGTATCATAAAAATCATTATCATAAACACACTTATTTTTTCTAAAGGTTGCATCCTATGATCTCTAACCTCTAGATGGCAGAGCACAGAAGTCAGCAGGAATTACTTTCTCTTTTCATTCATGAAGTGTTGTGGTACCTTAGAAAGCCTCTGTTAGCATTAGTTTTCCTTTCTATTTTAGAAAATGGGAGCCTTTGCACACAAATGCAAAGCTATTGAATTTAAAGTGATAAGCTTAATTAAATTCTGTAACACATTTTAAAGAGCTTTACTAGTTGTTGGACTGTGTTCTGCTTTTTTTCTCCTATTTTATAATGTTTTTGCAGGCATTTCTATCATAAAGGAGAAATAAAAAGGCAAAACCAGGTAAGGATTTATATTTTTTAAAGGTGATTTTTTTCCCCCAAACAGAACCTGGCTACTATGTATTCTTACTGAAGCTAGGAAAGAAGTATAAGCTTTTATAAATGAGAAAAAATTAAGCCAGATGAAACTCTTATTAATTATGAATTCTCCTAGCAAAAGAATACTTTTATTTTGAGCTACTTTTCAATGTTGCTGAAAATTATTTGAAGAATGTCTCCCAAGAAAGGGTTTTCCTTAAAAAGCCTTCATATTTTTTTGGCTTTTGATAACATATTTCATCCAAAATAAACAGGATTAATAAACTCCATTTGCCTTTTATAATTCTTCTCCACAAAACAGGAAGTCAAGATAAGATAGCTTTCAGTTCTATATGAGACCTGTGCTATCAGACACAGATTAAAGGCTGAAATGAAAGGATACTTGACTATAATTTGAATCAAAAGAAATAAAGAACAGCAGGAAAGGTAAATATAAAAGGTCATCTAAAAGCAAATATAGGTACACATAAAGGTACATACATAAATATAACATTTCCTTTAAAAGACTGTAAACACAGTTGCATAAAACAGCAATTACAAATATGTTCTGATGGGCAGATGACTACTGAGATCGCTACAGTTTATATGATAAAGGCAGCACAAGCCAGGAGAGAGTAAGTGAAGCTATATAAGAGTATACTTTTTAACACTACTAAGATTAAGGTAATCCAAACTAAAAAACACAAGGTTTATTCTCAACTTCATAACAATTATTCTTTTTATCCCTTCAGAATCCAGACCTCCTACTGTAATATGAAAATCTAAACCTGTTTTGGTAATAGAGCTCTCATTTTGTCTCCAAAATTAAGAAACCAAGCTTTGTTTGTTGCCATTAAATGACAACGGTAACTGAATTCCTTTGCTTTTGTGGTCTGAAAGTTATACTCAGGAACATGTTTCCCGTATATGATATTGAGAACAAAACAGATTCTTCATGTTGTTAGTGGTAATGGTACTTGCCAGCAGAAAAGCTTAACAAAAGGAAAAGGAAGCCCAGAGGCAGAATGCATGGACTCTGGGCTTGGTTTTCCTTTCTATTTTATTGGACTACTTAACCTCTATGAAATTCTGCCTCTAGAAAGAAAATATCAAGAACCATCTCATGAGAGGGTTATAACGATAAAATGGAGACAGAAGTATGTAACAACTTGAAAAGCTTAGAAGTGCTTTCTATATGTTCAAGGTGGATTATTTGAAAAACTAATTCAACAAATATGTATTCAACCACAATGTACATAAGGTTGTATTCTACTTGGCGCTTATAACAGAGCCCGTCTTCATGGAGTTTGCATTCTGCTGAAGAAGGGGGAGGAAGGATCGTCTGAAGACGGAAGACTTCTGTTGTATATAATAAGGTAGTCAGAGAAAGCTTCTCTGGTATTTTGAGTCTGAGTGAAGGGAGGGAGTGAACCACATAGATAGCTGGGAAAAAGCACTCTAGGCATAAAGAATAAAAAGTGCAAAAGTCCCAAGGCAAGATATTCTTATGATGTTCTAGAAACTTTCAGGAAGTGAGTGAGGGTGAAGTTAAGTGGGCAAAAGAGATAACAAATTCAGAGGGGTAGTTGGGATGGCAAAGCAGGGGGGTCTACAAACCATGGGAGTCTTGGAGACAGTAGTAAGGACTCTGGACTTGAATCTAAGTGAGATGGGAAGCCATTGATGGTTTTTGAGCTGACGAAGAAGTAGCATGATCCCATTTACATTTTGGGGAAAAAAAATCACCGTGGCCACTGTGTGTGTTTAAGTGTGAGTATATTTTTTCCCACTCAACGTTTCTCCCTTTGTTCCCTGAAAAGAGGGACCTAATTACAAATCTCTTAACATGTACCATCCTCCCGCACACCAGTGTCTCTTCTCTTATTTCCTGCAAAACTTAATCCCTGTCAAGCTGCCCCATCCCTCAGATCTGCAAATACTTCGTACATCCCACAGGAAGCCTCTTTGTTGCTCCCCAACAATGGAACTGGGAATGAGATGCCGGGTTCTGCAGGCTCTGCTTTGCTCAGCTTTCATGTTAAGTACTGATTTCCATGACTCTACCCCCATTAGACTGGGCTGCCTGAAGGACCACATCTCTTTGTTTATTTCCTCAGAGCCTGTGATAGTGCTTTGCACATATCAGGTCCTCAGTAAATATTTTATGTCTGAATAAACAAGTAAATTACCACACTCATAAGATAATTTTACCAAAATTCAAGACAAAACATCAAAGACTATTCCTTTGGTCATTCACAATATCTAGAAGACAGAAGGAACTAAAGCAGCAAATTCAAAAAACATTGACTCATTCATCTGTGATTTTACAGAGGTAGGAATAAGTCAGATAAAGAGGGTGTGGGCACTGAATTTAGAAACACCTAAGAATAGGAAACATCAGGATGTCTTTTTTTAGATCTTAGTAGACCTTAAGTTCTGGGGGCAAGGATGAGGTAGGCTGCTGGGGAGAGAATCGCAAAGGCAGATGGGCTAAGTAGAACCAAGCAGTGTTGACTATGTTTACAGATTTTAAATAGCAACAACTCCATCCAGCTTTAGTTTTAGACTAGTCAGTCTGGCAATCGTGTGCTTGATTACCAGGACGTAGGGGCAGTCAGCAGTCAGGGACCTTTGGAATGCTGCGATAGTGATCTATGCAGATGTAAAGAAGGCCTTAACAGGGATAAGCAGAGTAGAAATATATAGTGGGGAGCGGATGGCAAGAGTCACGTTGATGCAGTATTTATAGTGCTTGGTGTATGTAGGGGTAGGGGCAGAGAGGGACCATGGATGCCCTCCAAAATGATAGCTGGGAGATCATCACTTCTCTAATTGGGCCAAATAAGCAGAACATATTTAGGGGGAATGATGATTTAGTTGGTGAAATTTGTTGCAGCTGAGGTGGCTGTGGAACAACCAGGTGGAGTTGTCTAATAGGAAGTTAGAAATATAGTTCTATGGCTCATCAGAAGATTCTAGTGTGGAAAAATGATTAAGAAGCCACTGAGTGAAAAATAATAGTAGTTGGTACCAAAGATTCAGATGGCACCTTAGAAGGCTGCAGAGGGCATTATAAAGAGTTCTGGAGGGAACCCATAAAGGAAGGAAGGGGGAATCTATCTATGGATACAAGTGGTGGAGGCAGCTCTGCAACCCGCAGCACTGGTTTGTACCCAAGGCTGCTGCTGCAGTCAAGGCCTTTATCAGACAGAGGGGACACAGAAAATCTAATGCAATTGGCTTTAACTTTAAAGACATACCTCAGGAATTACATACATCATAAATACTCAAATCCCACTGATCCAAACTTGGTAGCATGGATGTATCTATGCACAGGAAGGCTAGGAAATGTAGCCAGTCACTGGGTTTATCTGCGTGCCCGGATAAAACAGGGAGGAGTCTAATGCAAAAAGGAAGAAATGGAGATAGGTACCAGAAGATATAATTAGATTTTTGGGTTATTTTCTTTTAAACACGTTGCTGATGTAAGTCTCATCTAAGCAAAGAGAGCTTTGTCCAGGGAAAATGGAAAAAAAACCTGAAGCTTCCCGAAAGGGCAGATGTGGCTGGGACGCTGGTGCAGAGGTAGCTTTGTGAGGATGTGGCATGGTGCAGTATGAACACAGGTTGCACCACACTGAATCAAACTCGAGTCTATCACTTTCCTGGATAAGCTTCTTAATACCCATATCTCAACCTTACTTCAGAGGATCAATGAGATTAAGCATATGCAGTGCCAAGCACAGCACCTTCACCTGGTAAGGACTCAGCTTTTTACTCTTTTCCTTTCTTCTCATTTTTAAAGGACAGAAGATAAGATATACTTAGAAATGAAAAAGAAGCTTAAGAAGAAAGGTGGCTGGACACCAAAAAAAATTTTGCCTACTTTAAAACTTTGCCTGGAACTCTGATGTCTAGGCTTAAATGAAAATCAAGTTACAATGCCAGTCTGCCCCGTGTGCCTGACATACGTTGCAGAGGTAGTCTAAGGGCAAGTGTTAAGTGTTACTCCAGAGGAGCACCCGTAGGTAGCCAGGTCTCAGGTTTTAGAAGCTGCTGGAGTTTGAACTAAAGGCAGTAACTGGTTGCAAGAGTTTCCTTTGTCTTACTAAAATAACAACAAAAAACACATTTTTCCAGTCAGGCAATGCTATATTTATAAACAACCTGTAACTTAACTGTAACCCTATAGATAAGGAAAAAGGTAGCCCTACCCCAAAATCAGTTAATAGCTCCATCCACTTACAGAAAAAAACAAAACAAAACAAATGAACAAACAAAAACAGCAGTACAGGAATACAAGACTATATTTCTCAAGTTTTAATCCTTCTTTGCAAACTTTACTCCCATGTCTTAAAAAACCCTAGAGATTGCTCCCCTAGGCTGTTCACTTAATCATAAGGCAGCAGAAGTTACCTGGCATACCTAAGAGAATGGATCCTTAACTGGAAAAGTTACCAGGAGTGAAAAACCTCTCTTCCCTACCTCTTTTCCAGCTCCTCTCAACTTTTAACAAGAGCAAAAGATGCAAAAAAGAAATAGCAGGTTCCCTGTCTTCCCGTGAGCTGGGCCAGTAACCATGAGTTCAGATTAACAAAATAGTAGCAGCTACATATTCGAGGGCCACAAGTAAAATGAGAGGGTGGTGAGAAGAGAAACTGTTGATTAGTTTTCAAAGGTTAACTGTTAAGTGTGAATAAATCATCACTATTATTTTAGTCAGAAGTACATTGTTTTATTGGCTTGTTGAAATGAAACTTATCTACGGAAAAATACCTGATTCCAATTGTTCTAAAACTCAATGCTAATTTCCCCACTAACAGAAGGAAAGAGGTAAAAAATATGATCTTTCTTCTGTGGAAAGCTTTAATAAGATATTTCTAGTCTGAAGTTGGTGGCACCATTTATTTTCCTCTACCAGAAAATCCAGCTGAGGAGAAAGAAAGGACTTGGGGGGAAGAAAAGAATTTGCAAAATATAGGCCTAATGTTTTTAAAATGAATACACAAAAATAAACTAAAGTAAGTTGAACTTCAGTGCCTTCATGTGTCAACAGTAAGGTTAACAACAAAAAGAAAGTCTGAAAGAGTTTTTTCCAAATAGACATTATGTTCCAGAAAAGATTTGGATTTGATTTGCATGCTTGGCATCTTCTTGCCTCTGAAATGAAGTGTTTTGGATGATTTGCAAGGCATTCTCAGAAGTCACCTGTGTTGGTTCCATTTCTATTGTTCCATATTTATGCACCACTGCTCACCTCCCACTGTTTACTAAACAATTTATGATAACACACATTTATAGCTGTTTTCACAACAAAATCATTTTGTGGCATTCATTTCTCTGTAACCAAACTTCCCCAGGGGAAGCGGGTGGGATGTGAATCTTCTAGTTCCATGCTTTAACATAATGCTGCATCACTAAACAAGAAGAGGGCAAATGAACTGTCATTTCCACTCAGATTAGCAGGTCTCAAAGTGAGAAGAGGTAGATTTTATTTTAAAACTAAGAATGATAAAGAATAAAGGAAGATGAAGAGAAGGCAAAGAAGATGAAGAAAGCACTCAATATCAACTTTTCAAATCAGCAGAAGTCAATGGATTCAGGTTAGGAAGGCAATTAAGCTCAGTTCATTCAAAGACACTGAGTCAGGAACAAGGAAGAAACTTATACTGATAGTTCCTTGGTGAGACAACTGGGCTTTGGAATCAGAGATGCCAGGTCTAATCAGAGCTCTACTAGTTCTAATATAACTTCAGGCAAGTTACTTAACCTCTACAGCTCTGTTTCTGGACATACTAAGAACACCAATATCAAGTTCATGGGCTCATACATATACACAGAGCTTGGTGTATTGTTGGCACACAGTAAACACTAAAAATTGGTAGCTATTATTATTTTAAGAATGTAAGCTTCATGAGATCAGTAATTTTTGTCCAGTTTTGGTCGCTGCCACATCTTAGCATGCCTAGCATGAAATAGGCACTCAAGTATTTAAAGATTTATCAAAATAAAAGAGCTATCACCTAGTCCATTATTTTGTAACATCTTCTGGATACGGCATCTCACAGCTGTGAAGGCCATATGGTCCATTCGAAAATAACTGTTGTTAAGATGTATGTTCTGTTGTGGCTTTTCATTTCACTCACAGATAGCAACCACTATAACCATCTTAAAACCTGAATCAATACATCCATACCAACATCTTTTCACTTCCTTTGGAGATATTAAAGCTTTTACTTTTAATATGTATGCAGGACAAATATTTGAAGAACACACTGATGTTTGGTTTCACTCAAAGTTAAACAACTATTTAGCTAAATAATAAATAACTGTTTTTGTCATCTTTTTCTCTCAAATGTAAATGCTATCACCTTGAATGAACCAGAGGAAATAAAATCCACAGTTAGGTGACCTGGTGGTACACTGGGTTTTCATGTATTGTAAATTCCCAAAAGCAGTACTTAGGGAGCATAGTATATGTTACCTTTGCAGAATGCTCCATGGTGACCACCACTTTGGTTTTGGCACTGGACACTAAATCCATAGCACCTCCCATTCCTTTCACCATCTTCCCCTGCAAAACAAAAAATAAATAGTTCTGTATCTTTCACTTCTTTTGTATCTTTCACTTCTTTTGTATGTGCCAGAACAAAATTAACTTGCAAAAATAACCTACTAGAATAATTAGAAACTCATTGTCCTTCATTGCTTAGTGCTTGAAGTCTTATAACGTAATATTCTGTCATTCCATTATTCTGTGGTTGAAGGATAAAGTTCAGGATAAACATTACGTCACTTTTGTTAAGTGTGGCTAATATGATTTTCTTGACATTTTAGCAATAAGACAATCAGTGGATTAAAAAAATTAAAAACCTTTCCAGAATTCTGGGACATAACTATTATTACAGTATCAGATTGAAATCCAAACACCCCTGACATCCACTTCTTTCTTTTTAAACACAATCAACTCCACTGAGTCTTCAATTAAGGGCACTTTCTAAGGTACCCTTGGATTTCCAGCAGATTAAAATTCCATTATGTAGTAGTAGACTGAGGCATTAATGGTGTTTTTCTAGTAATGGCTAATATGAAAGGTAGCTCTGCCTTTCTAACACTTGGCATTTATCTTGCTCTTAGAAAAATAAAACGAAAAACATGCTTGCTAAGCAAAAACAGAACATAGAAACAGAGTTCAGGAACATTTCACCATTATCATTCTATTTTTGATCATCTGGCCATCCCTTCTTTCATTATACATTTTACCAACCACCTTTTATGTACCACATGCTCTGAAAAAGTCCATCTATTCTATCTCCTAGTTACAGAGTTTGGAAAAAGCAAAAGTGTTTCCAGAGATGGTAAAATGATTCTTACTCAAGTATATTGAAGAGAAATGTCTTTGAACTGAAACCTCCTTAACATTTTATTTATTTTTTAGCCCAAGTCCTCTTGCTGATTTTCCAGTAAAGTCTTAGAGGGCTTTTAGCTCCTTTTTGATAATGGTAGAGCTATAAGGAGATCAGGAAATACACTCAACATGCCTTTAAAACAGGGTCTCAAATTCCATGACTTCAGAGACATTTTACAGGTCAATGAAACAGAACATGAACATGAATTAGATGAGCAGTATGAAGAAAAGAAGTAGTCACCACATTTTTGTGGTTTGGAGTCTGTCAATAAATAAGACAGATGGCAGCTGGCAACAGCTAGGGGGCAAGGGATGAGGGTGGCAGGGGAAAGAAGTGCAGAGTACAAGATAAGTCTGGTTTCAGACAGTTTGAAGCAGAACATAATGTGCAAATGTATACTTTGAAACTTCTATAAGCAATGCCTTCATTCTTAGCTGCAACCCTAATAAACTGTGGGCCAATTTATTAAGTTGGTCATAATATTTCTGTAGAGAACACTGATATGGTACAAAATATAAATAAGTGAGAGATGGAAGCAATCAATGTCTATCAAACTCTAATGAGAAAGTTTGAGATTTGTAGAGCAACAAAAGTCACTAAAGCAACCCTATGATAAAATGTGTCAATCTGCTATGGTAAGAACATCCAAGCAGTCTCAACTTCTATATATAGTGTCCTTGGCAGACTGAGGGGGCGAGCACTGGTAGAATGAAAAGGCAGCAGCCAAAGAAACCAAGCTAGAGAGTTAAAAACTCCTTGAATTTAAAAAAGTCCCTGAATTAGAATACCACAAGCAAATTCTGTCCCCTGTGCCACAGTGGTTACATAGGTAAAAACTTATGCCAGTCTCTAACGAGAAGGAAGCCTGTCCAATTTAGATGAATCTGATTTATACATTTTAAATTACTGTCAATTAGTTTAGAAATATGTATAAAGGCCCTGCAGGGTATGAACAACTGTGCTGGCAAGAATATAACACACTATAAAACATGGTAGACCAAGTTGTCTGTTTTTGTTGAAAACACTCTTGACTCAATATAAGTGAATAGCCTTCACTCAAACAGATTCAGCTGGCTTGATGTCTCATGCCCAAAGCACATGTTACAACCTTTACAGCACTATTTTGATTCTTAAATTTAATGCTTTTTTTCCAAGAGTGAAAAATGCACAAGATTAGGTGCAGAACACCTGAGATCTATCCTGTTAACTACGCAATGACAAAACATCAAATCTCTCTGAATTTGGGTTCACTATCTATACACCGGGAATAAGAATATCTGTCCTACCACAGAGCTGTGGTGAGCACTGTATGAGATGATATATGCAAATGTGTAATAAATAGAGTTTATAAATGTATTCACTTATCTTCAATCACTTCAACTTACTGAATGTCTAGTTTAAGTGTGGCTCTATACTAGGGTGCTAGAGAAGAACAAGGTTCTTCTCCTGGAAAAGCTTGTTGCCTATGGAAGGAAAAGTATCCATGAATACTAAAAGACTCAGACTACAATTCCTTCCTCTAAAAGGAACATTTTCATCTCTCTCCTATCACAAAGTAGAGATAAGTGTCTTTTCCCTAAGCCTTTGTACTATTCGGTATGTAATGCAATCACAGTGAATTTCAACTGTTCTCTTTTCCTCCCTTCCCTCTTTCTCTCCTTCTCTCCATTATAAATATTTGGATGAGTGAGTGGATGAATGAATTAAACCAACAAAGGTGTAACACTGAGGATGCAGTTGCTGACTGTGGCTGGGGAAGCAGGCAAGGAAGGAAGTAGCTCAGGGAGATTCACAAATGAGAGGATTCACAAAAGTATCCCGTCAGGTGGGAAGAGCAGTACTGTGAAAGATAAGAGCAGTATCTTCTAATGGCATTTCTAGCAGGTTACAGGAAAACCTTCAAATATCTGGTTTTCCTGCTTTTAGTGTGTTCATTGTATTGGAAACAGAAAATAAAATATTTTCTTCCATTTTAATTCCCAAAGGATTTCTGAAACAGTCAATTACTAAAAAGAAGAAAAGGTGTTCTATTTATGCCAGCAGGAAAACAAAACAGGGTTATACAAGGCATACTCCCTGACAAAAGCGGGAAATGCATCATCATGCTTCACTCCAGCTTAGCTAGGCATTCTTCTGGGATGCCACTACTTCCATCTCCCAGATCTCTATTCCAGCGAGGAGTGGCCATGTGCCTGAGTTACAGACAATGGAAAAAATGGAGGTGATATCTATGATTTTCAGCTCTGGCCTACAAAAATCTCTTTCATGCAATTCTTCATGTTTTTTCACCTTCTGCAGTCTGGATGCTGACATCCAAAGCGACTTTGGAAGATGGTCAAGTTTCCTTCAGCCTTGGTCCTTAAAGGACCATCTGTTGTACAGCCCACTTCTTTGGAATCACATTGCACCATTCAATATGAGTAAAACATAAGTGCACAGGGTGCTAAGCCACTCAAACTGAAGGGTTTATTTGTTACAGAAGCTAGTATGACTAATATATGAAAGTGGCACCCCAATTATATGTAAGGGTGAGAATTCGGTGTCAAATTAGAACTGTTATAGCTGCACAATGGAAGGGGATCTGAGCAAGGCTCTTAAGGGAACATTTTACTGCTGCTCTCTGAGTGAGGTGACTATGCCAGATGCTGTGCTAAGCACAGTAATTCACCTTTCTATCCAGATGTCCAACACACTACTTGACATTTTGCAGAGGTACAACATAATTTCTGAGTGAATAAAATGAGTGAGTGAATGAATGAATGGAAAAAATTTTGAGAAGATGAGAGCACTACAAGTTAAGGGAATAGTTGAACAGGGGAATATAGCTTCCACCCCCATCCATCATCTTCGTCCCCAAAATTCAACATCCTATTCAACATACAAAACAAGAAGCTGATAAAACGGGGAGATTAAGGAGCTAAAAATATACCTTTAAATAAGTCACAGAGGGAAAGTTATACTTGGGGAAAATAGGCCTATAATGAAGAAGAGCTTCTGGGCATGATTGAAGCATTGGGCCAGCATGACACAAAGTATGGCTTTCTTTAAAATCTCATCAGCAAACATACATTTCTTAAATGATGCAACTCTAGTTCTGAAATGCGTTCTGGCTAGCATAATGGAGAGATGATTGCTGGATGCTCATTTCATAGCCAACTCATCTTTTTGCTGTTAAGGATTGACCCTGATATCAAGTATGGAAAGATTCTGCAATAAAATGAGCTAGCAATGCTGCATACTCCATTACAATTGTACAACCTTTCTAAAGATACTGATTCAAGTATCCTCAATTCACAAGTATTTACTCAGAGGCTATTATAAACCAGGCACCAAGACAGGAATTAGAAATAAAAGATGAACATGATGATTCACTTTTTTCTAGAAAATAGATTTAAGCTGAAATCAATAATTTCATCTACTTTGATCCTATTTCCTAATACTAGAATTTTAAAGAAAGTAAGAGAAAAACTATTATAAATGCAGTAACATTAAAAAGTCAACGCATCAAAGTATAAATATTACATTGTACTCCCCCCCTCAAAAAAAAAAAAAAAAAAAAAAAAAGGAATTCAAGTTGTAAACTTGATCTTTGGTGATATTTTACGGATTTTACAAAAAGGAAAAATGAATGCATTTGAAAGGTTCTGTGAAATGCTATTTAAAATAAAGTACGGAACACACTGAAAATCATTCTTGCCATCACCTTTATCATTAGTACATAAACAGTAATGGTTCATTTCCAGATGTTACCTCTAAATATTCTGGTCTTAAATAAGAAACAATTTATAATACATAGAAACAATTTTTAAAGCATTTTAAAGTAATGCTATATGCCATAGTAGAAAGTGTGAATCTATTGGAAGTCAAAGAGAAAGATGGTTGTAGAATGATTTATTAATAAAACTAGCTCTTGTTGATCAGTATTAAATATCAGAACATTAAGTACCCACCCTCAATCCAAATGTAAGCCTCTTTATATCTGTCTTCCCCATTATTAAAAAATGCTCTATAAAAGAAATAGTCCTCTAAGCATGCTCCTAGCTAAAGAGTAGGAGAGAAAAAAAACTGAGAAAGATAACATTAATTTAAACATATATAGGTTATAAACTCCTTTCTCTATGAAAAATAAGAGACTTAAAATTTGCCATAATATAGCAAAGTTATAGCACAGTTACATAAGAATATTTCTCTTTTCTGTGTTATACTTTCTTTTAAAAAACCAAAAATAGTTCTTTTCAAAGATTAATTGCATTTTCTAGGACAGGTGAATTGATTATGTAAACCAACTAATATGGAACAAGAAATATAATTATATTCTCTTGTTAGGTTAGAAAAATTACTTACAATAAAAATCAGTTATCAATCATTATATGGGCTTTTCAAAAAAGCATGTCAAAAGAGCAGTATTCTGATAAAATCAAAATTTTATTTTAATAAGCTCTTTTGTTCCTGTTCTCTCAGGGACCCTGTATGTCATCAATTAGCCCCATTCCTTCAGTTTCTCCATCCTCTCTCCACAGCTACTCTCTGCTAATTCCCTGGAGAGATAAAATCTTGTTTCTGTTTGACTGTGCCCTTGAAGTGAGAAATCTACTCAATCATGTCTCTAATAGTTAATCATCTGATTCAATAGACACCTTGTGGGTTTACTTTACTACATTCCTATATCTATCTACTGCAATCACAGTGTCTTCCATTCACTCCTTGAAACTCTCCACTTAGGGTCTTCTATGGTCCTGGTTCCTCCTACTGCTATTGAGGCTTTTAGCTTTCTACCTAGCATCCTTTTTCTCAGAAGACTTTATATGTTGGCCAAATTAACAGCTCTGTCTGCAGCTCTTGTTTACTTGTTCTCCAAGAGTGACTTCATCTAGTTTCACGATATAAACTGCCCCGTCTCTGATGAGTCCTAAAACCACATTTCCAGCTAAGGTCTTTCCTCCAAGTTTCAGACTTCAGTATCCAAAAGTGTCCCTGTCACCCTGTGGCACATCCTGTTAACTCATTCCCAAAATTGTTCCTTTATTCCTGAGCTCATAGTTAGGTTACATTTTCCAGCCTTCCTTAAAGTTACAATTGGTCACATGGAATAAGTTTTGGACAACGGAAAGTGAAAGTGATGTATACTACTTCCAGGGCTGGACAAGAACAATCCTCCACATTCTTCTACCTTCTGCAAACTACAAGTTGAAAATGGTGAAGCCATAGGATGGAAAGAATCTCAATCCCTGAAGTACTGCACAGAAGAGAGCTGACTGACAATTAGGGATACTCATTTGGTTCTAGGTGAATGAGAAATAAAAACTTCTGTTATATTAACACATGCCTCAGCTCAATATGATCCCAACTAAATTAAGTATCTTTATAAAGGCAAATCTCACCCACCTGCAAATTTCCTAGATCAGTTAATGGCCAATCATCCACCTCAAGATCCAAATCAGAAACCTCCTTGTCTCCTGCCGCTCCCTCATAATCCACATCCAATCAGTCACTCAACTACTAAGAACTCCACTTCTCCCAACATTTCTTGAACTTGACCTTTTCTCATCCTAGCTAAGATCCCCATGATTTCTCCCTAAAGAGTGATAGTAGTCTTCCTACTGGTCAACCTGTGTCCAGCTTTGTCCCTCTCTGTCCAACTTGCAGCCACAAAAACCGCCTCTCTAAAATGCAATCTGAATAAGTTGCTCCTCTGCATAAAACCCTTCAGTCATTCAGGGTAAAGTCCAAGCACCTCAGCCTGGCATTCAAGGCCTGTGATAACCTGGCCCCTCCCCTCTTCATTTCCTCACACCCCAGTTCCCATTTCCATGCCAGGAATAGTGAGTTGCTTGTACACAGCATATGGCTCCCACATGCCTTGAGGTTTCTCCTTCATACTATCAAGTGAGCTTTGGCTTATTCTTTTTGTATCAAATCATGATGACTTCTCTCAGGAAGTGTTCACAGATCTCTGTCCCACGCTATCCACATGATTATTTTAGGAACCTCTCACAGCATCCTTGAATATTCCCATTTTAAAATTTACCACAGCTTTAAGATCAGAGCTGAGGTTGTACTGGCAGGTAGTGGCAAGGCCATACAAGTAGTTATGACCTCTCCCTTATGAGACACCTTCTCCCTTCTCTCTAACCACTCTTCCCCGCAAATTTAGCAATTAAAAACACAACAGGGAGCCTCCAAGACCCCACGGAGCTATGACTACAAGTGCTCTGATTTCTCACATCTGTTCTGATTAATCAGTGCCTATGCCTTACTGCCTAATCAAGATCACCTGTCAAAGGGCCAGGTATGGCAGTTCACACCTGTAATCTGGACATTTTGGAGGCTGGGGTAGGAGGATCACTCAAGCCCGGGAGTTTAAGACCAGCCTGGGCAATACAGAAAGACCCTATCTCTACCAAAAAAAAAAAAAAAAAAAAAACTCAGCTAGATGTGGTGATGTGTGCCTCTGGTCCCAGCTACTTGAGGGGCTGAGGCAGGAAAATCACTTGAGCCCAGCAAGTCGAGGCCGCAGTGAGCAGCCACTGCACTCCAACCTGGGCGACAGAGAGTGACCCTGTCTCAATTAAAAAAAAAATCACCTATCGCAGATGTAAGATATCATCTTGCTCATTATTATTACTATTATTATTTTTGAGACGGAGTCTTGCTCTGTTGCCCAGGCTGGAGTACAGTGGTGGGATCTCAGATCACTGCAACCTCTGCCTCCTGGATTCAAGTGATTCACATGCCTGAGCCTCCCAAGTAGCTGGGGTTACAGGCAAGTGCCCACCACGCCCCACTAATTTTTGTGTTTTTAGTAGAGATGGGGTTTCACCATGCTGGTCAGGTTGGTCTCAAACTCCTGACCTCAGCTGATCGCACTGCTTTGGCCTCCCAAAGTGCGGGGATTACAGGTGTAAGCCACCATGCCCAGCCCTTGCTCATTATTTATTAGACTATAAGTCCTTTGCCGTCCCTGTTCATCTTCAACCCAGTGCAGTTACTGATACATAATAGATTGTTTTCAGTACGTATTTAAGTAAAACTGAATTCCATCTTCAAGTAAAAGTTTGTTTCTAAAAAATACAGAATCAAAAAGATATTAAGGTGTACTAATGAGAGTAATCAAAGCTAGGGACATTATCTACAGAGAAAATAATAGCAAGAAGAAAAAAAGAAGTGGCTAAAATAAAAAGTAAAATTAAAACTTCACTTCAGGAAGTCGCAGAGTTATAGAGAAGAGAACATGATGCCTTTTAAAATTGACTCTACTAAGGACACTTTTTGTTTTATATCTTCTTCAGTGCTGAATGTTAAATAAACATTATTTAATAAATATCTGAAGTACACTGAATTTGTTTCTTCAAGTGGGGAGAAAAATTATTTATAAGACACCCAAGGAAAAGTCCTAAGAAACTGGATACCCCAATTATTAGTCATTAACTAAGCATCTACTTAATACCTATTAGGTGTTCTGTGCTTTTCACTAAGCATACAAAACTCCTGCTTTTGAATAGCTCATAGGTCTTGAAAACACTCTCAATGTTTCTGCGGCCAAATGAAATAAAAAATGCAAATTCTAAAATCCTAAAGCTACCACTTCTGTTTTCTTTCAAACATTCACAAAGGGTAAAGTTCATTTTTTCCCTTAGGAGGGCAAAAGAATAAATTCCATTATAATAAATAACAGAAGCACTGATGTGTATCAATTCAAAATGATTTTATGATAATTGTATACATTAGATCTGATAAATGTGCTATTTTCTGATTCCAGGCAGAATATTTGAAAATAAAAATTTACTTTACAGAAACTAACTATACTAGTTTATACCAGAAACTACACCAAAACCACATCAAGTTTCTCTAACACATTGTCTATTGCAAATGAACCTGAACAAACAAAAATTATCCTGGTGTAAGTGAAACTCATTGTATTACCATGATCAGAGTCTTCATTCATCTATCGTAAGACAGTCCAGACCAACCACTTTATGCAGGTTAGAAAATGTCACAAATGTAATAGGTTTGATTCTTAAAGAAATCAATTAACTTCAAATAAGAAAAATGAGTTCTGTTCCTAGCTATTAATTACACCAATTTATCTCATTTTGTAAAGTGTAAATACCATTCAAGAGAGTCTCCATAGTTCACTTACGAAACCCCATCGCTCCAGGAAAAAATTCCAATGCATATAAAATTGTCATTAATTATACAAGGTAATTAACTCCACCTTTGTATAGGAAATTAATAAGTATTTATTAAGTTAACAGAACTATGAAACCAATGTATTTTCTCTTCTTAAGGTACAATCAATATGTGACAAAGTTTTTTCGTTGTTATTAAGGCACTTTGGATTGGTTAAGCTCTTTGTATAAGGTCACATAGACTAACACTCTGATCTATTTGTTAGATTTTGAAAATGGACAGCAAGAGAAAAACACACTCCTAGCTCTGTTCTGAAGCTGTAGTTGCAGTTTTCATAGAGTCTATTCATAATACTATAGAGATGAAAATAAACATCAGACAATCTGGCTAAGTGAGTTCACCTTGTTTTATCAGGCCTCTTAAAAAAGGCATTGATGGAGAGAGCTTGACCAAGTGTTTCAGGATAAATAAAAAGGTACTCTAAGTTATTTAATTGAGTTTATTGAATACAGCTAAGCACTGGAGCTTCTGGGCCTATATACTACCCAGAAACGGAAAAAATTACATATTTAAAAACTGATGTGTATCAATTCAAAATGATTTTATGATAATTGTATACATTAGATCTGATAAATGTGCTGTTTTCTGATTCCAGGAGGAATATTTGAAAATAAAAATTTACTTTACTTTACATGTGTGTGTAAAGTTAACATGTGTGTGTAAAGATGTGTGCCTGTGGTCCCAGCTACTCGAGAGGCTGAGGCAGGAAAATCACTTGAGCCCAGCAAGTGGAGGCCGCAGTGAGCAGCCACTGCACTCCAGCCTGGGCAACAGAGCGAGACTCCGTCTCAAAAAAAAAAAAAAAAAAAAAATTCAAGGATAATTTCTTTTCTTCCTTCCACTGAATCACTGAAATATATTAGAATCATATGAAATTGCCCACATAGGAGTATGACCTGCAAATATAGGAATTTCATGTGGTTGGTTCAACCTATGCTCTAATGGTGAGGTTTAAAAGATCACAATTACTATCACATGATTTTTTAAAGGTTTATAATTTTAGGAGGTCTCCAATAGTCACTACAAAATAGGAAACTAAAATATAAATGGAAAAACATCATTTATGTGTCTGCATGTACTAAAATATATTAATCTCAACAACTCGTTCACATGGAATATGAAATTATTATTATTTCTTTTGCCATTAGGAAATAGTTGTTCTCAGAAAGTTTATTTTCTGATTCCTCAAAGAGGGTGTGGGTTGGCTGGGGAGAAGGCGGAGGGAATGAGAACTACAACCATGGGCAGCACACACTTGCTCCATCACCTCCTCCCACTGTCTGCAAAGCTCTAAGAGTACAATTAGACTTACTGTAATTATATTGCCATCACTGACAGCTGGATGAGATTAAAAAAAAAAAAAAAAACAGAGAGACAGTGACTGAGATAACATTAATAAATCAAAATCATTACCAGTGTTTTTTCCACAATAGAAAGGATCAGAAAATAACACAGACGATAAATTTTAAAGATTAAAAAAAAAAAAGCAGTTAAGAGCAATTGCAAAAGAGCATGCTATGTATAATAAATGTACGTGCCTTATTAAGCAAGTATTACAGGATTGGGTGGAAGAATACAAAAGTATTTTGATTCTACATTAAATTAATAACTACTGTTTATCTCACGATGTCCTCTGGATTCAGTTGATGACCCTGTTTAATGACTGCTTAAGTACCTACTGGGAATTAATAGCTATGACATTCATGGCAAATTGATAACTCTGTGTTGGAGTCTTAATTTGTTCCTCCTGTGCAAGTCTTATTCTATGAAATAGGGATCCAGTGCTTCTCATATGTGGAGGCAGGTCTAACCTCTGGTTTGCTAAGAAAGCGTACCCTACTCTCAGGACAAGGAGAACCATGGGCCTCCCATGTAACATCATTCCACACAGACTCGGGGCATGGAATGAGTCTCAGGTCTGAGTCCCAAGAGGGAAAAGCACATCCTCTTTGTGAGAATGACCCATCTCTGGGAACAACAGAGAATGCTGAAGAGCAATGTCACTCTGGGAGGGTCCTATCTTCACAGGCAGGAAAAACACAATTTCTCCTTTCAACACCAAAACCAGTTAAAAGAACGACTTTGGGTGATTTGCCACAAAGTTAATATTTTTGAGAGATATAACAGGAGATTCAAAGAGCATTAATTTCTACCTAATCTTTTCAAGTCAACTGTGCAGGCAATCTCTAAGATGGGGAAAAAAACATGATGTGTCTTTAGAGAAAAGTAGTAGTAAAACAAAAGCTTTGGTGAAGAACTTGGTGGTGCAGAAATCAAACTACTGAGAACAGCTGGGCACGGTGGCTCAAGCCTGCAATCCCAGCACTTTGGGAGGCCAAGGCAGGCAGATCACTTGAGCCCAGGAGTTCAAGATCAGCCTGGGGAACATGGTAAAACCCTGTCTCTACAATAATAATAATAATAATAATAATAATAATAATAATAATAATTTAAATTACTTGGGTGTGGTTGCATGCACCTGTAGTATGAGCTACTTGGGAGGCTGAAGGGGGAGGACCACCTGAGCCCAGGAGGTCAAGGCTGTACTGAGCCATGACTGCACCAACGAACGCACTACAGCCTGGGCTACAGAGTGAGACTCTATCCCCCTGCAACTGCACCCCACCCCCCACAAAAAAGTGAAAAACTGAGAATAGAATGGAAAATTGTTTTCAAAGTGAAATACAAAGAAAGATCAGAAGAGGTAAAAGATATATAGGAATATGCAAAGTTTAACTCATTTCTTGATAGGCCAATGTTTCAACTCCCTGAATTTCATAGGAGACTTTTTAAATTTCTGATCATGATGTTTTCAATAACTTCAACCATTCATAGTACCAGGAATGAATGTTAAATGTATGAAAAAAACAGTATTTTAAAATCCCTGTGAGTAAAATCCCTGGTTACTTCCATTTCATTTTATAGGGACCTACGTTGAGGTACATGTTAAAGCTAGTACATTCTCAGATGAGAAGCAGGAGTTACAGTAAGTGAGAGGACTTTATTCCTTTTACAACATTACTATATGGCTACATGGCAGATATGACCTCATTCACATTCATCTGGAACTCAAGTGTCGCAGATACTTGGTGGTGAGGTGTAACTGCTGAAATGTCACTATTTTTAATCCTAAGAATGCCATTTTCTAGGTCTGGTATTTGGAAGAAAGCACATTCTGTTGATACCACCTTGAAACTGTTATTCAGTAAGGAGTTACTTTTTTCCTCTATCTTTAGGAAAATGGTCTAAAATGAAAAGTTGTTTATTATTTAAAACTGCATGAGCATGAGTTAGTATGTGTGCATATATTACATAGCTCTGTCCATTGAGAAGGCCTAGAAGCAACGATAGGCCAGTAGCTACAAGCACACCTAGCACCTAGATCTTGGTTTTCTATATGTCATTCTCTTATTAGAGAATGACTTTTGAAGAAAAAGTTGACTCTAGGGGCACAAGAAATATAAGATGAGCATTTTGTAGTAGCAGAAAGTAAGGAAGTGCTCAATGAAAAACAAAAAGAATGGAAGGACACCAAAGGGGTACAGGAGAAAACCTGAAAGAGCTCCCAATAACTATAGCTGGAACAATGCGAGCATAAAAATAAACACGGGGTCAGATGCAGGGGCTCACGCCTGTAATCTCAGCACTTTGGGAAATGGAGGCGGGTGGATCACGAGGTCAGGAGATCAAGACCATCCTGGCTAACACGGTAAAACTCCATCTCTACTAAAAATACAAAAAATTAGCCAGGCGTGGTGGCACACACCTGTAGCCCCAGCTACCAGGGAGGCTGAGGCAGGAGAATCGCTTGAACCCGGGAAGTGGAGGTTGCAGTGAGCCAAGATCACGTCACCGCACTCCAGCCTGGGTGGCAGAGCGAGACTCTGTCTCTAAATAAATAAATAAATAAATAAATAAATAAATAAATAAATAAAATAAACACAGTACTGTATTACAACCAAAATACAAAACATACTTGAGAACATATTGATATAAACAAATGATTAAATAAATGGGAGAGAAGAGACAAATCTTTTCTCCAGGAGAATTGCAAAATACATAATACCCCTTCAACTGTTTATACTCAACACTTCTGACATCAAATATGTGGGTTTTTTCCTTACACCACCCAATTCTGCAACCAGCTGAGTGCCCAACAATTCCACTCACTTCTGACTCTAACTACCTGGAGTTAGCACAGGACACACAGGTTAAGGGTTCAGTCTTACAAAACTGCTCCCCATTTCAAACCCTGACAGCAAGTCCAGGCCACCAGTACTTCTGACGAACCAGCTATAAAGTTAAGAGGTTTCTATAACCCCCTCTCAGGTTCAATAATTTGCTATAACAGCTCACAGGGATTCAGGAAGGCATTTTGCTTGCTATTATTGGTTTATTATGAAGAGACAACTAAGGAATGGCCCAATGGAAGAGATGAATAGGGCAAGGTTTGGGGGTGGGAGCACAGAGCTTCCATGCTGTATGCAGGTATGCCACTCTCCCAGAAGGCTGATATGTTCAGCAACCCAGAAGCACTTAGAACCCTGTCATTTAGGGGTTTTTATGGACATTTCATTACACAGGCATGATTAAGTCATTGGCCATTGGTGATTGAACTCAATCTCCAGAACCTCTCTCCTTCCTAGAGATTGTGTGTGGGGCTGAACTTTCCGGCTCTGTAATTATGTCTTGGTCTGTCTGGCAAACAGCTCCATACTGAAGTTATTTAAGGGCCCACTGAGAGTCATATTAGCATAAATTCAGGTATGGTTGAAAGGGGCTTATTATGAACAACAAAAATGCTCCTATGGCCCTATCGCTCAGGAAATTCCAAACATTTTAGAAGCTCTGTGTCAGGAACTGGGGATCAAAGACAAAATATATTCCTTATCACAGTTTCCCTCCAAGAGGTAGAGCTTAATTCACCTCCAGACCTTTGAGAGTGGGATAAAAGAACTAAATTGCTTCCACAGAGAACAAAGTAGGGAAAGGAAAAAATAGTAATTTTATATAGTGAACAAACCTGGTAAGTACTATCTTCACCAAGTAATAAAGATTATCATCACCAGGGATGCAATGTAGATATCCTATAACCCCTGATATAAGAAGGGCACTCTACTTCTATGATATTCTTTCTAAAAACCCATAACCTACATCTAACTATGAGAAAAATATCAGACAAATCCAGATTGGGGGACATTCTACAGGACATCCAGTTAATGCTTCAAGACTGATAAAAGTTATGAAAAACAAGGAAAGACTGAGAAACTGGCACAGATCAGAGAAGGCTAGGGAGCTATGATAACTAAAATGAATGCAGTACCCTGAACTGGATCCTGGAAAACTGGGTGGGGGGAATGTGGAAACTCTGTACTATCTCTGAAGCTTTTCTGTGAATCTAAAATAATTTTAATTATTACAATAAAAACTTTATTTTAAAAACTCAATATGTGACCTGTTCCTGTGTTGTTGTTTTTTTTCCATAACAATGAAAACAAAATGGTTCTCAGATTTCCTAGTAACTCTTTAAGCCTGTTGCTAAAAGGCTTTGCAAAATCTGACCCAGAAAACAAGTAAATTTGAGAGAGTCAAATGAATCTTGCTTTGTTTTCAGCAATGATTTACTTTCTTATAGTAACTGAACTTTATTTCTTCGCAGAATCCAACACTTACCAGAAAAGAGTACGCTAGCAATACAAAGTCATGAGTTAGTCTCTGAATAAATAAGATAAATCTAAGAACGGCATGCGTGGGATTTTTGTTTTTATTCTCAATGAAAAAAACTTTACTATCCAATTCATTATGCTGATAAGCCTATCTTGATGCTAGACATCTTAGATTCTGATAGAGCTTTGGAAAAAAAAAAATCATACATGGTCTTTAGGACTTTTTAAAACAATGTTCTTTGATCATATTATTACCAGTTTGAGAAAATCAGAAATACAGACTGGACCTTTGCTCTATGACAAATGATGTACCATTTCTATTTTTTAGTATTCTTATTTTTCTTGTTATGATTTACTTTGTTCATACTGAACATCTTTTAATCAACTCAATTATATAAAGATAGTTCTCATCACCTAAAAAGTACTTGCAGAATGTATAACAAGCTCTCCTTTACAAAAAAGGGGCCGGGAGTGGTGGCTCATGCCTGTAATCCCAGCACTTTGGGAGGGTGAGGCGGGTGGATCATGAGGTCAGGAGTTCGAGACCAGCCTGACCAACATGGTGAAACCCCATCTCTACCAAAAATACAAAAATTAGCTGGACATGGTGGCGTGGGCCTGTAATCCCAGCTACTTAGGAGGCTGAGGCAGAAGGATCGCTTGAACCTGGGAGGTGGACGTTGCATAGCGAGCTGAGATCGTGCCACTGCACTCCAGCCTGGGCGACAAAGTGAGACTCCATCTCAAAAAAAAAAAAAAAAAAAAGGAAAATACTGTTCAATGAAGAAAAGCTAAATACATCACCTGAAGTCACAGAACAAGTCAGAAAAAAACCTGGCTGAAGTCTTTTCCCCAGACTCCAGAAAGAGGTAATCGAATCCCCATAAAAGATGCCTCCTATTTTTAAAAGTCCAATATGTTGAACTTATTGCACTATTTTCTTTCTTATTGTTCCTAATCTGTTGGATGCTGTTAATTAATTTTGTTAAGAAGCAGATAGCAAGCCTAGAGATGTCCTATGTACAATTTCTAAAAATACAGTCAGATCCTTCAGGACTAAAGTTACAAAGCTTTCCAATATGCTTATAAATAAACCATTCATTTTTCACCAACCTGAAAGCCATGATTTATAAAAATTAAGTGTCCTAAAAACTACATGATTATAAGCAGAAGTTACATTCATGATGGAATTATGTTAGCAGATAAAGTTTCTAAGTGTTAGAGTAATAAGTTTGTTTTCATAAAGTTATGGCAGTAAAAAAGTAAGAAAAATTTTGCCTTTTAATACAGCAATTTTTGTAATATTTGTGGATTAATTTTTGAGAGTTTGGTTATTTAGATCTGTCCTAGGCTACAATTATAATCCAGAAATATGCCAAACAAATAGTGAATGGCTAAAACATGTACTTGAATCAAAGCTTATGAGGATTCTGTGTCAGGCCTTCATGCAGAACCTATTTATTTTCCTTATGCACAAATGTAGAAAGATCGATTAGATAATTTTCTATTCAGAACTATATTTAGAAGTTGGTACTTACATAGCTAAATTTGGATAATGTAAAAAAAGTCATAGATGGAATATCTTATTCTCTAATAATTCTCTATAAATGAAGTATTAGTAGAAATACTCCAATCTACCTGAGTTGTCAAATGGTAATATGGGTAGTGTTGAATTTATTGGAAACAAAGTTTAAAACTCTGCCTTTTACTTAAAATAATTCCACTGCACTGGTTAAAACGGCGGAGAGAACAGTAAATGTAAAATACTGATGATTTTGTCTGGCATTCAGTTTAGACAGAAGAGGTCTGGAAACAGAGAGGATAAAATGGGAGATGGAAAACTCATGTTCACCCAGTCCCAATCCCATATTTCTTTCATAATGTGAATTTATCAAGATAACTCTAGGGCTTAAGGATATATGTCATATGACCCCCAAATAAAAGCCAACTGCTCTATCTGGACCTTAACAATAACCATGATCATCTGTTCCAGTGCTGATACCCATCCCAGTTGCTAGTATGATCGAATGCTGCAAGTTCTTCAACAATGCCCCCCTACATCCATTAGACAGGTAAGGAATGCACACAAGCCAGAAGTGGTCAATGTATCATTTCTGCAAGTAATAAAAGCACTTAAGGTTCTCTTATTATCCTGAGTATAATTTTAATTGTATTCCTCAAGCTTTGAAATAAAGTTCTTATTTTTATTAGTTTCCAGACAAGTTATAATTTGTCTTTCTTTTTCGATCCAATGCCCCTTGGGAAAACATCATATGTTAGATTGTATGTGTTTTGCAACTTTTGACAAGGAAGTAAAATATACTCAGAAGCAATACTGGAATGTGATTTTTACCATAGCATTGACTTTCAGAAGCAAATCCTCATTAAAATAACTCTCCACATTTAAAAGTCTTTAAGATTACTATAGGCTAAATTATTAAATGTAGATTATTTCTAGGTCTTATACATGTTAGATGCTTGAACCAGGTAGAAAAATGTTGAAGTTTTACCACCTCTCAAATATCGATTTTTTTCTAAGTATTCAAAATTCCCCATTACATCGTAGCATCTTTAGAAATGTGTAAATCCACAGCTTAGAGGTTAAATTTTAGCTTTCAGTTCTGTTAGGGATTTATTGAATCCAAGAATTTGATTTCAGAGATCAGATATGCACTGTCTGATAAGTTAGACTAGCTACATGTGGCTATACAAATCTGAATTAAACAAAATTGAAATTGAGTTTGTCAGTTATACTAGCCACATTTCAAGTACTCAAAAGCCACATGTGGCTAATGGCTACCATACTGTACAAGCACATATACAATGTCTCCATTATCACAGCGAGTTTTCCGGACTATACTGTATTAGACCAACAGAGAGAACGTAATCTGTATAAGGCCACAATTTGTTAGTAACAAAGCTAAAACTAGAATTCAGGTCTTGAAATTTCTATGCTTACTCGCTTGCTACTAACCACACTACCTCCAAGAACTAACACACAAAGAAAGTAAAAAATCTGAATACAATAACTAACAAGCTCAATCTTATATAAAATTATCTTATTTTCATGTGAAGTTTAGAAAAAAACCAAGTTACCTGGCCACCAAGAAAACCCAATAAATTCCAAAAAGCAATGTGAAGAGTAACTCCTCCAAGCCTTAGAAATTTGAAGAAAAAACAAGCATTCTTATACACCAGTAACAGACAAACAGAGAGCCAAATCATGAATGAACTTTCATTCACAATTGCTTCAAAGAGAATAAAATACCTAGGAATCCAACTTACAAGGGATGTAAAGGACCTCTTCAAGGAGAACTACAAACTACTGCTCAGTGAAATAAAAGAGGATACAAACAAATGGAAGAACATACCATGCTCACGGGTAGGAAGAATCAATATGGTGAAAATGGCCATACTGCTCAAGGTCATTTATAGATTCAATGCCATTCTCATTAAGCTACCAATGACTTTCTTCACAGAACTGGAAAAAACTGCTTTAAAGTTCATGTGGAACCAAAAAAGAGCCTGCATTGCCAAGACAATCCTAAGCCAAAAGAACAAAGCTGGAGCCATCACGTTACCTGACTTCAAACTATACTACAAGGCTACGGTAACCAAAACAGCATCATACTGGTACCAAAACAGAAATATAGAACAATGGAATAGAACAGAGCCCTCAGAAATAATACCACACATCTACAGCCATCTGATCTTTGACAAACCTGAGAAAAACAAGAAACAGGAAAAGGATTCCCTATTTAATAAATGGTGCTGGGAGAATTGGCTAGCCACAAGTAGAAAGCTGAAACTGGATCCTTTCCTTAACTCCTTATATGAAAATTAATTCAAGATGGATTAGAGACTTAAATGTTAGACCTAAAACCATAAAAACCCTAGAAGAAAACCTAGGGAATACCATTCAGGACATAGGCATGGGCAAGGACTTCATGTCTAAAACATCAAAAACAACAGCAACAAAAGCCAAAATTGACAAATGGGATCTAATTAAACTAAAGAGCTTCTGCACAGCAAAAGAAATTACCATCAGAGTGAACAGGCAACCTACAGAATGGGAGAACATTTTTGCAACCTACTCATGTGATAAAGGGCTAATATCCACAACCTACAAAGAACTCAAACAAATTTACAAGAAAAAAACAAACAACCCCATCAAAAAGTGGGCAAAGGATATGAAGAGACATTTCTCAAAAGAAGAAAAGAAGACATTCATACAGCCAGCAGGCACATGAAAAAATGCTCGTCATCACTGGCCATCAGAGAAATGTAAATCAAAACCACAATGAGATACCATCTCACACCAATTAGAATGGCAATCATTAAAAAGTCAGGAAACAACAGGTGCTGGAAAGGCTGTGGAGAAATAGGAACACTTTTACCCTGTTGGTGGGATTGTAAACTAGTTCAACCATTGTGGAAAACAGTGTGGTGATTCCTCAAGGATCTAGAACTAGAAATACCATATGACCCAGTCATCCCATTACTGGGTACACACCCAAAGGATTATAAATCATGCTGCTATAAAGACACACACACACGTATTTTTATTGCAGCACTATTCTCAATAGCAAAGACTTGGAATCAACCCAAATGTCCATCAGTGACAGACTGGATTAAGAAAATGTGGCACATATACACCATGAAATACTATGTAGCCATAAAAAAGGATGAGTTCGTGTCCTTTGTAGGGACATGGATACAGCTGGAAACCATCATTCTCAGCAAACTATCGCAAGAACAGAAAACCAAACATCGCATGTTCTCACTCATAGGTGGGAACTGAACAATGAGATCACTTGGACTCTGGAAGAGGAACATCACACACCGGGCCTATTATGGGGAGGGGGAAGGGGGGAGGGATGGCATTGGGAGTTATACCTGATGTAAATGATGAGTTGATGGGTGCTGACGAGTTGATGGGTACAGCACACCAACATGGCACAAGTATACATATGTAACAAACCTGCACGTTATGCACATGTACCCTAGAACTTAAAGTATATAAAAAAAGAAATTATTGGGACAAAAAAGAAATCAAAACTGAAATTATAAGCTACCCAGAAATTAATGAAAATAAGAACTTTCTCAAAGATTATGACATGCAATTAAAATTATTTTCAGAAACATAGAGAGCCTTAAATGATTTTAATAGTAAGGACTGTAAATAAAGTAAACATTTGAATTTACAAATCTAGAACTAGTATAACATTAAAAAGTGAGTAAAAGTAAAGAAAATTAGTAACTCTGAACATCTACAGCATTAGGATAAAGAGAAGATAAAATAAGTCTGAGGAAATTAAAGGTATACAAGAATATGACATGTTTTGGGTGAATGAATTTGAAAATCCAAAAGAAATGGATGCTTTTTGGAAAATGCAAATTAACAAAATTGCCACAAGAAGTCAGAAAATCTGAGATGAAAAGGCACAAGAATAACCTACAAATTGTTAAAAATTGACTATTTGTATTAAAAAACGAATTCAACATCAATTTAAATAATGACATTGATAAATTCAGGATGAAGAACTTTGATTAAACACATGGAAACCACTGACTACATTCAACTGCCATTCAGTTTAAAAAATTAAGCAAAGGACTAAAGGCAAACTGCTAGAACAGTATAAAGAACATTTATTAGAAGCACAAACAGCAAACATAATATTAAGTTAAAACCCTAAATTAATCCACCAAAATCAAGTTCCTCAATCATTACTATTTACATTGTTTTAATGATTAAATTTAAAATATTTTCAGATAATTGTGTAGAGTATCTAAGAATTTTTTTAAAATTATTATAGCTAATAAGAAAATTCAGTAAAATGAATAGGTATAAGAAATATACAGGGCCGGGCGCGGTGGCTCAAGCCTGTAATCCCAGCACTTTGGGAGGCCGAGACGGGTGGATCACGAGGTCAGGAGATCGAGACCATCCTGGCTAACACAGTGAAACCCCGTCTCTACTAAAAAATACAAAAAACTAGCCGGGCAAGGTGGCGGGGGCCTGTAGTCCCAGCTACTCGGGAGGCTGAGGCAGGAGAATGGCGTGGACCCGGGAGGCGGAGCTTGCAGTGAGCTGAGGTCTGGCCACTGTACTCCAGCCCGGGCGACAGAGCGAGACTCCGCCTCAAAAAAAAAAAAAAAAAAAAAAAAGAAAGAAATATACAGAAATCAACAGTTTTCCTTTATATTAGCAATAGACATTTGGAAACTGAAATTGACTATTCAGTTCAAAATATTGACAAGAAGTATAAAATAATGTAACAAATGTAATGGAGGTAAAATGAGACCTGGATAGTAAACTATACCATGTTACTGGACAAGATGACTTAACTAATGCAAACTCATTTAGTTCTTCCCAAACCAACATATTTCATGTTTAGTGTACTGCACTGACCTTATAGTACTGTCTCCCACAGATATAAAAATATTCTCTACACAGGAAAGGACTTTATTGGGTTTGCTCACCACTCTACCCCTCATTGTTAATACAACACTTAATGCAAAAAGAAAAAAAATTAATTTTGTTGAATAAAAGCTATGCCATGGATCACACTTTACAAATAAAGAGTTGAGGTCTAGAAAGGTAAAGTGACTGCAGGGACACAGCTGCTGCTTTTTTTTTTCCTTCAACTTTTATTTTAAGTAGCAGGGTACATGTGTAGGATATGCAGGTTTGTTACATAGGTAAATGTGTGCCATGGTGTTTTGCCATATAGATCATCCCATCACCTAGGTATTAAGCCCAGCATCTATTAGCTATTCTTCCTGATGCTCTCGCTACGCCCATACCGCAAAAGGCCGTCTGCATGTGTTGTTACCCCAATGGTGTCCATGTGTGTTCATCGTTCGGCTCCCACTTACAAGTGAGAATATGCAGTGTTTGGTTTTCTGTTCCTGCATTAGCTTGCTGAGGATAATGGCTTCCAAATCAGTCCAGGTCCCTGCAAAGAACATGATCTCTTTTCTTTATATGGCTGCATAGTATAGTATGGTTTATACGTACCACATTTTCTTTATTCAGTCTATAATTGGCAGGTATTTCGGTTGATTCCATGTCTTTGCTATTGTGAACAGTGAAGCAATGAACATAACACACACGTTTCTTTATAACAGAATGATTTATGTTCCCATGGGTATATACCCAGCAATGGGACTGCATGGTCAAATGGTATTTCTGCCTCTAGGTCTCTGAGGAATCGCCACACTGTCTTCCAAAATGGTTGAACTAATTTATACTCCCACCAACAGTGTAAAAGTGTTCCTTTTTCTCTACAACCTTGCTAGCATGTTTTTTTTTTTCCCCCTTTAATTTTTAGTAATAAGTCATTCTGACTGGAGTGAGATAGTATCTCATTATGGTTTTGATTTGCATTTCTCTAATGATCATAATGATCAGTGGTGTTGAGCTTTTTTTTTTTCTTCTTTTTTGTTAGTGGAGTCATGCTGTGCTGCCCAGGCTGGAGTGCTGGAATGCAGTGGTGTGACCTCAGCTCACTGCAACCTCCACCCCCTGGGTTCAAGTGATTCTCCTGCCTCAGCCTTCCAAGCAGATGAGATTACAGGTGCATGCCACCATGCCTAGCAAATTTTTGTATTTTTGTAAAGATCAGGTTTCACCGTGTTGGCCAGGCTGGTCTCGAACTCTTGACCTGAAGTAATCCACCTGCCTTAGCCTCCCAAACTGCTGGGATTATAGGTGTGAGCCACTGCCCCTGGAGATTTTCTTCATATTTGTTGGCCACATGTATGTCTTCTTTTGAGAAGTGTCTGTTCGTGCCCTTTGCCCACTTTTTAATGGGGTTAGTTTTTTCTTGTAAATATGCTTAAGTTCCTTACAGACTCTGGATATTAGTCATTTGTCAGATGGATATATTGCAAATATTTTCTCACATTCTGTAGGTTGTCTATTCATTCTGATGATAGTTTTTGGACACAGCCGCTTCTAAGTGTATTTGAAAGAAACACGGAAGGTTCTTTGTATTGGGATGTTGTTTTTCAAAGGTAAACTTTCCTCTGTGTAGTGGAAAGAGATCCCTACAAAACTATAGACAGAAGAGATGGGTTCTAGGGCTTAGCTACTAACTAGAGTTTTGCAGCCTGGGCTGCGTCACTTCATTTCTCCTGATTCAGGTTTTCTGCTAATAACATTAGGGTGCTGTATAGCTGAATGATATCAAAGAATTATATCCTTAATTCCTTACTGTTAGGTGGGATAACGGAATTGCAGTTTATGAAAAGAATCCTTTTATAAAGAAATTTGAAAATAATCTTTCAGATAATGCCAAAATGTTTATGGATGGAATACGTGTAGCATTTGCTTCAAAATAATCTGAGGAGAAGGGAAATTGAGTACAGATGAAACAAGACTGACCATAAGTGGATAACTGTCTAAGCTGGATGTATGCATTTACTATTCTATTTTTATAGAGACTATATTTAAACATTTTTTCAAAAGTGTTGATCAAGATGATCTCTAAACCAAAAGAACAGAGAAAGATTTCGCCAACTGGGAATGCGAAATTCAGTCATTTAATAAAATTCAGTCTTCAGGATTCATTAGCTTTTAGCTGCAGGGTCACCAGCAGTAGTCATTAGCCCTTTGGTTTCATTCCCTGCTAAGTCATATCAGCAACACTATGATTTATCATATTACTAATAATGGGTTTCGAGGAAGCCTCATCTACCATTTTTAATATGTCTTCTCCTCCTTTTAAGTGAGCTGTTTAATGAGAAGAGGATGCTGCAGTCATACAAATGCATCATTAGCCAAAAGGATATTTATAGCAAATATCAAACTCACTCATTGTTCATGAGAGAGACAGAGATCGACTGATTCAAAAATGACCAAAATCCCACTCTATGCAAAGAAGTCTGCCTTTCAACAACAGAGGAGATGGAGAATATTTGATTAAATTCTTACAAGAGTGTCTGGTAGGCAGTGTAGCAGCATGGTTTGGAATCAGGTATCTAGCTCACCTTTCTTTCAGTCCATGGGTTGAATATATCCACGTTCCAGTGAAGAAACAAAGTCTTAGAGGTAAGCAGTTGTTCAAAATATATCATATGAAACACAGCAAGGAGAGAAATATTTCCTTTCCTCCAGATAAAAAAGACTCAGGTAGCAATCAAAAGGCAAAATCTCTGTAAGATTGTTGAAGATGGAGAAAGTCTTTCACATTCTCATGTCCCTTTGCTTCTGTCAAAGGTTAACATGTGAGGGCCTAGGCTGGGTGAAATGGCTTGCTAATGAATTTGCTTTTGTTCCTTTCAGATATTAATCTTTTTAAAAATTATCTTCAGTATTCCTCCCTTTGCAATAATTTTGATATTTCTCCAATTGTGCTTCAATGTTTCCCATTTAGCAAGTATTGCAAGATAATTTTATAAATATTCTTTGTGGAGGGCCTGAAATTTTCCAAAGAATTCTTTGATTGGTAGATTATAAAACACAAAATGGGTAAATAAAATGGATAAAGTACTTCATATATGACATTTAGGTTAATTATAAGTGACTGGGCAGTAGAAACTTTTGAATTTGGGTAAAAGCTTAAAGAAAACAGGATGCAGAAGAACAAACATGCAAATGGTCCACCTACAATAAAATCCCACCACGAACAACAGTCATGTATACTCAACATATATCCTTCAAACTACAACAGGCTTTACCTGACAACCATTTCTTCATAAGGCTTACGGAATGCTATACAGATTTTTCTGTATTTTGCATGTTGTTTTGCTTCCATTCTGAAAGGCAGTTAAATATCCCCAAAAGTACCTGCGGCAGAATGTGAAGCACATAAGAGCAAAGAAGACTGTACTTCCACTTCTCTTTCCATCACTTGCCACAGATGTGAACTTGAATAGTTAACTCCCTTGGCCTGAATCTCTTCATCTATAATAACAGGAATATTTGTATTTAACTCAGTTTCTGTGAGAATAAAATGGCAATAAATATTCAGAACCTGGGCAGTGGCATATGCTTAATAACTGTTAGTTCCCTCCTTGTAAAAATAGATTTAGAATTTAGCTGTGGCTTTTAAACCTTAATCATAGCTTTTAATCATTGACAGGATCTTTCAAGTAAGAGAAATTTTCCTCACAAAATGAATATATCAAATATGTCAGTTTCTAAATATACCTGTAGTCTGAAAAATATCAGGTGTAAATAAGGAAACTAAACATTAATTTTCAGTATATTTTCCAGATAGTCATAGATAAAACTATTATTGGATAACCAAATATAGCACCCAGGAAAAGTATAATCAATAGCTTATGTTTCTAATAACATCCTAAATCGGTGAATCACTAATAAAAAGTTGCCTTTCTGAAAAAAATGCATGTCCATTTGTTAAATCTCATGAGAGGAAAGAATATTTTGCTCTTGGAAATTCTGAAGACATTAAATGCACTTTTAATCAGCACAGGAAGTAAAGCTCCATCCCAATGGGTCAGTATTTTTATTCTCTAGTAGGGCAACAGGGCTTGGCTGGGTTCTTCCACAGTCCTCTGTGGAAAACAGAACAGGCTAGGGGGAACCGCCCAGAGGTATTAGAACCATAGATGGAAAACACCCTTATATGCACCAAGGCTTAGCTGAATATGAGCTTAAATGGGCAAATATGTTGGAAACATATTAGAGTTTTTTTCCTCATTTTTAAAGATTACTTAAAAAGACAGTTGACTGTTTAGAGCAAAAATAATAGCAAAATATTGTAAGATTTATATCACGTGCAGAATTAAATATGATAAATAGAGAGGATTAATGGCAACAAGAAAAAGCCAGGTTCATGAGCAAAAGTGGTGGTAATCATATGTTAGATGAGATCTTACTGTCTCACTTTTGACTGACAGAAGAGCTAGGAGATACCAGCATGTAGGATAGATGCTCAGAAGTAGAATTTACAAAGGCAATAGTCAAAAGCACATCCCAAGGCTCTTGGGACCCTCAGCAGGACCAAGGAATACAGTATAGGAATAGCAAAGGTTTTGTATGAAGGATTTATTTGATGAAAAGTATCCTACCTACCCCCACATTTCTCAGCAACCAAGGAAGGGGTAAGAGTATGCCTGCTGCTCACTCCATTGACAACTCAGAGCCTGAAAGATGGGGAGTGCAGATAGGGAGTGCTGCCTGACTCCTACCTGAGAAAGTTAAAGGGGTTGTTTTGAGGAAGTAACTACACTATCACTGGAGGCAGTACAAGAAATGTGAGTGCTTCCCACATGGGGGCCATGTGAGAGAGGACCAACCTCAACAGGTTTTAATGCTTTGTCAACAGGATAGCCCAGGAAGAGGGACCCCACCGGTAAGAGTCTATGTGTTAAGTGGACCACAGAAAAGTCAGAAGCTGCTGGAGAAGCATCCAGCCATCACCCATAGGAGCAGCTGCTGCAGGAGGAACCAAGAAGGGGGTCTCTAAAGATGACCGCTCACCCCAATCCACATGCACAGAGGGATCAGCTTTAAATACTTTTATGGACCAGAGATCATGGAGCCAGCAAACAGTATTACCAGTCTCCTGCTATGTAAAATCTTTCCTGCCCTATTTCCTTGCCTTCCCTTTCTCTTGAATTTTGATCCTGGTGGACGCCAAACAGTGAGCTAGAAGAGGAGGGGAGTAGAGAAAGAGCAAAACAATACCATATAACCTTCTTCAAATGCAGGCAGACTGTAGCTGGGAGATCAAAAACGAGGAAATGCATTGCTTTTGAATGATTATTAAAGCATTGTTCACTGTTTTGGAATGGACCCTCTAATGTC
Source organism: Piliocolobus tephrosceles (assembly GCF_002776525.5). Taxonomy (NCBI): domain Eukaryota; kingdom Metazoa; phylum Chordata; class Mammalia; order Primates; family Cercopithecidae; genus Piliocolobus; species Piliocolobus tephrosceles. The sequence goes on from NC_045437.1 coordinate 40,759,090, forward strand.
TGAATGAAGACTGAGTTTATGAATTAAAGTGACCTAAGAGCTGTTTATTTTCCTGGAGTAAGCTGAAATGTCATGCAGCCTGAGTATTCATTAATGGCAGAGGAAAAGCTTCCCTAACAGAATAGGTTAAAGAGTACCACAGGAGATGAAAATAGCTGTGCTTTTATTCTATCCCACATCTAGAGTTTGTTCAAAATATTATAAACAGAAGAGGTACACACACATTCACATACACGCTTGTTACAATGGCTCTCCTAAGATACATTCACTAGCACAGAATAGTCATTATCAATGTTGTTTTTTTAATATAACTAAAGAGAGCAACACTGGAATTTGATGAGAGATAATTGCTAGAAGCCAAAAGGAAGGTCTCCAAAACAAGAAGAAAACGATTAAATGCCCTCCAGAAGAGTAAGGTACGGCTGCCCTTTAAACAATCCCAGAGAGCAGCTTTTAAAAGAAAAGCCAAATTACAGAAGAAAATAATAAAGCTTTTAAAAAGCTGATCTCAGTGTTGGTAATAGAGTAGAAACAGGGTGAAAGTAAACTGGGATAATTTTTCTGGCCAGTAACTCAGTGATACATCAAAATCCCTAAAATACTGACAAAGATATTCTATTTCTAGGGATTTGTACTAAGAAAACCATCGGTGACACAATGACATAAATTCAAACATGTTATTAATGATATTAAACAGTTAGAAAAACCAAACTGACACGAAAAAGTAGCTTTCAGACATTAGACAACACACAGTATGGGACTACCTGGGGCTACCATTTTGAAAGAAGAGAAGCCAACAAGATAGGTCTACAATTTCCCCCAGCTTACTGCCTGGAGAGAATTTGTAAGCTGCAGTACAGGAAGTGAAACCCAGCAATTTTGTTGGCTTTAGAGAGCCTGAGGCAACTACAATTTGAGATCTGAAAATACCAGAAAGGAGGTATTATACAGAGTGAGAGCTCAGATTTGCAGAGGAAGAAGTTCTCAAGTCTTTGGCAGAGTATGGATATGTGCATACATGAGAAGAAATTAGTCAAAGCCTGAAAAAGAACCACTAAGCAAGCATTAGACAAAAAGAAGAAGAAGAAAAAAAAAAAAGGCTCAAAACTAACACAGGTCTAGGCACAATTCACAATCCTACCAAACAGTGAGGAAAGATTGTGTAATATATGGAGCATCAGGCAGAGTCCTCTGAAGAAAACTGCCTCAGTAGTGGGGCTAAATTAGACTGCAACTAAAGGCTACTCTCAACTAATCTTAACACAGCTTAAAAGGAAATACTGAAAAAGATCAACCTGAGAGACATCCACAGATTTTATACCACAAGAAACATCCAAGGATGTCCTTCAAGCAGAAGGAAAACAACATCAAACGGCAATCTAGATCTGTGCATAGAAAAAGTGCAACAAACAGAAAATATGTTGGAAAAATACAAAAGATTTTTCCTCATTTTTAAAGATTACTTAAAAAGATAGTCGAGTGTTTACAGCAAAAATAAGAGCAAAGTATAAGGTTTATGTCACATGCAGAATTAAATATCACTAAAGAACACACACAATAAGGGCAGAAAATAGAAGTTTACTATTGTATAATTCTTACATTATATATAAAGTCATATATTACTTGAAGTAGATTGTGATAAAATACATATATGGTAGACCCTAGAGAAGCCACTAAAAAGTAATCCAACAGTAATGATAAAATACTCAAAAAATACTTAACTGATCCCAAAGAAATCAAAGGGCAAAAAGGATAGATGAAGTAAACAAATAAACAAACAAAAAAAAAAACCTGACAGATTTAAATCCAACCATATTGATAACTACATTAAATGTAAATGGTCTAAACCTCCAATTATGATTTAGAGATCATAAGATAACAATCTAACGATATGATTACAAAAACTTACTTAAAAATAAAGGTGTTCACAGGTTATAGGCAGAAGAATGGAGAAACATACTTTGAAGAGTGACTATATCAGCATCAGACAGTAGACTTCAATATAAGGAATATTATTGAAGAGACAAAATGACAGATCAATTCATCAAGAGAATGTAAGCTTAAACGTGTATGAATGCAAGCAGTAACAGCTCTAAAACAGATAAAGCAAAAAGTCATATAACTGAAAGAAAAACAGAAAAATCCACAATTACAGCTGAAGATCTCAAGACTACTCTCTCAGTAATTGATGAGACACAGAACACTTGAACAATACTAACTGCCTGTTTGATCCAATTGGCACTTACAGAACATTGTACCCGGCCGGGCGCGGTGGCTCAAGCCTGTAATCCCAGCACTTTGGGAGGCCGAGACGGGCGGATCATGAGGTCAGGAGATCGAGACCATCCTGACTAACATGGTGAAACCCCGTCTCTACTAAAAAATACAAAAAACTAGCCGGACGAGGTGGCGGGCGCCTGTAGTCCCAGCTACTCGGGAGGCTGAGGCAGGAGAATGGCATAAACCCGGGAGGCAGAGCTTGCAGTGAGCTGAGATCCGGCCACTGCACTCCAGCCTGGGCGACAGCTTCTCAAAAAAAAAAAAGAACATTGTACCCACCAAGAGCAGAATATATATTCAAGTGCAAGTGCAAATGGAACAGTTACTAAAATAGACTACATTCTGGGCCATAAACAAGTCTCAAGTTTAAAAGGACTGAAATCATAAAATGTGTTCTCTCACCTCAAAATAATTAAACTGAAACATTTTTTAAGGTTATGTGGAAAATCACCAAATATTTGGAAACTGACATACTTTTAAATAAACAATGGGCCATACAAAAAATAACAAGGAAAATTAGAAAGTATTTTGAAGAGACTGAAACAATATAAAAATCTGTAGGACATTACTTGCTTATATTAGAGGAAAAAAGTGTCAAATCAATGATCTAAGGCAGGAGTTGGCAAACTTTTTCTGTAAAGAGCCAAATGGTAAACATTTTAGGCTTTGCAAGCCACACAGTTTCTAACCTAACTACTTAACTCTGCTGTGGCAGTACAAAAGCAGCCATAAACAATAAGTAAATGAGTGGATATGGCTATGTTCCAAGAAAAATTTACAAAATAGGCAGTGGGCCAGATTTGGTACAGGGAACACAGTTTGCTGACCCCTGTTAGAATATCAGCTCCAAAAATGCAGAGAATTTTGTCTGTTTTGTTAACTACTGCATCCCCCAAAACATTGTCATTTATATTTAATAGTTCCTGACGCTTAATATATGCCAGATCAATACATGTTGAATGAATTAGTGAATTCAATCCTCAGAACAAGCATGAGTTAAAAATTGTCATTTTACCAATGAATATACTATAACAGTGATACACTACATGATCAATAAGTAAAGAACCAGTATTTATGCTCAAGTCTGTCTAATTCCAAAGTTTTATGAGCTTTCCACTACATTACACCAATAAGACAAAGGCATTACTAATTGTAAAAGTTTCACATGACCTCATATGGATTTTCCACCTGTCGTTCTTTTCCTGAACCTCAGGACCAAATGAACAATACACTAAAGTTAAAACAATATCTAGAGATTTATGCTTATTTCTTCACCTATGTCATAATATATTTAAATATTTATATTTTGGATTAATATTTGGATTACAATTGATGCAACTAAACAGATTGAATCTTGAACACAAACTCCCTTGTAGTTTTATAACCAGGAATACTAGAGACTTAACTTATTTAAAACAGGTAGCATGTCGAGAGAACCCAATCAATTTTATGTGCTCAAATACGTAGCACATATGAGTATGACATTAATTCGTATTTATTCTTTTCAAATACACAAAGATGTGAAAAAATGTGAGGGAGTAAAGGGAAAAAAAAAGACACCAAAAGTGTCCCATTCTTTCTTGCCCTAAGAATGCCTCATTCAATCCTCTCCACATAGAGGAGGGCTCTTGGCTCTTGTGCCACTCATGTACTGCAGCACTGTCCAGTGGGCTGCTATTTTGTGCTTTCATAACCAGCTCTCATTGCTGACCATACACATCTGCTTCCCTTCATAAGTCAATAATCAATGCCAGCTGTTCTCCAAAAATAGGCATTCAGAAGGCACTAGAGCAGCTCTGAATATAGATTCAGCGGACTGCACATCTTTCCATCATTTATTTGCTTGCCTGGGGTTTTACCATCATCACAATCAACAGGGAGCTTGAAGGAGCCAACTACTGCTTTGTCAAGTTTTCCTCCTTTGGATGCTCAGGGTAGAACTGCTAAAAATCTGTGTACATGAGACCAACACTGCATACTAAGAAGCTATTAAAGGGTAAGACAAATAGCACCCACACTGTTTGCTTGCCCTGAAGGCTTAATGTTTATTGTAATCTGATGCTGTAATGATTGATGATGATGTCATGATGCTGAGAACTCATGGCTCATACAGCCATTGAAAGATTATTAAACTCAGGAAAAAGATAAAAGTAAATGAAAAATGATATAGTAAAGTTGAATTTTTCAGCTTCTTGACTGCCAGATCTTGCAATAAAAACATATTTAAATTATATAAGTCAACAAATCTTTGGGACAAATAAAAATAGATAGCTTACTGAAATTACATAAGGAAGGTAAGCTCTATCTTTATCCATAACCAATAAATGAAAAAAATGTGCCCTCAAAGGGCTTAATTTTGGTGCTTGAATAGGGACTTAGGATAAGCAGGTTGTATTGGCTCCTGTAAAATCATCTCGCTTATACCAGCGTATTTTAATGTAAATATTTCCTTTTTAATTTTAAGTAATAGAGCATTACTTAACAGCTACTATTTAGAGAGTGCTTGCAGTGTTCACTTCATTTTCTTCTCACTTAATCCTAGCCAAAACATGTGCTCCAGATCACATAATTTGTAAGGGGAAGCAAATTAAAACCAAACTAAACCTCATGGAGTAGATTCTGAAGCTGCCCTGAGTCTCAAACAGTGAAAATATGCATGGTGCATCCCATACAAAGAAGTTAGGAAATGATTATCAGTTATGAAAGTAACAAAAAAATTGCTAATCAGAAGTAACACTACCAACTTCCACTACCAAAACAGTGGAACCAAACCCCAGAACACTTCTTATGCTTAATTTTTCTCAACTAGATTTTCATGATGTTCCTACAGAACTCCAGAGCTGTTCACCCCACTAGGTCGATTCCTTCGGGAACTCATGGGCTCCAAGTTATATTGAGAAAAGTATAAAGTAATAAACATTTGTATTTTAATCATTCACAGGAATCGTAACAGGATATGTAAAAATATGATACACATCTGCAAAGCTTTCCAACAAATAACTATATAGTGTACACTGTCACTATGAGAACTTCCAGCCTTACTACATGCTAAATCATAATATGAACAAATGTTATACTGATATAAAGATGCCCATGTTCCCCGAAGGGAAGAAGATACTTAACACATTTCTGCTTCATACCCAGGACCACTGTGCAAACTGATTTCAAAAATCATTAGTAGAGAGAAATAGATGTATTTAAAACCCTATTGCATTTGTTCATAGGACCCAATGCTTTTCTCTTCCTTCCCAAGAATCTGCAACTTCTTATAAGAACAACAACCTATTTACCAGGTACTATGTGTCAAGCTCTATGCTATGTACTTTGTACGCATTGTCACATGTATTCCTTCATATAGTCCTATAAAGTAGGTACTATTATATGATTCCCATTTTACAGATGAGGAAAAAATAGGAAATTAGCTCAAGTTGCACTGCCAGCAAGTGTCAGAAATAAGACTTTAATCCAGGACTATCTCACTACAGGGCCTTGCTCTTACCCACTAAGCTAAGAAAACCAAATGAGACCCCTAACATTATCTGGTTTCAAACCCTCACTTTATAGATGAGGGCATTTTAAGCCAAAGAGCATAAGTGAAATGTTCAAGGTCACACCTTGATTACTGGTAGAGTGAGTGCTAAAATCCAGGGCTTGCTTTCCTATACTCACTCTACTACCCCATATGGCCCTTTTCTAAAATTTGAAAACAGAAATACATTGTAATATCCTACGCAAGTATTTCTATAAACTTTCTATCTGATTCACTGTGTGATACTCAAGAGACTCTCCCTGATTTTTTTGAAGCAATCAAAAGCTGCTAACACTTGTAACTATGGCTGATTCTGAAAGATCAATATTTTTACAACTAAACTAACAATATAATCCACAATTTGCTAAGACTTCTTACTATGATGGCTCAATGATGTTTTTCTCTTACATTTTAAAATGAGGTGAGTTGTAATCAATCTTTAATATGCTGGTTCTCAAACCTGGTCATATATTAGAACCATCTGAGTTGCTTTGACTGACCCAGTGTCCAGGCTACATCCCAGATTAATTAAATTAGAGACTACCTGGGCTGGAACCCAGGCATTGAAATTTCTTAAAACTCTGATTTGGAAACTAGGGTTTGAATAATTATCAAAACTTAAACAACATTTCAAGTGACATCAGATCAAACGAGCTAGACTAACATGATCTCTAACACTGTTATCAACTGCATTAATCCACCTTCCTCAAAAAATTATTAAAAAACAAATTTAAGAGATTTCAAGAAAACTGTCATATCATAGACCACCAGCCTCAGTTATTTGACAAGATTCTTCTTAGCTGGTTCTATAGAAAAATATGGAAATCCTTGAATACACATACAAAGAGCAACTGAGCTACCAGCCAAAATGAGCTCATAATCATAAACACACCCATTGTTGTTTCTATGCATGTACTTGGGAAGCAACAACCTGGTCTACAATGAACTACACTCATGAATTAAGCAGTGATAACAGTCCTCTTTCCAAAGCTAATTCTAGGAGGTTTCTTCACTCATGAATTAAGCAGTGATAACAGTCCTCTTTCCAAAGCTAATTCTAGGAGGTTTCTTCCTTGATTTACGTCATTAAATGACAACTGCGCATTTCACAATGATAGTAAACTCTCATGTTTTGAATTCCATAGTAGAGGACAATGATTATGGGGTCACATGACCAATCAAGATGATTTCAATCACTGATTAATAGAATTAACAATTAACAACGTTAAGTAACAATTAACAATGCTAACAAACTTGTTAATTGTTCTTCCTAGTTTAAAACTTTAGTTATGGTAAATATTTGTATTTCTTACTTTCATAGTATAATCAGCCCTTTTTCTGTTTTTTAAGTCTTCTCTAACTTGGTTTCTTCTAAGGAAGATGTTTTGGCTCTGATCTTGCCTACTTTCAGTCCCAACTGAAGAGTAAATTGGCAAAGCTGAATACTTCTCAGTGCTTTCTTAATTAAAATTTGATTCTAGTAAGAAATATATATTAAAATATTTCATTTTTAAAGAATTGTGATCTCATGGCCCTTTTTCTTAGTATTTAAAAAGTAACTCTCCTGATCCAAACGTAATTCAGAATAAAAAATGTCTACTTACAGGTATCATCCAGTTAGCCAGGTCACCATATTTGGAAACCTGCATCGCTCCTAGCATTGTCAGATCGACATGTCCCCTGAGAAAGAAAGAGGAAGAATAAAGTGAACCTCACAAGCTTTTGTCCCCTTTGCTTGAACTTGCCAGCAATTAGAATAACTTCATACCACCAAAATATATTTGCTTCCCCCCACCACACAACTGATTTCCTAATAGAGCTCCACGCTGACAGAGAAATAATCATTAAGAATTCTTTTGTGAAAAAAATGTTATAGTATATATTGGCTCAATAACAAACTATGAACAGGTGTACACAGGAAGATTGTTTCCTTCAGTGAGGCAGAATGTGACTATCTGAACACTAACACTAGCTAGAAAGTGAACACAGTTTGAAGAAAATGTTAGAATCCTCAGAAAGCACCTTATAAATGTTTATTTCAGTCTGGTTGGCACAAAGACATGGATTTCATTTTGGGGATTCTTTTCCTAACAGTGGGCTGGATATTCAATGTCCAACATTCGATGTGAATAATTTCACATCATGCAGCCAAACAAACTCCTGATAGTTTTCTGGCTGGGAAATGTGACTGTGTTTCAGAGCCTCGCTAACACACTCAGAGGATGACTCAGCTCATTCCACACAGTGTGAAACATGAGGGGCTCTGCTATTACGTACCCTCTAATCATTGCAAATGATTCATCGCTGGAGAAAAAAGAGGCTCCTGGAAGAATAGTAACTGTTTCCTTGCCTAAACACACACACACACACAAAAGAAAGAAAAGGCTATTAGATTTCTAAGAGTATCATGGTGAACAGAGGTCCATATCTTCTCCATTCCCCAAAAAACTTAAACTCCCTTTACCAAAATGCAGTGACATAGCAGGTGGGGGGACACAACAGGAACCTTTTGTGGTGGAAAGTATTTTGTCACTGACATTGCTTTTGCCTTTGCACGATGACAATAAAAAGCAGATCACTTTTTGTTTTCTTATTGTCTGGAAATTCTCTACAGCAGCAGTCCCCTTTTTGGCACCTCAGAACGGTTTCGTGGAAGACAGTTTTTCCACAGACTGGGGGATGGGGATGGTTTCAAGATGAAACTGTTGTTCCACATCAGCTTATCAAGCATGAGGTCACCATAAGGAACGGGCAACCTAGATCCCCCATATGCACAGTTGACAATGGGTTCGGTTGGGCTCCTACCAGAATCTAATATTGCTGCTGATTTGAGAGGAGGCCAAGTTTAGGTGGTAATGCTCTTTGGCTTGACTGCCGCTCACCTCCTGCTGTGCAGCCTGGTTCCTAACAGGCCATGGACAGGTACTGGTCCACGGCCCAGGGGTTAGGGACCCCCGTTCTATAGGAAATGCACTCCTCTATTGTCTATACCTCTCCAGCCTCTCATCATCCCCATTCCCTTCACAATCCTCTGCTAAATACTACTTGGGAATGAGGAGGAAGGGAGTTCTGGGGTAACACCTGTCAGAATCCAATGCTACTGTAAGTCACTGGGACAGAGAGACTGTGGAATCAGTATGAACATGAGAAGGAATGCAATTTTGAAGAGAATTACACAGGATATGCACCGCAGTTTCTTTTTTAATCAACAAATAACTTTCAGTGATAAGAATAACTTCTGAGACTCTAACGTACAGCATATAGTATTAACTATAGTTAATACTATACTATATAATTGAAATTTGCTAGAAAAGTAGATCTTAAGAGTTCTCACTACAAAAAAAGGTAACTACGTGAGATGATGGATGTGATAATTAACGATTGTGGTAATCATTTCACAATGTATATGTATATCAAATAATCACGTTATACATCTTAAATATAAACAATTTTTATTTGTTAAGTATATCTCAATGAAGCTGGGGAGAAATAAAATTAAAATTAGAAAACACATATAGAAAAAAAGGACCCACCTAATTCCTTAATTTCATTTGGCCTGAACTCTCCACTTTTCATCTCTCTCCACTTTTCTTTGTTTTTCTGACTCATCTGTACCCTCTTGCCCCATAAGCTTCTATTAAAACCACAAGATTTTCATAAAATCAGGGAATAACATGGTAATATTGGCCAACGTATTTAAGGTTAACTTCCAAGAGGTCTCCTTGGAAGGACATCTCCCAAGACTTACATCTCATAATGAAGTTCAGAGCTGGAAAAGATTTTCAAGGTCATCGATTCCCCATAGAACTAATAAAATCATCTGACTCATATCTAAGCCGCTCCCATCTTGTGATCTATTTCCTGTCTATTCAGGAGCTTCAGGGGCCTGGGAATAGCTTCTGGTCTCAACCAGGAAGGTGCTAACATACCACTGTGCCAAAGATAAGTCACCTGTTTGAGAACACCCCATGCGTGGCCCCAGTATAATAGGGCAGACAAAAAGAAAGAGAAGCAAAACTGTTATTCCAAAATTGGAAAGGGAATAGCTCTCAGAAACAAAAGGACCACAAGCAGTCTGAATATCCCTAGCTATGCAACACAGTTATATCCTCAAATTCTCAAGTCGTTCCCGAAAGCCAACTTTTCCATCAATATCCCCCTCCATTCAAACTTGAGTATGGAGAAAGAGTAAGCTTATTTATAAATAAATAAATATTTCATCTTGATATAAATATATATCTCTCGAGGGAGTTTTATTCTAAATGATGGAAACATCTTTGTATCTTTTAAAATACCACAAAACTGAAAAGTTTTTAAAATACTTCCTGGTATGGTTAGCAGGGGCTTTTAAACAGCATGTAAGATTTAGTGGATTAAAGTAGACAATGCATGCAAAGTCCTTACTCTAACTTGCCTGGATCAGAGAAAGGGCTCTATAAACATCACCTTTTATTATCGCCATTTTTGTTATTCCTCTCTCCAAAGCTACTTATAAAAGAGACAATGCCATTGCCCCTCTAGGGATAAATGCCACAGGACCAAGCAATTGGCTTATATGGTAGGGTTGGACAGCCAGCCTGTGTGAGCTCTAGGTTTTAAGACAGGCATAACACAACTAAACCTTATTCTAGACACAACGTCTATAACCTGCAAACTCAGACCCTCATCAGTCCTGTAAGGCGGCAAGTCAAAGAGGAGGAATTTTTAGGACAAAAAGGAAGAAAAACATTAAAAATCCCAGTTCTTTTTTTAGGAGCTAAATAACACTGACTTCCAAAAGATAATCTGTACTGGCTGATAATACATACAATGCATATTTACCATGTTACAGGAAACTGAGATCAATGAGAAGAGCTTTGGATCTCCCTATATTATTTGTGAAGCATAGTTTTATTAAAGAGCCCAGAAAACAACTCTCTTGAAAAAACATTATCAAGGCATCTGCTAATACATTACAGTATCTTAAAAATTACATTCTTTTGAAGCAAGGTTAATTTTCAGCCTTTTTAAACATCTAATATCTAAACAAAAATAAGTATCCTAAAGTTGAATCCATGGTTTTCACATACAATGCCCAAGTTTGGTCAAGAAAAGTCATAACTAAAGACAAGCAACATAAAGAGGCCTTTCTTACTTGGATATTCTTGATTAATTTCTGTCTCCTCCAATTTTTCTTTATGTATATCTGAATTTTTCATATATGGGCAATAAAGTTATCAATTTCATGGTCACTGAGTTCTTTGGCTCATGATTTAAAGGTCATCCACACAATAGTAAATGCCTACTATATGCCTTAAACAGTGTTATAAACCAAATTTGGGTGATCTAAACTAGTGGTTTGCAAACTTTAACATTCATCAGAATCACATGGAAGATTTATGAAATGCAGAGTTTCTAATTCAGTAGGTGTATGGTGAGGTCTGAGAATTTCATTTCTAAAACATTTCCAGTGATGCTGATGCTGTGGGTCTGGGGACCACACTTGGACCACACTGCCCTAAGCAAAAGGAACTTACTATACAGAAGGAGAGATAAACAAATAATTACAAGGCAAAATGTGATATGCTTCTCAGAGAGACACTAGATATGTTGTGGGTTTAGGGGAAGGGCATTTCTGAGCTACAGCAGGATTTGGAGAAGAAAAATGAGCTGGAACTTGAAGGATAAGCATAATGAATGTTGATAGAAAGTTATCAGTAAGGAGATGGGGTAACAATGGAATGAAGCAGAACAAAATCTCATGAAAGACACACCAAGAGCAAAGACATGCAAAGAAGAGTATGAGCCATAATCAGAAAACACCCAGCAGTCCAGAATGGGTGCACAAAAATATCCTTGAAGTTGTACAGCAAGACAAAAAGCCATAATGGTTGGTTGCAACCACTACAGAGACCTGGAATGCTGTGTTATCTGTACTTTAGACTGCAGGCCTGTGATTCTTCAGATGTGATACATATACCTCTGGAGCAGAGTTTCTCCTGCTTAGCACTATTGACCATTGGGGCTGGTTAACTCTGGGGGATGGGGAGACTGTTCTGGTTGTAGTAGGATGTTTATCAGCATCCCTGGCCTCTACCTACTAGATGTCACTCCCCCAGGTGTGACAATCGAAAATGTCCTCAGACATTGCCATATGTCTCTGGGGGCAAATCAGATCCCACCTCATTGAAAACCCCTAGTGTAGAGAGGACATGGCAGGGGGCCAGGGATATTAAACATGGTGATTCTTTCTAAAGCAACTTTAATTAAAAGTCAAGTCATTTAAAATACTGTATATTAAAATAAGAAAATATTAAGAAATGAATAATGCAAAACACACAATACAGAAGCAAAAATATGAGACTTAGAAATTTCACAACTGCATTGGGTTAATCTAGGTGAGAGCCCAGATCTTGATGGGACCTCTGGAATGTTCCAAGCACTGCTGTCTGCACCTCTGTGCAAGTGAGGTTATCAGCAGGTATAACTCAGTGTATACAGAAGAAGGCCGGGGTCACAAGCAGGAGACTGGGTATGAACTCAGTCCCTAGCAATGTTATCTTGAACTTGTCACTTCAATTTTCTGAACCTCAGTTTCCCAATTTGTATAACAAGGTTTCATCTGAGGTTCCAATGGTATAATGCATGTGAAAAAGTATGCTCTAAGCCATATAATACTATACAACTGGTAGTTCATTTTTATATAACCTTATAAGACTTTTTAAAAAGAGATCCTTGAAAATAGTTCTATTATAATTTTGAATTTTTAATATACCAATTATATCCAGAAACATAACTCTTTGTATTCAAAGAGATTTCCATAAAATGCTTTGAAACTAACACAAATAATGGGTTGGTCTTCCAGTTAATTTTGGGAATTGAGGAAACCACCAATTTATATTCTAGGTTCTCCAGCTTAAAGTATTTCCTCCCTAATTTAAAATCAAAAGTATCGAAGTATCGAAACTCCCAAAAAGGACTTTGAAAAAGTTATATTATTATTAAACTAACTTGCAGCTTGGCTTCCCATAAGCAATGAATTCTTGTTTTATAAAGTAGTTTATAAATGTGGTACTTCATGTATTGAAGTTGAAATTTAAGATTGGTGGAAATATAAAATTGGTGGCTTCATTTGGACTGAGTTACTTCTAAGCTCTATGGAATCAGAAACACCTACTGTCCAACCACGTTGAAAAAGTTAACAACTTTTCCAAGGAAAGTGGGTTTTATAAACGGAAGCCTGAAATTTGGAACACGCAGTTATTCATTTTGCAAATAACTCACTAACATCATAAATTAATTAAACCAAGCAGCAAATATTTTCACAGATCAATGAGCTACTGCTAAAGGGTATAGTACAATTAAATTACAGCCTTGGTTAAATGTCATTGCTTTATCATAGTAGGCCTTTCAGAGTTGAGTCGTGTTAACTAATTCAACTATTCAACCAGAAGCTGTCTCACTTTCAAAAATTCTAAGTATCGAACATCAATTTTACTTGGCAGCTAGCCTTTATGTTCAGCTCATATTACTTGTCATCTGAAATTTACACATACTATTTTTGAATGCAAAGTAAGAATAATAGTTTTGCGGGGGCAGAATGAATAAAAGAAGGATACAGAAAATCATGCTAGAACCTAAAAATTAGCTTCTTATGGGCAGCTGCACTCCAGGGATGATATACGGCTCCAAAGTGGTGGCAGTGTTGCCTCAAGCATAGGCAGTGAAGATGACCAAAACACCTGACCTGTTCTTCCTCCTCTAGGCTGTTAATATATGAGGCTATGTCCCAGTCAAAGAAAAGGCTAGTAATAAAAGGCAAAGCATATATATGCCTGTAGGAATAAAAGGGAAGACAAGGCTCTAGTCCCCAGTTCAACAAAACTACATTTATTACATCACCAGATCGTACTTACCAGCAGAGAACCTCCTTAAGCTCCTCTCCTGCTCCAAGGAGAACTAGAAAATAGTAAGCATCACCACCAACAAAAACCCCGATATTTTCTAGATCTTTTCTTTTTGCTGCTATGGATTCACTCCCACCCTTCTCTATCCTAAGAAGGCTGACCTACTTTGACTTGAGATTCACCGATGGAAGGCACAGGCAGGCAACCCAGCAGTCAGTGGAGACCCTCCACCCAACCAGGTTGCTGTGATTTGACTGAGTTATTCTACCAAAGGTCACAGTTCCTATTAAGTGGCCTTTGGTAGAGGAACTCAGTCAAATCACAGCAACCTGCCCCAGAAAGCCCAGAGGTGATAACTCCCTGTGGAATTTTACCATCCTTTCATGGTCTCTTTTAATCCTATCCATGCCCTTGTAAATTGTCCCTTCCTCTAACTCTCAATTACCCTATGTAAGAGTGCTCTCTATTCATAGGCAGGACCCTGATTGGTTGACCCATCAAAGCTCTTCCACTAAATGTGCCGTCATCTGCATTTCCTCCTTTATCTTGTTCATTCCTGAACAAGGGAAGACCTAAAAAAATCTTGTCTCCCCTCCTCAACAATGAATACTATGGAGTGCTCTCCAGGAAAAGACAAAGAATTGAGTCCAAACTCTTATTATTTAGCACAATATTAACAGCAAAGGGAAGGGCTAGAAATAAGTGAGCTTACCTGCATTGATGAGATCTGCATCAGCTTCATGTTGTCGTGGATATGGACCCTGTCAAATACAGCATACATCCAATCAGTAAATGAAGATTCTCACTGAATCACATATTAAAACTGTAATATAAGTAACTTCCCTAAAAACCCTAGAAATTTATCATCCAAAGACTAGAGGTAAACTTTCAAAAAATAATTCTGTTGTGTCCATGGCTCTGTTTCTTGTGTTAGTCTTTTCTATACTAAAGTTGTGATTGGGCAAATGAAAAATATTTTCTAAAAATCACTAATTTGAAAGAAATGCTATACTATTAGAAACACAAGTCCATAAAACAAAAAGTAATTATTTAGTCCCTACTATGAAAATGTATTAGAAATGTAGGTCAGCAAAACTAATGGTAAAACTAATGTAGGCCAGGGCAGTGGCTCATGCCTGTAATCTCAGCACTTTGGGAAGCTGAGGCAGGAAGTTCACTTGAGGTCAGTTCAAACTCAGGCTGGCCAACATAGTGACACCCCATTCTCTTAAAAATATAAAAATCAAAGAAAAAAGATTTAGTACCTACTATGCAACCAATGTTATTCAAAAACTTTTCCATGAGGATTAATGAATACAAACTACATCACATTATTTGGCTAGAAGGACCTGGAGAGACAAACTTTTAGCTTTCTGATTTGTAAACTGTAGGCCTGAATTTGGGTTTCTAATCTTACTCCTCACTACATCTAAGTTTTGATATACTTATGTCCTTATGTTCCTTTTGCACAGCTACTCTCAGTAAAGTTTTTAAAATTTTCCATGTTTTTATAACATAACTCTATTTAAATACGGCAAGTAGTTAAAGAATATCACATATATTCGATGAAAAGGGAGGAAATTATAAAAAAATAAAAAGGCACAAGATATAAGATGGAGCCAAAAATGAAGAAATAGGCCAGGCGCGGTGGCTCAAGCCTGTAATCTCAGCACTTTGGGAGGCCGAGACGGGCGGATCATGAGGTCAGGAGATCGAGACCATCCTGGCTAACATGGGGAAACCCCGTCTCTACTAAAAAATACAAAAAACTAGCCGGGCGAGGTGGCAGGCGCCTGTAATCCGAGCTACTCGGGAGGCTGAGGCAGGAGAATAGCATAAACCCGGGAGGCAGAGCTTGCAGTGAGCTGAGATCCAGCCACTGCACTCCAGCCTGGGCGACAGAGCAAGACTCCGTCTCAAAAAAAAAAAAAAATGAAGAAATATTGGCTGTGAAATTTTTACATACTTTCTAAAGAGAGACCACAAATTTATCCTGTAAACTGAAGTGGCAACTAACGTTCAGAACGATGTAAATTTTCCTTTAAACACTGGCCACGGATAATCCACAAATTTATTTCCCTTTTCTTCAAAACTAGGAATTTGATCACTCTAGATAATCTCTAAGGCACCTTAAAAACGCAAATCTTTGGCCAGGCACAGTGGCTCATGCCTGTAATTGCAGCACTTTGGGAGGTCAAGGGGGGTGGATCACGAGGTCAGGAGATTAAGACCATCCTGGCTAACATGGTGAAACCCCGTCTCTATTAAAAATACAAAAAAAATTAGCCAGGCGTGGTGGCGGGCACCTGTAGTCCCAGCTACTTGGGAGGCTGAGGCAGGAGAATGGCCTGAACCCAGGAGGAGGAGGTTGCAGTGAGCCAAGATCGCGCCACTGCACTCCAGCCTGGGCGACACAGAGAGATTAAGCCTCAAAAAACAAACAAACAAAAAAAAGCAAGTCTTTGACTTCCACATGAATCTGCTTTTATCCAAACATATATCATTTTTGTGTCTTTGAAAATGGCACGATTATTGCCTCAATGAGTATCAACTATATGCCCATGATCATTATTTATATTTTGAATTATGAATGTTTCCATATGCATAATTTCTATTGCATTAATAATTATGATCTACTGAGAAATAAAAGATTATGAATAGACAAACCAAATCCCTGCCATTGTTAATTAAATTAAAATGTCATACAGGAAGCAAAAAATATATGATTTTATTATAATAATGAAAAAATATGGCCTAACTAAGAAAACTGAGCTCATCTGGATGCTTAATCTTAAGGAAGAAAAAAATTTAACCTTTTGGACAATAGGGCCTCGAAAGGAGAACGAGAGGAGAACTTCTACAGTTTTTTGAGGCAATCAACTCAAACAATGTCCCTGTCCTAAAGTAGAAACCTTCCTCTTCAATTTCTCACTCTGAGGCTTAATTTTATTTAACATAGAACTATTGAGAACCTTCATTATCTTGTCCAACAACAGAAGGATGAGAAAGAGTTTACACAGGAAATCCTGAGGTCTCTCTGAATCAGGTTCCACATGGGAGATGCAGTCAGAAAGCCCAGAGTCAGGAACGTACCATCTACTACATAAAATACAATACTATCTTGCTCACATTTTAAGGGAAAAATTAAATATTTTATTATGATAAAAAGAAAAATAAGGTTGGGCACTTTAAGTAACAACTCAGATTTCACTGTGTGTGATGGATGCACTAAAATCTCCGGTTTCAGCATCATACAATTTATCCATGTAACCAAAAATCACTTGTACCCCAAAAGCTATTGGAATAAAAAAAAATTTAATAAAATATTTCACAACATGAAATATCTCATTCTTCATTAAGATTGGATTTTAAAAAACAAATTTTCATCTTACCAAACCCAGGACTCCATTTTCACTTTGAAGATGAACAGTCATATTTGGGCTGATAAAGTTGCTGGCCAGGAGAGGGATTCCTATGCCCAAATTAGCTAGAAAAAAAAGATGTTAAGGTCCAGCATATAAAAAGTAGAGAAGTTATACCATAAATCTTCTACATATATAGATCTGAATGGAAACTTTATTTAAAGGTGGCTTACTCTGAATGTAATAAATGAATATATTCTCCAATCACCCTCTGGGCATTATTTTGTAATTTTTCAAAAAAAGTCTCCAATTAGTCACATCTTTTTCAATAACATTAATATGCTTTGTCACCAATATCAAAGTAGTGGCCTCAGAAGCTAGCCATTTGTTACATTTTAACAAAAATATAAGCACATTTTCATTAATGTGCTCTACAAATTTGGGTTGATGTATTATGACTGATTATTAAACACGGCTTGACTTTCAAAGAATTATTTTCACTATTCAAAACTCCTGCCAAAAGATCATTTTTTATCATCTTTATTGATAAACGGAGTTACCATTTTTAAATTTTAAAAAAGTTTTCTGACAATACCAAAATTTCTGCCTAAAAGTATATCAGATCCTTTGGGTCTCTATGGTAACATTCATTGGTAACTGAATGTTCTGTGACATAAAAAGAAAAGTGGGGAAGAAATTAAATTTCAGCAAATACAATTGAGCCCATATACAAAGTAGCTGCTGTTAAGGCATCAAAGAGTTAACTGAGGTTGTTGCATCTTCTTCCTTAAATGATCAAAACAGGAGTGACGATGATTACTACTCAATGATGTAGGTTCAATCCTGCCTATCAACACAGGCAGGCTGATCAGATCAAAGATACACTGCCCGGAACTACTGCCCACTACTGTTCACTACCAATGCACACCAAATACCTCACCAGAACTAGTACAAAGAATGATGGCACTCTGATGAGATTCTAACAGTGAAATCTTCATGAATCAAGGCCAGAGGAGGTTTATATATGGTGCCATATTACACACTACAAAGGACAGCAGTACAACTCAATGACCCAGGTCACTTCTTGTGGATACAGTAAATCTATGAAGCTATGATTATAGCTACTTGATTTACCTCTAATGTTCTATCACAGTCTAGTACAGTGTTATTTGTGATTTATTTCTCAATAATGCACAGAACACATTGGGATATTAATTCCATTATGAGCGGGTATTTTTAGGACAGAGCAACCCAAATTACAAGCCTGGTACCTCAACTCTTTCATCATATTCTAGCATTCTCTCAGTTCTTTAATATTTTAAAGTCAAACACCAGGGAGGAAAAAAGTCTATGTATTTTGGGTTGAAAAGTAGGAGATACGGAAAGACCATTTACATAAACTGACTTGCAAATATTTTTCACAGGCAATACAATAACTGAATAAAGAACACCTAAAATCAGTATTATAGTCAGTGTTTAAACATCAATGGTAAGTCAGGGTAAGACGGGTTGAGAAGAAAGTCCAGTGACCATCTTTCACCTACTAATTCAACTTGGTTGACTCCACACCTTGCTGATACAAGAGCTGGAAGAGCAGCAACATGCTATTCTTTTCCCTTATGAGGGTTTGCACCACAACACAAGGTGTAAACTGAAAAATGAATAAAAATGAGGTAGAGGTAAAAAGAAAGGAGAAAAAGAAAAGTTCTTCCAGTCAAGATCACAGTCTGGAAGACTGACATTCATGGACTAGGGAAGCTCAGAGAATGGAGACATTTGTCATGTCTCTCATTCTTTCGGTCCTAGGTCTTTAAGTATGGCTTTACTGTATCCACCATTCAACAAAAATTCATTTTATCATACGCTATGTGTATTTATATGTGTTATTTGTATTATATAATTCAATGTCTGCTGTAGTGAAAACTAGCAAAATGGTGAACAGACTTGTTAAATGCATTCAAAATCCAAATATTAATTATGTCTACTCTACCTCCTTTTCTTGACAAAGTATCTAAAGCAGAATTTGAATCATTTGTTGAATACCCTTACAAAATATCAGATATAAAAGGGTACTCACAGGATCTTTGTTAAGAGAATAAGAGGGCTGTTAAGAAGTTGGATCTTTCAATGAGTATGCAAATGTCAGGATAGAGAGCAAGTAAATAGCACTGGTTATTACTAAGAATTCTGAGATTTGAAAACACTCATCTTGGGTAATCTCTTTTCCCAATAATCTCCCATTAAATGCAACTTGTACTGAAATCTATTGCGTATTAGAAAATAGCTAAGCAAATTATTGATTGCCATTTTGTTTCAAGAAGGCAAAGAGATATCTGTTATATATCTTGACATCTTTGGGTTATATGCCACATTTTGTAAAAAAAAAAAAAAAAAAGCATTGATTAATTACCTTAAAAGTTACCGTAGACTAGAGATGACACACTATGCAAGAGGTCTAATTGCCTGATCAATATGGGAAAAGCAAAGGCTATGTCTTTGCCCAGGCTCAGAAGGATAAAGGATACCATACATGCCATCCTCAAACTCAAGAGCGGCCCTCTTGATGATTCGTTCCCTTACGTCATCTCCAGGTTTAGCAGATTTGGCTTCCTCATCTCCCTCTTTCCGGATTGATAAACGCTTTAAATTAAACAGAAATAAATTATTCATGGTTGAAAGTATCCTTTATATTTTATCACTGCTGAAATAAATTTTACTGGAAAAAAAGATGAGCTCACTCCCATTATTATGAGACAAATCTGCAATATACCAGAGATTTAAAAAATACTATGGGTGATATTTGATGGTAGAAATAATTCTTCAGGAACTAAATGAAAGTGGTCAGATTTGTTTAAAGAGGAAGATATGCTCTTCAGTCTGTTTGAAGCAAATAATCTGTTACTATCATCACACTGCTACTTCTGTTACTCTTCCAACTAAATTATCTTCTGGTGCACAAGGACTGGCCAGAAGAAAGAAAGAGTAATAGACTTTGGGATGTGTTTTTCAGGGCTGTCAGAATGTGTTTACCAGGTGTTGCTGCTGCCAATTGCCTGTTTCCACCTGCAAACTCTAGACTACTTTTACCACAAATGCATCACAGCAATCACAGAAATATACAGAAACCAGCCAGGAAACTATTTCCTTTATTAAGTCTCTTTGACACAAACAGGCTCATGTTTGCAAAAGTCGCATCCTTTCTTCCTAGGCCCCTGACACTGGTTTTGTATTATAAAATGTCTTCTTGTTTGATATCTATAAGGTAGGTATCTCTGGCACCCTACTATATATCTATTCTGTTGCTGATCCCTAGACACTTCTGAATCATGACAGTAATTCTGGCAAGGTGGCCGTTCTCTGTTCTCACTGGCTGACGATTTAGATATGTATCCCCTCCAAATCTCAGGTTGAAATGTACTTTCCAATGTTGGAGGTGCAGCCTAGCGGGAAGTGTTGAATCATGGATGCAGACCCCTTATGAATTGGCTTAGTGCCATCCCCTTGGAAATGCAGGAGTTCTCCCTCTGTTAGTTTACACATCAGTTGGTTGTCTAAAGGAACCTGGCACCTTCTCTCTCTCTCGCCATGTGACATGCCTGCTTCCCCTTTTCCTTCTGCTCTGAGTAAAAGTTTCCTGAGGTCCTGACCAGAAGCAGATGCTGGTGCCATACTTCATGTATAGCCCACAGAAGTGTGAGCCAAATAAACTTCTTTATAAATTACCCAGTCTCAGGTATTCCTTTACAGCAATGAAACAGGACAAACACACTGGCCTTAGAATACCTTCAACGCTCCTGGTACCTACATTCCTTGCCACAATCTCATACTCACCAGCTACCCACAGCTTGAAGCTAATTAGAATGACATTCTACGCTCTAGAAAAGTGCAAAGCACCTTCAAGATAGACAATTTTGAACAATCAAACATTAAGATAAGACTTCAGCAGGGGTAAAACAACCAAAGACATGAGTATTCTTACATCCCCTCTAAGACAGCCAGAAAAACTATACATCATAAATTAGGACAATAGAAGCCTGGTAGACACAGCCTAGAGAATCTCATGACGTGGTGATACATATCTTGTGATGACAAGGCACTGTCAGGCTGCACAGAGGCATAGACCATCATATCCCCAGTGCGGTAAGACACATGAGAAGCTCTTACTAAGATACAAAACCAGACTTTCTCCTCAGCTCCAGTTCCCCAACATCCGGAATGGCTTCAAGGATGCATTATCTCTGTAACTGGATCCGTGAATACTGACAAAGCAGCTAAGTCAATTACCTCAATTCTTTTCTCATATTTTTCTCCCTTTATAAGGCGATGTACATAAATCTGAGGAATATGGATGTCTTCTGGAGCAAATGCTCCAATATCCACAATTTCTTCAACCTAGACAAACAGAAATTTCTTTCAAAGTTAGTGAAGCTTAAAGTGAATATTTTTAATTTTTTTAAAAGTATATACATCTTCACATACAACTTAGGCTGGATACATGATGTAAATATATATGACAGAATATGAACATTTATCTATGTATGTATATGTGCACATATGAGTAATGTCTATACACCTCCTGGACCCACAAAAGAGAATAAATTCAAGTGCATGTTTCTGAACAGAAAATACAGACCATAGAGCTCCAGAAGTTAGCCTTTGCTTAAAAGAGTCTCAGTTACAAATTTGTTAAATGGTTTGTCAGTATGGCTGCTTGAACTTTCACAAATTGCAGCTCAACTATGCAAAACTTGATAGCACATTCCTTAAACACAGATTTTCCTAAATTAATGGGAAATTTATCATATCAAAGACAAAAATCTGTAATAACATCTGCATGGTCAATTGAAGAGCTTTTTAAATAAAGATACGAATGTTATTTGTAACAGTCGTAAATTATTCTTGTTACCTTCCTGGGATTGTGATACAACTGCAATTGCTGAAATAATTTACTTAGAAACAGATAATTAATTCCAATATGGAAACTCATAACTGAAATATTAATTAATAACTAGAAATACTCAATTTAATTAGAATCAAAGTCATTCACCAAGAATAAGGTCATATCATAGCAACATGAAATGCCTCCACATTAGTCTGTTATTTTAGAATTCATTTAAAAGACAATTTTTCTATCAACATAAAACAGTTCAAAATAACAAGGATCAAGAAAAACTAAACTTGACATTGTTGTGTTCAAAGAATTAGCTTTCTGGTGACACACATGCACACAAACACACATACCTTTAAGTTGTGAGTACTCAGCTTAACAGATACAGTATCTAAAGCAAATAATTGTTTGCTTCCATGAACTGACTTATACAAGGACAGTTGTATTGATTTTTGTTTCCTAAACTATTCACTGAAATCTGGAAATCTGTGAGGTTAAGTAGCCCTTCTTACGCTGTTCTACTACTATATGCCTTCACTAGGCTCTTCCCACAGTGCAAGAATACCAGGGCTTACAGAAGACATTTTACTCATCGTGCAATGCACACAAATAGCTGAAAAAGGCAAGAACATGGTGGATTAAAGCTATCATCTTTGATAAACAGAAAAATTTTGACCAAAATCAAACAAAAATTCCAAGGAAAGATCAGAAAACATGTCAGCATCCAAGCTGAACTACTGGGTAGAGAGGCACCTGGGGATGAGTGAGGAGACAGGGAAAGTGGGGCCGAAGACCCCTTGCCACTGCACTCTATGTCCTCCCCTTGAAAACTCTCTATGTTCCAGTATTTTCTATTCAAGGTGGAGGTGAGGAATGCAGAGCAGCTAAGCGCTGCTGCTACCTCTTCAACTGGTTGGAACTTTCAGCCATTAGGGCTCATTCACATCTTTACATATTCAGTTTTAGCCTTCAAAGAAGTTCGTGACTTTAAAAATGTGTTTGTACATTAATCCAGTATCCTGAGGATAGACATGAAGATTTATTATTCATGAATATACTAACCCCAAAATTTATTATAATAATGAAAACAACTTTAATGGTCAACAATAGGGAAATGGTCAAATAAACATGGTGTATCCATGTGATTAATCAACATTATGCACTCATAATATTTAATGACATCTCATAATTTCATGTTTCATAAAATCAAGATTTTGTATAAGTAAATAAAAATTTATAGAAATGCACTTTGGCATAGACAATTATTTATATACCTACAGAAAATAAAAGGAAACACATGGAAATGCTAAGGATTGTTATCTCTGGGTAACAGCACAAGTTGTTTTTATTTTCCTTTTACTTTTATAATCAAAAGGGAAACTCACAATGTTATTTTTTCAAAAGATGCGATAAACACTAAGTTTCTAAAACTAGGAGATCATAAGTGGAGCATGTGATGAATCTCACAATTAGTTAGACATGTACCAAAGAGGGCATGTTAAAAAGAAAATAGAGATTCTAAGAAAAACTGAAGTTTCTAAACCCTAAAAGCAGTCACAACATTATGAGCTAAACTAAGGAAAATCTTCTTGCCTGCATATTTGAAAATAATAATGCAAATTATTTTTCACGCCTAATGTTGCTCCAAAAGGTCAGGCCCTCAAATCTCTTGCTACAATTGAGACAGCAGCTTCCTATTTGGTCTTCCTGCCTCACCCTCTAGCAGGGGCAAGGAACATAATAAAAAAGGAAGAAAAAAAAAATCAGTATTGCTCACTTAAACTGAAAATGCTGATGGAAACCCGTCACTCTTTTCTTTTGGTTCCATCAAAGAATGTTTCAACAGAAAACAACAAATCAAGACAAAGCTTCATTACCAAGGACAATTACATCATAACTCTCAGAACTAACAGAATGAATATGTCCTAGTAAAACAACTCTGATAAGCAAGAATCTCGCTAAACATAAACAATTACATGTTTTGTCATCCTAATATGAATGGCTTTCAGACTGTAGAAAATGCATGTGCAGCATTTGTCAAAATAACAACACTCAACAATATTGAAAACATCTATACAAAAATCAAAGCTTTCTCAGAGTTGGTTAGCGGAGTTAAAAGCTAAGAAAGAAAATATTTGAAGTACAAACCAAAATAAGAAAACATGTTTTCAGACAATCTATGAAAAGAGTTAAAAAAAAAAAAAAAAAATGAAGAGGCAGAACTATCTTAATGCTAGCTATTGAAGGGACTGACTTTAGTGCCAGTTTTGTGTGATCTTGAGAACAGTAAGAAAGAAGCAACGGAAGGATTAAAAAGTCTAGTGAGATCAGGTGATAACATGAGCATTACTGGAAAACCTGATGAGAAAATGATGACTAAAATGAGCTGGTTAGGAAAAACATAAAAATAAAAGACCCCCAGATCCCTTACCAAAGACTGCAGAGTTTTCCTCCTGAAGTCAGAAATGGGTAAGACAGAATAAAGGACAAAGAAAAAGCCTCAGGGCAAAGCAATGGGCAAATCTAAGTGTCCTCAGGCAAGATCCATATGGAAGAAAGGTAGCTAAGAACAACCTGGACTTTTCCATGGCACTATGAATAGATCTCATGTCCCACCACTTGCTACAACCAGAAATCCAGACATTTGAGGCTTCTCTAATTGGTACTCGTCTTCAGTCATTAACAGAAAAGTAGAGACTAGGAAATGTTGTTATTGATTTGAACTTTGTTTTAAAAGGTTGCTTTCTCTGCCCTGCACTCTTCCTACTTTATAACTCTGAAAACTTAATTTAAAGCTTAGAGAAGGATAAGAATTCATCCCTTGGTGACAATGTGTTTGTGATTGCTTGGCAAACATTACTTATATCTAGGTAAGGGAAAAGAAGAGCTACAAGGCAATAACTTCCTCATTTTTTATTTTATTTTAGTGACAACCTCAATCTGTTATAGACACAAAAACGGGCCCAACCCTAAATGGTGTAAGTGAAAAATGCTGCACACCTGCAAAACTCTGTGTATGATACAAAGTAAGGGCTGTTGAGGGGGAGAAAGGAGAAGACTCACATTCCAGGCTTTCTTCCTGACTCATTTTAAGTTTCAAAAAAGTTTAGGAGGAACGTGCTTCTTTTGCCAAAAAGAAAAGAAAAAATCAGAAAACAAACAATAACATCTAGAATCATGAGAAACATTAACTCCAAAAGAGAGGGGAGAAAAAGTAGCTGTGGAAGACTAGAAAAATAGAAGGGGGAGACAATAAGCAATAAGAGAAGTTACAAGTTAAATGCAGAGGTGCTCTGGATGTTAAAATGAGTAAAATGAAGAGAAAATGTGAATAAGACCTCATGTTCAATAGATCAATAGGATAACTAAAGTTAATAATCTACTGTACCTCTCAAAGCAGCTAGAAGAGAATAATTTGAATGTTCTTAGCATAACGAATAGATAAATATTGTAATGGATATCCAATTACCCTGATTTGATCTTTATGTTATACAAATGTATCAAATTATCACAGGTACCCTGAAAACATACAGGTCTATTATGTATCAAAAAAATAATTTTTTAAACAAGAGGCAACGTAGAGAAAGGGGAGGTCAGCATGTAAGGCATCTTTCTCAAAGATTCAACTGAAGAGAAAAAATCCAAAGGAGCAAGAAAGTGAATATATTCTTAGGCTTCCTGCTAAGGAATGATAGGATCAATACAAAAAAATGGAAGAAAATGGTATGAAAGCTAAAAGGGCCAAGGACAGATACATATGGTCTTAGATGTCTATAAGGAAACGCACAAAGATGGAAAAGTTGAGAGGCTACCGACAAATTTGCAACCTTTAAAATGGTGGTATATATGATTGCATAGTCATTATTGAAATTGAGTAGATGGGATCTCATGCCAACAGACATTCCACAATGCCCAGTGAAAAATAAACATAACAAAAAAGCATGTTCTGTCAAGAAAATATGCATACAACTGGGATGCCACTGACCTAGGCATGAAGCGTGGTAAGGAATACTTAAAGTGAGTTTAAAGGGAGAAAGAATATCACACTGATAGTTATATAATGCCCAAAGACAGAGATGACATATTTGTAATAGAAGTGACAAAAATTGGCTCAAATAAGAGACACCAATTATTTGAACATCTTCTATTCATCACAGTCTGCTGAGAACTCTGTATTGCCTTCTGGTAACTTCTGTATTGCCTTCAGAATAAAACAGTGAGAGAAACCACGATTCAGGACCTCTAACCAGTAAGAATAAATTGCTTGCTAAAGTAGAAATGACAGAAATATTGAGAAAAAAAATGACAATGTAAAATTGGAATTGGAAATAGACCAGGAAGTGAATCCTAAACGTACACAGAAATATATCCTGGTCTTTGAAGAAAAGATTTCAGTAAGTTCTGAGAAAAGAGAAGCAGGACCAAAAGGTCAGAAACTCAAAATGACAAATGGGCTTATGAAAGATGAGGATTGCAAAACTTCCATTCTGACAATATGAACATGGGTTATATTGATAAGGAAGAGAATGGTTATAAAGAAATGAGTGTAACAACATGGATAGCTTTGTGTTTCTTCATATTTTATCAGGGCTCCCACAAAAGATACACATATGACCTAGGACAAATGGAAGTTATGAAACCTTAAGAGGTCTATCAAAAGATACAAAATCAGAATGAGATGAGGACTCCTCAAAATGCTCAAGATGAGGAAAGGGTGGCTCCTGGGGTGATTTTGTCTTTGCTGCTGCTGCTGGAGAATTTGAAAATGATAATCACTACTGCTTGTGCAGAAGACAGGAAAAAACAGAGCAGTTGAATTTCATTTTGTTTCTGACTTCACCAGGAAAAAAGTAAGTAGAACTAGTATGATTATGAAGAAATTCAATTCCAAGAAGAGATATCCAGATTCTCTGTACCAATTCTAGGCTGTAGACCTATAACATCTATATCCCAGGACCCTTAAAGAGCCCGAAGATACGATAACAGAATTACAGTCAAGAGAAAAATGGTAGAGGTGTCAACTGAGAGACAAATATACTCCTTTTCAAAAGGAGGGCTCAATCTACAACAGTATTCTAAAATGGATTATTATATATGTGGTCTAGATGGCCATAAAGAGAGAAAACAACTGGACAGCAGTCTAAGTCTTCCCCCCGATTAAATCATGTCATATGATCTTTATTAATTTGTGATCAGGCTAGAACATAAGTAGGCCAGGAAAAAAGCACAGTGTGTAGTTCCACAGAGCCTCTGACCCAGCCCTTCACATGAGAGTCTTAAAGACATAGCAGGAAAATGTGACTTGAGCTCATTCTCTTAAAATCAACAAATACAAACTAAGCACCTACTAGATTTGGCAAGGAAGAAAACAGAAGAGGTGTATGCTCTGGTGTAGGTAGACAAATACTTGAAGAACTGTAAGTATATGGTGGCTTGACAAAGCCTTAGGGGGAAGTCTTCAGTGTTGTGGTTTTTAACTTTTGAGGGTACATGTATTACTTTAAGAATCTCATGGGTCATTTCAGGTACACAAAGGTTTCTTTAGGTATAAAATCCTTTGTGAGATTCCATGGAATTACTCCACAGACATCTGTCCACCCTCGTCCCCTAGCTCTAGCCTAGATCCTTGCTCTAACGATTTGATGTCTTTGTCCTATCCTGTTCAGTCAACATATTTACAAGGCTTTAAATGAAGATAAGGAAGTCAGCATTATAGTTAAGGGGCAAGGGTTTGAGTGCATCCCTTTCTCTAAGAGAGAAGACAATCTGATGCTCATGCCTCCAAGTATTTACCAAAAGAAGTGACAACCATATTCAGGGAGTTGAACCACTCTTTTAAATGCCCCAAGAACGGTATGCCCCTAGAACAAACCAATTACCTTTATACCACAGTCATAAAGAGTCAGTTTTTCTTTCTTGCAATCAAGTGAGCTATTTCTTACCATTAAAACATAGTGCCTGACATAAAATTGTCTGGTTGTAGTAGCAAGAATAGTTGTATTTCATCTGATCATCAGCTTTCTTTTATATGTACTATTAACTATATAAATACTTTGATTTTTATTTGGCATCCCAGGCCTCACTCATGTTTATCATTATAGTATCAATTTTTAGTCCAATCCTAGAACCACTGTACAGTTCTACCATTCCTTTTCATTCTTATAGCTCTGTTCCTAATTGATGCTATCATGTATATTTATGTCTTACAAGCTATTTTAAAACATCTTTGGGAAAAAAACAGGTAAAAATTAAACAGCACATTTATCAAACTGGAAACTGATCCAAGGCCAGAAAGAATAGCTAATTCAATGAAGACAGAAAATGATCTCTACTGGTTAGGGAAATAAAATGGGCAAGTGTTAACTGAATGAACTTCAGCAGGGAGTAAAGTTAATATCCTAAAATACCTGGCCTAATAGTTGTTTGAAATGCAAATAGAAAGGTTTAGCTAACCACCAGCACAAAGACTATTACATGACAGAAGTACTTCCAAACACCAAGAGTCTTCCTTTCTCTGTTTGCTGTCCAGTCTCAGAGTTGGTGATAGCACTTTCAACATAATGTACCTCAATACAAAACAGAAACAGTCCTTCCTCCCTACAATGCCTCATTTTAAAATGCAGGATGTGAAAAATGGATAAAGCAGTCTGAACTCTAGAGAAAAGCTTTATCTGAAATAACTCAGTTTGTTAAAACTGACTAGCAGCAAAATTAATAGCTTACATATTAAATCCTTATATTATACAACTTCTGACCCATATTGATTTGAGAAAAGTAGAAATGTTACTTCATATACCATCCCAATAGTTTTTGTAATGTGGAAGAATTGTTTAAAAAAATTAAAAGGAGTTCGAGACCATCCTGGCTAACACGGTGAAACCCCGTCTCTACTAAAAAACACAAAAAGCTAGCCGGGCAAGGTGGCTGATGCCTGTAGTCCCAGCTACTCGGGAGGCTGAGGCAGGAGAATGGCGTAAACCCAGGAGGCGGAGCTTGCAGTGAGCTGAGATCCGGCCACTGCACTCCAGCCCAGGCGACAGAGCGAGACTCCGTCTCAAAAAAAAAAAAAAAAAAAAAAAATTAAAAGCAGTTTAAGACAAGTATTTTCATTTCCACTGACTCTCAAACCAAGCTAAAATAGCAAAATACCAGCATTGATTAGACTAACACTTTATTTTTATTTTACTTTTTCAGATGACATCTCATTATGTTGCCCAGGCTTGTCTCAAATTCCTGGGCTCAAGAGATTCTCCTGCCTCAGCCTCCTGAGTAGCTGGGATTACAGGCATGAACCACTATGCCCAGCTGCTAACATTTTTTGTTTGCCCAGAAATGCCAATCTTCTCTTTATGTGTGACTTACTAACATTCAGGCAATATTCTAAATATCCAGATTTCATTTGTCATATCTCTTTTAAAAAAGAAACTTCATTAGGACTATAGCAAATCCAGAGAAATAATTAAAATGAATACAGTTAACCAAAGGAATTAAAATACATCTAACATGTTCATTCAAAGCACCAGTCTTATCTGTAATGGTTTTTTAAAAATTACACCATTATCATATACCCCAAGGAAAACAGGGAGACATAATTAATAGAGTTAAACGAGGAACATTTTCTAGTGAAGAGAGTCACAGAGAAACAGGAAGAGAAAAAGTTCCTGTTGGGTTTTTACAGCTACAGAAAGGCTGCCTATTAGTAATGCCAATTCAACTTTAAAATGTTACTCTAAGACTATTTCCTTCAATTTGAGGCTGTTAATCATCCCTGAAGCACTTTATAATGCAGGAATACAACACTTAACACATAAAATGCAAAATGGGATTGGGTTAAACCCTAGCATTTCCAGAACACAGTTAATGGCTGCTAAATCTAGCAGATTTCATTTGAATTCAGCATGAGAATGACTCAACAGTCCCTAAATTTAAAATTGTTTAGCATGTGCATTAGAAGAATTTTACTTTATTCATTTCATTTTTTAAATGTCCTCCACGTTTTCATTTCTACAGAGCAGTAAGTAGAGTAGAATCCTACATATTTCATTAAGAAAATTAAGATGCCATGTTTGTTTTCCCTGATTTATATGAGGTAGATATAAAATGGAAAAATAAACTTTAAAACAAAATATTTATTCCTCTCTGTGGTTCAATTTTCAAAACTAGATCTTTAAGTCCTAAAGAAATTCAAACATGTTTATCACATTTCAACTATGATTTTAGCATTATGATCATATGGCTCTTCTCTTAGTACAAGTAAGGGGATGCACAATCAGTTTTACTACTGGCACCACTTGGTTCAGGTTTTCCTAACTCACTGAATTTCAGCATCTAGTCATCCCTGGAAAAACAGGGCAAGTCTTAATTCTGGTGTTAAATTAAATAATTCAAACTTAAAGCTCTTGGAATTTTAAATCATTCTGACCCTTGAGAGGAGTGTGGCCGTGCAGCCAGGGTCTCTTGGCATGCAGCTGCAACTTCTGCCCTTTTTCCTATAAATAATTAGAAAGACCAAACAGCATTAGAGATAAGACCCCTTTAAGATCACTACCCTTCTTCATGGAGTAATAAACTAACCTTCCTTGTGTCAAATCATTACAACATATTATCTGGTCTCATATGGACAATGTTGTAGTACTGCTAGAATTTCTGTGCCTCTATGACTGAAAACTTTTCAATGTTGGAAGGCTAACCCCATTTGTTTATAGAGTGTCTCCTGCGTGGCTACCCTCAGATGGTACGCAAACTCTACACTGAATCATATCTTCTGAATCTCATTATTTATGGTTGACAGTAGCCATCATTCAGACAATGACTGAAATCTACCATGAGTAAAGGTGATCAAGGTTCCAAATCCAAAATATCTTCCTGGCATATAAACTCATCCCCAAAACTCAACACCATATTTGAAAAGTCTTAACTTTTCAAATATGGTGATCAAATATGATGATTAAAAGAAGAGTAGGAATGGTTGATAAAGAACAGCAATTTATCGATGTCAATATTTAGTAAGGGACATTTTAGCCCATATAATTCTAATGCCATGTATTTCACTGAGCTTTCCTATGGATAAAAAAATAAGACAGTATCATAAACAAAGTACTGGATTTGAAGTCAGAAGACACAGATTTGTGGTTTCAGCCCTAACATCATCTAATACTACATTCTTACATGAATCACCTAAAGTCATTTCACCTTTAAAATGAAAAAGTTGAACTGTAAATCAAGTCTAATATTCTTCCCAGCACCTGCATGATCGTTAAGTCTATACTAGTTCCTAGATATTCTATTACAAGACCATGAAGTATGCACGCTATTGTGTAGTATCTTTCTAACTATTCTGGATATTGAACACTCTAGATTAACGTCATCTTACTGGACATATCGGTTAAATGGAAAACATGATTTTAATTCCATGCCACGCAGCATATCTTCAATACCCCTCTGTACTTGTGTACTTGCTATATCCATCCTTTTCTGACCAAACAGGCTGTTGAATTTACAAGGCCAGTTTATTTGCCAATTTATTACTTTATAACCCTTTGTATAACTAGGTAACTACCATATGGCTTGTTTTGCTTTTGCAGAGTAATAAAAGCTTACTGAATGAGACACACTATACCAGCCAATATTAAAAGACACACCTTGAGATAAAATGATCTCAGAGAAGTCAGAGGAAACTAGTCACAGTAATAAGGGAGTTACAGAACAGTTGGTGGCACATTATCAAGACTCTCCATGCAGGACTGACAATGTCCTCAAATATAAAACCATCAGGAAGAACCACTGAACACAAGGCATTTTTGCTTTCTTAGACCATGGCAGGACAATGATGTCAATCAAGTAAAATCCATAGAACATTTCTAAGCCTGTGAAGTGTTGTGTATGTTTTGAACCTGCTGACTCAGCGACTTAAATATCATTTAATGAGCAGCTATTATGTCCCAGGCATTGTGTTACATACTGGGACTACTGAGATGAGTAAGACGAGGTCCTACAAGGTGCTCACAGTTTCATGGAGAAGACAGGTAACCAGAGAATCACAATAAAACATGAAAATAAGTGCAATAATAGAGGGAACATTCCACTGACCAGGCAGAAAATCAGCCACAAAAAGAGGGAGAACATTCTAGGCAGTAGGAATGTCAAGGGCAAAGGGTAGGGAAGGATGCGATCTCATGAGAGAATGTGAGGATGTGTTATTTGTCAAAGGACCTAGGGTACACTGGAAATAAAAGCATTGCATCAGAAGTTCAAAATTTTTATTCTGTGGAATGAGGAACCTAATTTTGGAAAAGCTATCAGAAATGGTAAGAGCTAACTGAACAAAAAAGGAAATATGATGTCCTTTACACTTCAAAAAATTCTCAAGAGAGTTCACTTTAGTTAATGCTGCCGGGACAGTTTCTTCTGATTATTGTGGCTTCTCGCCAGAAAAAAATTTAACACATTGGCAATTACCTTTTCTCGCTTTTACTAATTTTTGGTTGTGCACCTGGATTTTCAAGGGGCCTAGTAAAAGGCCAGATATTTGCATATGTTCTAATATTAGGAGACTGCCAGATGCTACATGCTCAAACTATACTAATACATGAAAACAATCTGTTTGTAAAACAAAAATTAACAAAAGGGGTCAATGAATCACATTTATCACTTTTTCCCACATTTCTTACTAAAATCATTTATATAAGCCATGACTTTAAGAGGCCTTCTTTTAGCTTTGTCCTTTAACCAGAAAGATTTGAAGAGTGACTCCTTTAAAAAAAAAAAAAAAGAAAGAAAGAAAAAAAGCAACTAATTTTTCAAATGAAACAATCTTGCATCAGCCCTAATTATCACTTCAGGATTTGCAGACTAGATCTATATTTGAAGTTGGAAAAAAATACCATTTTTTTGACAAGGTCTCTGGAAGGAGTGAGGAAAGCCACTATTATTTTTAATCAGAGTGACTCTCAAATCGTAAGTTATATTCTTAACACAAACATGAAATAAATTGATAAGTAGGTCACAAGTTGTTAAAACAAAAGAGAGCAAAATTAGGAAAAGGAATCCATGTCATTCTTTGCATTAAGATAATTTTTTTTTTTTTTTAGGAAAACATCCCCTCAGTTTGTATCAGTGACAGTGTACCTTATTTAATAACCTTTCAAGAGGGAGTATCATAAAGATTCTAAAACCATTAAAATGTTAGAAATGCCCTCTGGCTCTTCCTTTTTTGGCAGGTGGGGGACGGAGCTTCACTCTTGTTGCCCAGGCTGGAGTGCAGTGACGGGATCTCAGCTCACTGCAACCTCCGCCTCCCAGGTTCAAGCGATTATCCTGCCTCAGCCTCTCCAATAGCTGGGATTACAGGCACATGCCACCACAACGACTAATTTTTGTATTTTTAGTAGAGACAGGGTTTCACCACATTGGCCAGGCTAGTCTCGAACTCCTGACCTCAGTGATCCGTCTGCCTCAGCCTCCCAAAGTGCAGGGATTACAAGCTTGAGCCCTTTTTTTCTTTCCTAGCACCATCTATGTCCTCATTTGCAACTATGGGGAAAAGAAAGAGAGATCAGCCTGTTACTGTGTCTATATAGAAGGAAGTAGACATAAGAGACTCCATTTAGTTCCGTATTTGAGATGCTGTTAATCTGTGACCCTACCCCCAACTTTGTCCTTGCAAGAGACATGTGGTGTGGTGACTCAAGGTTTAATGGATATCGGGCTGTGCAGGATGTGTCTTTTTTAAACAAGTACCCGAAGGCAGCTTGCTGATTAAGAATCCTGCCCCTCCCTGGGCAATGGAACATCTCTGGGTAAAACCCATTGTGTGCTTTGTTTACTGAGCAAGGAGAAAACAGCCTTTAGGAATAAGGTGGGGCTTGCTGGAGCAATACTGCTAAAAGGTTTATGGAGATGTTCGCATATGCATCTCAAGGCACAGCATTTTCCTTTGAACTTATTCATGTTACAGGGATTTTTGTTCTTCTGTCTTACTGCTGATTTCCTCCCTACAATGATCCTATTTTCTAGCTACTCCCTTATCTTTTAGATGGTAAAGATAATTATCAATAAATACTAAGGGAACTCAGAGGCCGGTGCCAGTGTGGGTCCTCTGTAAGCACAGCACTGGCCCCCTGGGCCCCGCTTTTCTTTCTCTGTATTTTGTCTCTGTGTCTTTATTTCTTTTCTCAAGTCTCTCATTTCACCTAACGAGAAGCACTCACAGGTGTGGAGGGGCAGGCCACCCCTTCAGCAACGAAATTATTTTGTGAGAAATCACGACTCTAAGTTTTAGAAGGTTATCTCAAAACAGTGAATCAACAGCACTTGACTCACACCTTATTTGATGAAGGGGCTCTGTGGGTAAAGCTGCTGGCCATGGTTACCTTCTCTCTGGGAATCTTATCCATATTTACTTCCATAACTGGTTACTGCTCTAGGTTCAAAATGTTCTTCCTTTTCTAGTCTACTAACTATAGGCAACCAAGTTCTTGTCCTGGGTCAAGCAGCCAGGAGGATTCTCCAGGAAGCTGGGTTCTAATCTAGAGTGCCTGGCTCCAGAGCACACATATCAACCATACCCTGTACCTTTTCTTCCCTCTCACACAACTCCTCAACTAAGTGAGAGGTTTAAGAACACTTGGGAATAAAATACTAGTGACATTCCCATTAAAATAAGACACAAAATCACAAAAGAAATAGAGTCAATAAATACATGAAAAATATTTCATGTCTCTTGTCAAAGAAAACTATAGGGTGGCATTTTTCACCTAGCAAGTTATCAAGTGTTTAAAGTACAACATCCATGTTGTTGAGAGTAGTTCCAAATGATACTTTTACATGTCACTGAGGGGTTATAACTAAAGTTATCTTTCTAGAGAATAATTTAGCAATACTTTCCAAAACCTTAAAATGTTGATGCTCATATAAAGAAAACTACTACTAGAAATGTGGTCAAATAATCGGACATGCACAAAAACAATACTCACTAAAGCATTAATAGTGAAAGATGGAAAACATGAAAGTCCAACAATAGAATTGTTGATATGTTTTACTAACTATTAAAATATCTCCCTTTAGGGATTAGTGAGCCGCAAAAACATGCTTAATGTTTTATGTAATGAAATATACATTATACTAAAATGGTCCCTATTTTATAAAAAAGAAACATTATGTATGAACAGGAATTAAAGAAAATCAAGCCAAGACACTTCCATGTTTTCTCTCAAGTCTCTTTGTTCCATGCAGAAAGTGTCTCCCCATCCCATTATGGCCCATCCTCACCCTAATGTCAATCAAGACGGCAAGTGTAAAATGCCTCAAGTCTTCTCCTTCCTTCACAAATGACCTTATTTTTCTTGTTTATCTGCATAAACAAGGCCAAAAAGTAGAGAGGGGTTGCGGGGGGTTAGTGCCATAAACTCTCAGCAAACCACCACCATCAGGACCCCACAGCAATCACTATCTTTATTATTGAATTGGGCACTCACTGCTCTATGTACAACTTATTTTCAGGTTAGTCTTATCTCAACTAGATTGTAAGATGCTCTGAAACAATCACAGTGTCTTATGTAGCAAATCCTTAACATTTGTGTACCTAATAGCCATGTTGTTGGCTACATCCCCAAGCAACTCTGAAGGTAGCAATTTGTAGTTTTGGTAAGCTAGAAACTTCACTCAATATGCAGCTGAAATGGACTTCAAAGACAATTACCTGTCTCCCACATTTAAACAAAGAATTATTTTTATCTACACAGGGACACACATGCAGTCACTTCCTGAAGAAAACATTGCCTCTTTATGAAAGTCAGTACACAGTACCAATAAAGTGGTTCTTAGATGTTTAGGAAAAATACAAGAAATGAAATATAAAATTCAACAATGGCTCAGAATCAGAGCATGAACAAGTCTATCATATATTCTACATGGAAACAAAAATAGGCAATTTATTAATCTTTCAGGAAGCATTCCAACCAACATAGTGGTTTAATTTCAAGGAGTATAACTGATAGATTATTTGGTAAGAGTTTGTTTAGTTTTATAAGAAAACACCAAACTGCAAAAGAAGCTGTATAGCATTTTGCATTCTCACCAGCAATGATTGAGAGTGCCTGTGGTTTTACTTCCTCATCAGCATTTGGTTGTTAGTGTTCTGACTTTTAGTCATTCTAATAGGTGTGTAATGGTATCTCATTTAGGTTTGCAATTCCCTAACGATGTTAAGCATCTTCTCATATGCTTATTTGCCATTTGTGTATCTTCTCTGGTAAGGTGCCTGTTCAGATTTTACCTATTTTGTGGTAGGGTGATTTTCTTATTGTTGAGTTTTAATTGTTTTTGTATATATTTGACACCAGTCTTTTATATGATAAATGTTTCAAATATATTCTCCCAAACCACAGTTTGCCATTTTTTCCCTGTACAGTGCCTTCTACAGAGCAGTGGTTTTTAATTTTAATGAAGTCCAACCTATCAAGTGTTTTTCTCTCATGGATCATGTTTTTATCTTAAAAAGCATGGCCACTTTTTCCTTGTTATTTCCTATGAGTTTTCTATTTTACACTTTACATTTAGGTCTTTACTCCTTCTTGAGTTAGTTTTGTCAGGTATTTTAATAGAATTTAAATAAGAAATTGAGAACCAAAAAGGTAAAAAAGCACGCAGGTGACATGATCTAGTAACTGCAGGAGGAACAAAGAGAAGTAAATGGAACTGGTGCTGGGGCCAGGGGTTTCTGAGAGCTGGGATCCAGACCCCTAATGGGAGTCACAGGAAGCAGCCAGTACTGGTACTTCTAAAGCTCATGAGGCTAGTTCTGCAGTAGTGGTTTGGGAGTTAGGGGGAGACCAAAAATAAGAACTGCCACACCATAAACATTAAGAATTGTTCTGTTTTTGTGGAGAATTGACCTTTTTATCATTATGCACCACCTCTCTTTATACCTAATAGTTTTCCTTGCTTTGAAGTCTACTTTGTCTGAAATTAATATAATTGCTCCAACTTTTGTTTTGTTTTGTTTTGAGACAGTTTCACTCTTTTGCCTAGGCTGGAGTTCAAGGATCTTAGCTCACTGCAACCTCCGCCTCCCAGGTTCAAGCAATTCTCCTGACTCAGCCTCCTAAGTAGCTGGGATTACAGGCATGTGCCACCATGCCTGGCTAATTTTTGTATTTTTAGTAGAGACAGGGTTTCGCCATGTTCATCAGGCTGCTCTTGAACTCCAATCCGCCTGCCTTGGCCTCCCAAAGTGCTGGGATTACAGGTCCGAGCCATCGTGCCCAGCCTAATTGCTCCAGCTCTCTTTTGATTAATGTTAGAATAATTTTTTCCATCCATCTCTTTACTTGTAATTTGTGTCTACATATTAAAGTGGATTTCTTGTAGACAACATATAGCTGAGTCTTGTTTTTAATCCACTTTGAGTCTTAATTGTTTGGTATGTTTAGACCAATAATGTTCAAATTATTTAGTTGGATTAATATCTACCATATTTACTACTATCCTCATCATGGTCCTTGTTCTTTATTCTTTTTGCCCTCCACTCTTTTCTGCATTCTTTAGTTTTAATTAATCTTTTTCATATAATTCTTTTTCTGCTTTTTTTGTTACACTTGAGTTTGCAATATACATTTACAATTAATCCAAGTCCTCTTTCAAATAACACTATATCACACTATATTACTTCACAGGTAGTGCAAATATCTTAAAACATGGTATCCCCAGCACTTGTCTCTTATAACATTGCTATCATTCATTTCATTTGAAGGCTGGCCTTGTTAACGCTCTGGGTATATTTCAAAATGTCCACTTTTCCCCATTCTCCTTGCCAGAAGCACAAGGAAATTTTCCTTTGGTCTTCATCGAAACTCTGGTAGGGATCCTAGAGGTAAAACTCACAGAAATACGAAGCCCCTCCCAAGACCAGATCACTCTGGGGTCTAACTCTCAAACTTGTCCACATGAGCCTCCAACAATTCATCAATTACAGTTTGAGTTTTTCTACCCCAGGACAGGTTCCCATGGAGATTTCTGCTACTAGGCTTCTGCTCCAGTAAGTAGTGATTCTCCATATTAGCCCGTCTCTCTCCAATTTGGGGGGTAGTGGTTTGCCCTGTGACTTTAATCCTCTGATGGATCTAAGAAGAATTGTGGATTTTTCAGTTTATTCAGCATTTTTCTTATTGTGAGAATGGGTGTGGCAATTTCCCATCTCCTTGCATGTTTGACCTAAAATTGGAAGTGGCTATTTTTTAAATAATCATTACCAGTAGTTATTACATAGAATCCTAAAGTTTCTATTTCGAATTCAAACAACTATGTAATACTATCTACCTCATTTTCAATTGAGGGGAAAAAATTATATCTTCCTAAATGTGAAGGTTCTCATTTTACAGCTTTTAGGAGATTATCCTATTTCATATGCTCTAAAAGGTTAACATTACTGAACAATTCTTAATTTTGCTTTTATGAAAGTATTAACATTATTCTGGGGCTACACTAAATTAACTGAAAAATTCAGTCATCTAAAGGTCTATGAGCCTGCAAGTAAGGAGACTGTAAATTAGATAAAATTGTTAACATTGCAAAGCATAATGTAAAATGCACCTCAAAATACACCAAACATCATTTGTTTTTGCTTCAGAACATATGCTTTAGAGGCACAAAGAAGTGTTTAGATCTTAACTCTTCCCCCTACCACCTCTGTTATCTTAAAGTCTTTCCTTATCCTTACTTGTTCTTCTATAAAATATAGACAATAAAACCTACCTCACTGGGTTACTATAAAGTGCTTTGCATGTAAGTTCATGGTATAAACAGAAGTTGTCACTATTCTTGTTTTCATAATTATTAGGCTATATATCTCCTTCAACTGATAATAACCACTATTGAAAATATTTCAATTATAGCATCTACCACACTTTGTGTAGAGCACACTTTAGCTATATAGAGTCTACTTGGACCATTTCACTGCCCCTATTTCCTGGGAATGAATTTCATTAAGAAAGTTTTCCATTCCATTTTCCTATCTCCTTATAAAACCTAGTCCTCAATCTACATATAAAATATTACCTTGTACATTAAAAACACAAACCACAGAGGAAAGATAAGTGAAAACATTTTGAGTGCAAACATATGCAGATGCCAATAGCACTGAACAAAAAACTATAAATAAAACAGCAGCTAAAATACTTTTTATAGCAGAAGCTGAGTTATAAAAATGTCTTTCAGATTCTACTTAATACTACTTTTATTTCTAAAGGTCTAATTCCAATTCTAAGAAGCCAATTCAAGATGAATGAGTTTTGTAAATTTCTCAGAGAAATTTAAATTACACCAAAACTTTCAAACTCATTCTTAATCTCATAGCTTTCTATAGTTAACCTGTATTCATCTGAGTTTGGTAATAACGACAAATTTTTCTTGAGTTTCGTCTGTGTCGGTAAAGTTTTTCCAAAATTTAAAATGAAATTCAAAACTGGCCGGGCGCGGTGGCTCAAGCCTGTAATCCCAGCACTTTGGGAGGCCGAGACGGGCGGATCACGAGGTCAGGAGATCGAGACCATCCTGGCTAACACGGCGAAACCCCGTCTCTACTAAAAATACAAAAAATTAGCCGGGCGAGGTGGCCGGCGCCTGTGGCCCCAGCTACTCGGGAGGCTGAGGCAGGAGAATGGCGTGAACCCGGGAGGCGGAGGTTGCAGTGAGCTGAGATCCGGCCACTGCACTCCAGCCTAGGCGACAGAGCAAGACTCCGTCTCAAAAAAAAAAAAAAACGGAACAGAACTTTTTCACAATACATGGCAAAACTTGTATCCTTTTCTGCAATTATTAAGGAAACTAAAATAGATTCCTTAAATGAATGACCCAGATCCTTTTCACAGAAGGCACAGAAAAGTTAGCAGGGTTCTTCACATTCCAGTTTAACTTTCCTCAGGTGGGATTTGTATTTAGAATTCTGAAGAACCTAAATGTGTTACTCAGTGGCAGAAACACTGTATATTATCATTAAACTTCAAAAGCTGAATCAGAGAGAAGGTGACGTATACTTTTGGACATGAGTGGCTGAAGAATTTGAATGTGGACTTTGTTACTCAGTGGCAGAAACACTGTATTATCATTAAACTTGAAAAAGCTGAATCAGAGAAGGTAACCTCTAGTCTTAGACATGAGTGAACTTGATTTCTTCATGGAATAAACCACAGAGCAGAAGACCATTACATTCTAACAGTTAAGTAATTCTTAGTTCCTAGTCTTAGGAACTATTAATTGTTTTAAACTGTTCCATCCAAAAACAAAAAGATGTTTTCGTAATTCTATAAAAATTCAATAAGGCAAAGCTATCATAAGGAAGAAAAGAAAATACTTCCTTCCACATAACTTACATTTTGAACCTTAAGTCCCTCTTTGTTCACGGACTGGTATGCCCACAGGTGAACAGAAAGCAACAATATCTGAGGCCCTCTTTATTTATGCCCCCAAAAGAACAACAACAGATGTGACTTTTGTTCAAAAGAAGTCAAATAGCTCTTGCTTCCTCTCTCATCACATGATCTCTTTGTGCACATCCACTCCTCCTCCAATTTAGGCCATGAGTGGAAGCAGCATGAGGCCCTCACCATACACAGCTGCCCAGTCTTGGACTTTCTACCCACTAAAATCATGAGCTAAGTAAACTTTTCTTTATTAAAGAATACGAAAGTCAAGTGGTTATTCAGCACGAGCAAGTTTTA
The DNA here is from genome assembly GCF_002776525.5 of Piliocolobus tephrosceles. NCBI lineage: Eukaryota > Metazoa > Chordata > Mammalia > Primates > Cercopithecidae > Piliocolobus > Piliocolobus tephrosceles. The sequence continues at coordinate 40,799,751 of NC_045437.1, forward strand.
AGAAGAAAATAACTTTACTCTTCATCCCAAACCAAAATATGTGAATCTTTTGAGCCAAAGTATAAAAAGAGATAAAATGGGTCATTAACTAATGCTCCATACTTCAAATACAAAGGCAGAGAGAGGTCATCAATTTGAGGGTGTACAACTCAAGCTAATGAAGTGACAGATTTATAAGAACCTTCCTCTCTTGAAGGTGTCCATAATATTCCCCTCAAGAGTCATTATAGTTTTTGCTTGATGTAAGGTATCAGCATGTTTAAGTTGATTTTATGGACTTCAGATACTGGCTAGTTTTCTGAAGGATTTAAGCTAACAATATTTTTAAAACAAAATTTAGTTTTTTGATCATGCACTAAGATTTTAGGAATTGGAGGCATTATGGAATTTTCATTTTCTTAGATCAAGAACTTTGGAAGACAGGGAAAGGATACAGAGGATGTGCCTTGCCACCTGCCATTTATAATGTAGTTCAATAGTCATCATCACTGGGTCAATGAGAACAACAGTCATCTAGGGTTTATTAATTAAAGCAGCAGGAGGGATTAAGGTGAGAATGTAGCACTTCAAAGCTTTAAAAACACACTGAAATGCTCTATCCTACTGATGCTCAAAATAAACCCATGAAATGAGCAAACAACAGAGGCTGTAAGGAAGCCGAGATTCTAAAGTCATTTGTCTAAGGTTGCAAAAGTAGTGAGAAGCAAATCTTAATCTCAGATTCTGTTAAAAAAAAAAAAGAAAGAAAGAAAAGAAAAAAGATAAGACTCCTCAGGATTAGTCCCAGAGCTTCTTTCCCTATGTGATCTTTTCCATTCCATAACCCTAACTCAAGTATTTGTGAATTATCCCCAAATGTGTAACTACCTTTCCAACCTCCCCTCTGACCACTACACGTAACATATCCATCTGCACCTGTGTCACTACCAATTGAATGCCTAAGAAGCCAATCAACCCTAAGCGAGCTCTTGATTCATTCCAACAGGTTCATTCAAGGTTTCTCATCTCAGTAAGTGATATACCATTGCTCAAGCCAAGTGTAGGAGTAATTTTAATTTCTACCTTTCCTCCATCCAGGCTCTCCACATCTAAGGCATGGGCATGTTGGATAGATTCCTCTCCCAACATACTGTAATCTCTTAATTCTATCCTTCTCTCCACCACTCAAGTCCAAGCCACCATCAAGCACTCACCTAGATCACAACGGTCTCCTTATTGGTCTGCCCCTTTGTGCCTCTAAAGTCTGTTCTACATACAACATGCAAACTAAAATTATGACCTTTCCAAATGCACTTAAAATCCAAGCTCCTATGAATGCCTATATACCTACCTACATTCAGATTTTTATAATTCCTCTTTATACATATCCTGAAATAAAGCCTCAATATTGTCAGAGTAACCAGAAAGTCACAGAGAGACTCAGGACTTAAGCCAAGTCTTCTAAGTGTCCTTTTCATGAAGCCATTCAACTGCCTAGTTTTCTAGTCCAAGAAATTTATCGACGTCAGTTTTCTCATTTACAATATTGTAACAAAACTGCTTCTCCTCCAACTTCACCTGGTGATTAGAGGATCCGATGAGATATTATAAGTGAAAGTGATTTGAAAAGCCCAAAGCATTATGCAAAGTAATATCAAACACATGGTACTGCAGAAATGGTGCTCAAGTGTGAAGTTCTGAACACTGTTTATAAGAAAGGGGAGTTAAGTGAATCGAGCTAAATAATTGACTTGCCACTTATCACTAACCTTGGCTGTTTCAGTCCTTTTCTGCTGCGTAAGAGAACTGGTGCAAGACAAGAAAGCACATTGCTACCCTGGTTAAACTTCCTGATTTGAGGCTTTACCTTACCAACAAATAAGAAATAAATAAGTCTTACAAAAGTGTTTCTGACCAAAAAGAAAACAGAGAGTTACAAGGCAGTTTAGAAAGCTGGTGGGGGGAAAACAAAGTAATCAGTCTCACCATCCTCAAAGTCTCTCCATCACTGCCTTCCTCCTCCTAAGATGCTGATGATACAGATGAAAAATCAGATATATAAGGCTCTCCCAAACCCCAAGAACACAGCATGACTTCAACCCTGGACTATTTCTGTAGCTCTTGGAAACTCTGCCAGCCAGCAGAAGCTACAGCCACGTGCTGGACACTAATCAGGCTGGAGGAGATTCCACCTATTATCCTGGTTACTGACATTCATCTGGCTGTGCATTTTTTGTTTGTTTGTTTCATTTTGTTTTTGAGATGGAGTTTTGCTCTTGTTGCCCAGGCTGGAGTGCACTGGCAAAAATCTCTCCTCACTGCAATCTCTGCCTCCCAGGTTCAAGCAATTCTCCTGCCTCAGCCTCCTGAGTAGCTGGGATTACAGTTGCTTGCCACCATGCCCTGCTAATTTTTTTTTTTTTTTTTTCTTTTGCATTTTTAGTAGAGACGAGGTTTCACCATGTTGGCCAGGATGGCCAGGCTGGTCTCAAACTCCTGACCTCAGGTGATCCACCCTCCTAGGCCTCCCAAAGTGCTAGGATTACAAGCATGAGCCACTGCACATGGCCTGGCTGTACATTTCTATACATGAGAAACTGGCCCTCAAATATAAGTCAAATAATCAAGAAAAAGGCAAGTGGTTCTAATGAGTCCATCAATATGTAATTACATCATATTAATGTCAGATCTATTGACAGAGGCATTGTGCTTTTAAAAGATGGTAGCAACTAGAGCTGGATACACAAATTGCTTGCACAAGATCTTCCCTTCATAGACGCCCCATAACCAGTCCCACACAAAATTGCAGTCATTTCTCAGCATCTATACAAATTCACATTATTCTAATTAATTTTCTTTTTTTTTTTTTTTTTTTTTGAGACGGAGTCTTGCTCTGCCGCCCAGGCTGGAGTGCAGTGGCCGGATCTCAGCTCACTGCAAGCTCCGCCTCCCGGGTTCACGCCATTCTCCTGTCTCAGCCTCCCGAGTAGCTGGGACTACAGGCGCCCGCCTCGTCGCCCGGCTAGTTTTTTGTACTTTTTAGTAGAGACGGGGTTTCACCGTATTAGCCAGGATGGTCTCGATCTCCTGACCTCGTGATCCGCCCGTCTCAGCCTCCCAAAGTGCTGGGATTACAGGCTTGAGCCACCGCGCCCGGCCCTAATTTTCTATTCATTGCCTTCAAACCAGCTATTTCAGTTCTACTTAAGTATGTTGGTCCTTTAAGAAATACTGAATGACTTAGTATGTTCAGACTACAGAAATAGAAGTTATGCTGTAAATGAAGGGTCTGCACACTTTTTTCTGTGAAAGATTAAACAATATTTTAGGTTTTGCAGGGTACACACTGTTACATACTTTTTTAAAAAAAATGGTCTTTTCAAAATATAAAAATATTCTTAGCTCTTGGACTGTACAAAAACAGGCCATGGACTGTATTTTGTCAATCCTTGTAAGTAATAACTGTGAACCAATATTACAGAGGAAAAAAAATGTTCTATACAACATGAATCATCCTCTCATTTAATACAAACCACATTAGTTTAACAGGCTCTCCTGATGTCCTGAATTAGCAAGTTCTATATTAGAGAAGGATGAGGAATATGCCCTATGTTTCATGAGGCAAAAAAATTCCAAAAATTCCACCCAGATTTTTCTCTTAAGTGGTCAAGGATAAAGGATGTTCAACAAGGACAATGAAGCATCACTTATAATGTGTATATTTATAACATTTAAAAGCCTGGATTTACATAATACAGGTTAATAAAAACACAAATTTGAGGCCTGAAAAACTATAACTAAAGACAAAAAGCCAAAAACAGCTAGGATAAAATTCACCGATCCATCAAGAAAGGGGAATATATTATTTAAATGACTTTCTTTTAGGATCTCTATACAAACTATAAAAATAGCTCCAAAATTTTGTAAGGATAATGGCATACAAATGACTTGCTGTAATTGGTATTTTTACCCCACAATGCAATGAAGTCCATTGTACTTGAGATAATGGAACTCTCTCACATAGCTGCAGCATTGTTACCAAGCAACAAGAAATAAAATGTCAAGATTAGCACTTTGTGTAATACATTTTTATCACCAATAAACTATTTCTATTCTGCTATTCTTCTGAGTGTAAATGGTCATTAAGCTAAGAATTATATTTGTTAATATAAAAGTGTATGTAAAATAATGCAGTAAGTTAATACTAGGCATTCATTCAAGTCCATATTTTTATATTTATTGCTTCCTTGGTAGAAACAGCAAATACTAACATAACAGTAATTCTATTAGGTTATTTTGCCAAACTACTCAACTACAATATGTCTTCATTGAGTACATCTTCATTAGCATCCAAATATTTTCAAACCAACCTAGCATTTCATGAAAACTCAAGGAAACAAATGAATTGTCTTTAAATACTGCTTATGTTAGGGTATTATATTTTCAAAGCATTCTATACCTGGCTAAATATGTGGCACAGAACTTACAGATCTCTTTAAGAATGATTTAGTAATCAATTTTAAAAAGTCCAAAAGCACAAGTAAAATATTATAACTGAAAAACAATAAGGAAAATAAACGTAAGTTGAAGATTTTATATAATTTACCATGTCTAAAAAATCAACCTGTGTAAAATGATATCCATTACTCACCACATCCATCCCAAAAGTTAACACTTAGGAAGGTGATAGTATTCTGCCGAAGGATGAAGGATTCTTCAGGGAGGGTTGGTGGAAGGAAGGTATTTCTTTTTTCCATATTGTATCAAACAGACACTTTTTTTTTCTCTTAAAAGAACTTGTGTCAAGTGTTCAACTCAACTGGCCCATGTGAGTAGATTCAAGAAGATTAGGAACAGTTTTTTGCTAACCTCATTCTACGTAGCTAACTGAAATAGAGAGCTTTAACCAGGTAAATTCTAAAGTGCAGCAAAGAGCATGTAGCATAGTAAGTTCACACAGTGAATGCCAAATCTGACATTTCAGCCAAGTTCTCACAAATATGCCTCCATATGTCAGAGATATTTATGTGTGAATGTATTTCACACAGGAATGAGCCTGTGTATGGATGTGTGTGTTCTTGAAATGGAATCTAATGATGTTTTTCAACATGGTGAGAAGTCTTTGTCTTATATGGACAGAAGCTTCATTTTTCTTCCTACCCCAACTTTCTTTATATTGTCTCTTGAAAAATTATGAGTTCCACTGCTTTTAAAACTGTATCATTAGGGATTAGCATTCTAAAGAACAACAAAAATTTAAGAGGGAAGGAATTATGCTTACTCCTTAGGCATTTTCACTTCTCTAAAGCAGGAAGCAAGATGGCCCAAATCTCTAAAACACTGATACGTTAATTGGCCTGCTTAATAATGAAAATTAAATGTTCACAGGATACACTTTAGTGCTTAAGTCACCTGGTTAAAATCCACTGCGTTCCCACCTTCTATTGTAAAGTAAAACAACCAGCTTGATCACTTCTAAGATAATGTATGATGAATTATTAACACAAAGCTCCCCAAACTGGGCCAGAGTCACAAATACCAGGAGGCTCCAATGTCAAAAGTCACAAAGTCTTTGAAAAAGATACTGCCATTACTCTCGAGAAAGTTAATTCTCGAGACTCCATACCCTACGACCATACAATGAAAATAGTTTGTCATCCCTGTTCTCCAAACCCACGATGGATGCTCTTGCCTCAGGCCTCTGCACATACTACTCATTTGGCCCTAAAAGGCTCCACCATCAGTTAGCTGCAAATCTAGCTTCCTCACTCTCTTGAAGTCTTTACTCAGAAGTCATCTCACCAAGGCCTTTCACAGTACCACCCTAAGTTTCAGTTTCTTTCCCTGACATTTCAGGCACCTTTTCACGCTTTGTTTTTCCTCCCTTAACACTTAGCAATATCAAATATACTACAAGTTTTACTTATTATTCATCCTATTATCAACACAGACCATCAGAACGTAAACTCCATCATGAGAGTGGTGAATTTTGTTTTTTTTCACTGCTATATTTCCAGAACCTATAAAAATACCTAGTACACTAGAATTTGAATATCAGTGAACTTTCCTTAAACTATCTTTGCACTGTAATATCTGGTACTTGCTTCAAATCAATTAGAGGAGGGAGAAGGCAGAGATGGGGATGTGAATGGGGCAGGAGTGACCATGGGTTGATAGTCATTGGAGCTAAAGTGTTGGGCTCAGGAAGGTACATTATACTCCTCTGGTTACTATTGCATATGTTCATTATCCTCCAAAATAAACATTTAAAATGAAAATTTGTATTATCAGTTACACTGCAATCTTTACCCTTCCTCATTCACCAACCAGAAACACTACATGTCTGCTTGGCAGGACAGCAGACACACCCATGATCTTTTCCTCTGATCAATCCCCTAAAAAGAGATAGAGAGGTGGTGGAGCAAGATGGTGGAAATGAAGACATTTGTCCACGCCTCAGGAGTACCAAATTTTAACAACTATCTGTACACAGAAAAGCACCATCACAAGAACCAAAAATCAGACAGCATTTGGGGAACGCACAGCTCTGAAGGTAAGAACGCAGACCTGGCTGGCTTCACCACCTGTTTATTGTAGAGCCCCAGGGCCTTGAGTTAAAATAGGTAGTAGTCAGGTAGTAGTTACAGCAGGCCTTGGGCAAAACCCAGTGCTTTAGGCCTGACCCAGCACAGTTCCAGTGATGGTGGCCATAGGGGTGTGTTTGAATAACCACACCCCCAGTTCCAGGGGGTTCAGCACAGAGAGAGAGAGAGAGAGAGAGAGTGTCCACTTGTTTGGAAGAAAGTAAGGGAAAACAACAGCAGTATCTACTGGTAACCCAGAAAATTCTTCTGGGTATTAACTAAGGCCATCAAGACAATACCTCTTACAAGTTTACAAAAACCACAGCAATTATGATTGGAGCCCAAGTCCCTCTGAATACCTAGAAAGCGTTCCCAAGGAAAGGCATTAACAAGACAAGACTGCAAAGACTACAATAAATACCTAACCCTTTAATGCCCAAACACCAACAAACATCTATAGGCCTCAAGACAATCTCGGGAAGCATGACCTC
>NC_045437.1:40806814-40946970 GCF_002776525.5 Piliocolobus tephrosceles
CAACAAACATCTATAGGCCTCAAGACAATCTCGGGAAGCATGACCTCACCAAACAAAACAAGGCACCAGGGACCAATACTGGGGAAACAGAGATATGTGACCTTTCAGACAGAATTCAAAATAGTTGTTTTGAGGAAACACAAAGAAATCCAAGATAACAAAGAAAGAATTCAGAATCCTATCAGATAAATTTAACAGATCGAAATAATTTAAAAGAATCAAGCAGAAATTCTACATTTGAAAAATGCAACTGACATACTGCTGAATGCATCAGAGTCTCTTAAATAGCAGAACTAATCAAGCAGAAGAAAATCACTAAGCTTGAAGACAGGCTTTTTGAAAACACAGTCAGAGGAGACAAAAGAAAAAAAAAGAACAATGAAGCACTCCTACAATATCCAGAAAATAGCCTCGAATGGGCCAATACTAAGAGTTACTGGCCTTAAAGAAGAGGTAGAGAAAGAGATAGGAGTAAAAGGTTTATTCAAAGGGATAACAAAATTTCCCAAACCTAGAGAAAGATAAACATTCAAGTACAAGAAGGTTATAGAACACCAAGCAAATTTAACCCAAGGAAGACTACCTCCAAAGCTACCTTTTGGGAGTTAATCAAACTTCCAAAAAATCAATGATAAATAATTCTAAAAGCAGTAAGAGAAAAGGAGAAAAGAAACAACAGACAACAGAGCTCCAATATATCTGGCAACCGACTTTTCAGTGGAAATATTACAAACCAGGAGAAAAGAGCATGACATATTTAAAGGACTGAAGGAAAGAAACTTTTGCCCTAGAATAGTATATATGGCAAAATATCCTTCAAACATGGAGGAAAAATAAAGAACTTCCAAGACAACCAAAATCGGAGGGATTTCATCAACTCCAGACCTGTGCTACAAAAAGTGATAGAGGAAGTTCTTTGATCTGGAAAAAAAAAAAAAAAAAAAGGATGTTAATGAGCAAAAGAGAAATCATCTGATGATACAAAACTCACTGCTAATAATAAGCACGCATAAAAACAGGGGATATTATTAATATAACATTGTAACTGTGGTGTGTAAACACTCTTACGCATAAAGACTAAATAAAGAACCAATTAGAATAACTACAATAACTTCAAGACATAGCACAATAAGAAATCAAGAGAAACAAAAAATTAAAAAGCATAGGGATGAAGTAAAAGTGTAGAGTTTTGGCTGGACACAGTGGTTCATGCCTGTAATCCCTGCACTTTGGGAGGCCGAGGTGGGTGGATCACCTGAGGTCGGGAGTTCGAGACCAGCTGGCCAACATGATGAAACCCTGTCTCTACTAAAAATACAAAAAAATTAGTGGTGGTGCACCTGTAATCCCAGCTACTCAGGAGGTTGAGGCAGGAAAATCGCTTGAACCCAGGAGGCAGAGGTTGCAGTGAGCCGAGATCTTGCCACTGCACTCCAGCCTGGGCAAGAATAGCAATATTCTGTCTCAAGAAGAAAAAAAAAAGCAGTTTGTATTAGTTTTCTTTTTGCTTATTTGTTTATGCAATTAATGTTAAGTTTTCATCAATTTAAAATACTGGGTTATAAGACAGTCTTTTCAAGTCTCATGCTAACATCAAACAAAAAAAACCACAACAGACACATTAAAAAAAAAAAAAAAAAAGCAAGAAATCAAAGCACCCCAGGGAAAAATCACCTTCACTAGAAGGAAGACAGGAAGGAAGGAAAGAAAGAAGACCACAAAACAACCACAAAACAAAAAAACAAAATGGCAAGAGTAAGTCCTTACTTATCATTAACAACACTGACTGTAAATGGACTAAATTCTCCAATAAGACACAGTAGCTGAATGGATGAAAAAAATAAGACCCAGTGGTCTGTTGTCTACAAGTGATATGCTTCACCTATAAAGATACACAGAGATCAAAAATAAAGGGATGGAAAAATATATCCCATGCCAATGGAAACCCACAAAAAACAAAACAAAACAAAACAGGAGTAGCTATACTTATATCAGACAAAATAGATTTCAAGAGAAAAACTGTAAGAAGAGACAAAGAAGCTTATTATATAATGATAAAGGGATCAATTCAGCAAGAGGATACAATGATTATAAATATATATGCGCCCAACACTGGGACAGCCAGATACATAGAGCAAGTATTATTAGAGCTAAGGAGAGACAGATTAAAATACAACAGCTGGAGACTTCCACACCCCATTTTCAGCATTGAACAGATTTCTCAGGAAGAAAAGTCAGAGACATAGGACTTAATCTGCACTACAGAATGAACCTAATAGAGATCTATGGAACATTTCATCAGATAAAAATTACTAAGAGGAAAATTTATAGCTATAAGTGCTTGCATCAAAAAAGAAAAAGAAATAACCTAATGATGTGACTTAAAGAACTAGAAAAGAGCAAACCAAATCCAAAACTAGTAAAAGAAATTCAGATCAGAGCAGAAATAAATTTGAAACGAAGAAAATACAAAAGAACAATGAAACAAAATGTTGGTATTTTGAGAAGATAAACAAAATTGGCAAACCTTTAGCCAGACTAACAAAGGTGGGGGTGGGGGTGAAGGTGAAGACCCAAATAAAATGAGAGATGAAAAAGGGGACATTACAACTGGTAAGAAATTCAAAGAATCATTAGTGGCTACTAGGAGCAACTATATACCAATAAATTGGAAAACCTAGAAGAAATGAGTAAATTCCTAACTATACATAACCTATTAAGATTGAACCAGAAAGAAATTAAAAATCTGAACACCCCAATAATCATAAATATATACACCTACTATGTACCCACAAAAATTTAAAAATTTTAAAACGATGCCACGTGCCAGGCACTGGTACAGAACACAGAAGATGCAGCTCCCTGAAGCCTGGCTCTTATAAATATAAGTCTTAGGATATCACTTTTGAAAATTATTTTCTATATGTTCATTAACCTCTAATTCTTATATTAGATGGGTTCACCGATATTCAATTTATATTGTACTTCATAAACCACACAGGCTATAGTAAATACTTGTGTGCACCAAATATCATATCATCTAAACAATTCTTTTACAGGCAAACATACCACAATATAAATACAATAAAAGTAAGTATATTTATGTCATGATAGACATACTTATTTTGACTGAAAGCTGAAGTTAACTAAAATAGTTAAAAGAGCCTTGGGTAAACCTTTGCTGTCTTGTAAACTAGCCACGGCACAAGCCTGACAGCACAAAGAAATCCACAGCAGTGAGGTTATTTCAGTCACAGGCAGTCTCAGCAGCTTCAGTGGCTGAGTCAGACAACCTTTTCTGACAGCACGTGCATGCCAGGCTGCTTGCAGGAGACAAAGCATCAACAGTTTCCTGAGTGAAGCACTCTCATCCCTCCCCATTGGATGGGGAGATTTTCTATTATAGTCTCCTTAAAAAAAAAATAGAAATAGGCCATTTCCAGAGAAACTTGGATGGTAGCTTATGCACACAGAAGACTAGCAGAGGGGCTCATAGGGAGTTGAGAGCTGAACACAATAACAGGATTCCTCCTGAGAAACAGCCCAATTAGTTCCCTTTGGAAGACTCAAGAGTCCTTGCTACTCCTTGTCATACAAATGGAAGGCAACACCCAAGAGTCATTCCCTGGCTGGTTTTGCACTTGAACTTGTAAAGCTTATCAGGGAAGACTTCACCCTCACTCAAAGAGAGGGAGGTCCGGAAATAACACTGTCTGGACTGAAAAGAGAAACATCTGTCTGGCATGTGAGGCAATATTTGCCCATGTGCACTATTTTTCCCAAGTAGATACCCAGGTCTATAAGAGGGGTAGGAAGATACAGCCAGCATCAACTGTGTCACAGCTTTGTGGGGAAGCATGCAAATGGCTGTACATTTAAAGAAATATGAATATAATGTTCATATTGGTTTTGTTAAAAACACACATAAATGATCACCTCTATGGTTTTACCCAACTCATAAGTTTGTCTAGAAAAGTGGTCCAACTTTTTTGGCTGGTACTAGGGATCAGTTTTGTGGAAGACACTTTTTCCACAGACGGGGGTCGGGTGGGGGCATGGTTTTGGGATGAAATTGTTCCACCTCAGATCATCAGGCGTTAGATTCTCATAAGGGCGAGCAACCTAGATCCCTCACATGCACAGTTCATAATAGAGTTCCCACTCCTATGAGAATCTAATGCCAGGGCTGATCTAACAGGAGGCAGAGCTCAGGCTAATGTTCACTCACCCACCAATCATCTCCTGCTCTGCAGCCCAGTTCCTGCATAGGTCCATGGCCAGAGGGCTGGGGGCCCTTGGTCTAGAACACATCTGAAAAAAACTTTGCCAAAAAGGACTAATGTTTCCCTTTTGCAGAGTCTAGAAATAAGTAACACCAAGGACAATTTGATTTTATTTTAAATTCACAATAAACATACTCATTTACTTCTCTATGTAAAACATTTGTTGTAAATTATATAATTTAAAAATTATAAACAGAAAAGCAAGAGGTATATTCCTTTGCCACCCTGCTTCTAAATCCAAAACAAATTTAAGATGCCTAAGGTAATCATTATTAGTACTTTAAATATTTATAGTTCTATCTTCCCTAAAACTCAAGTCAAAACTCAAATCACCAGGGAGAAGAAAGGTTGAGAATATACAGCACTGTGGAGTGTGAAGACACTAGCATAGAGCTTTAAGAGACAAGCTCTAATCCAGATTCTACAATTCAAAAGAAAGGAGATGAGCTAAGAGTTCTTTATTAAAAAAAAAAAAAAAAAAAAGACGCCATTGACTATGTTATATAGGGTGTAGTCACGCTGGTTATGCCTCCCACTGCTTAAGATACTATAGTACTAAAACAGACATTCAGTCACCACACTTAGAGAAATATGTAAAAAGTTTAAAGGTCAAAGAGGCTAGACAATAGAATGAAAAGAGTTCAAGAGAAAGACTGAATGAATGCACGGGGCCACTGAACACAGGATGATGCCTTTCTCAAAGACATCTCTAAGGTAGATGGTACTAGAAGAAAAAAAAAAGACTACAACTGAAATAATTGTCAAGGAAGGTCTGGGATAGAAAAATAAGCTGGGGGGAAAAAAAAAACTCCTTATTTGCTTGTATCTAATAGTTAGCATTGAAATGGACTACCTCTGGAGATATCTTCCAAGTGTTTAAAGCATCCATTGATAGATAATATGGAAGCATTTCATAACATAATGGAAAAGAGTAGACACCCTGGAATAAGTTTCTCTGTAGGTCTATCCTGGTTCCACCTAAGCTGTGTGATATGGGGTATATAACTTAACTTCTCTATGCCTTAAAGTCATCATCTCTAAAATAAAGATAATTATTATTCCTATCTCACAAGACTATTGTGAGAATTTAAAATAATGCACATAAGGAATACGGTAGTGACTGACACATAGTAAATGCTTGAATAGTAGCTAACATTATTAGCATTTTGCATGCAGAAGAATATGCGGTTAACTTAATGATCTCTGAAGATTCCTCTTAAATGTTGCACTTTAGAGACTAGTTCATAATCATCCATCCCACTATGACCCCCATAAAAGAAAGCAAGATAGGGCTTGAAAAGTCATAGAAACCTGGAGGCCAGTGCAGGGGGCTAGAGGTCCAGGGTACTCACTGGACTCAAAATACAAGTCACAAAGCCAAATCAGAACTTCATATCAGAAAATGCCCAATCTAGGCACTAACTCCAATTCTAAATTATTTTCCACTTTCGAGAGCACAGTTATTACAATTCAATCTATGGTCATGTTTCTACTATGTATACTATATGTTTCTACTATGAACAGGTGTCAGGGGTAGGTTTACAATAATCCTATAGTCCAAAGAGCTGTTTTGCTTATGTTCCTGAACTAGTATAACAGATTATTCTTGATCCTTCTAATCCAGCTTTGTCCAATAAAACTTCCTGCAATGATAATGTTTACTTGTGCTGATCAATATAGTAATCACTAGCCACATGTAGCTTTACTTGATATGGGACTATTATAAATGTAAATTCAATTTCTCAATTTTTCTTTTTTTTTTTTTTTTTTTTTGAGACAGGGTCTCACTCTGTGGCCCAGTCTAGAGCACAGTGACACAGTCACAGCTCACTGCAGCCTTGACCTCCTGGACTCAGGCGATCCTCACACCTCAGCTCCCGGGTAGCTGGGACTCGCGCATATGCCACCACATCTGGCTAATTTTTTGTAATTTTTTGTAGACACAAGGTTTCACCATGTTGCCCTCCAACATCTGGGCTCAAGCGATCCACCTGCCTCAGCCTTCCAAAGTGCTGGGATAACAGGTCTGAGCCACCATGCCACAATTTAAATTTTAATTTTACAAGTCATATGTGGCTAGTGGCTACCATACTGGAAAGTGTAGTGAATTAGAAGTGGTCACCCACATCACTGTATTGAAAGAGACCCTAATGTGTGTCTTGGCCTACCAGGAAAGCATTCTGTGATCCATCAGAAATGTCTCTTCCTGGACACAGAAGGGCAGGCTTTATTACATTTGCAGGCTCACTTAAAGGATTTTCTCTTAGGCCAAAAGAGAGTCTCTCTTTCCTAATACCTACAATGATTCTTCAACACAAGGTTATTTTCTGCTCTTGTACGAAATGAGATGAACTGAAAAGAACCAGATTCTAACAGGAAAAATTTTAAAGAGAACTTCACCCAGGATAATGCATAATGCCCCTCTGTACTCTGGGAAGAAATACTGGTTTCTGACAGTTTTACAGAAATACAGGAAGTCAACAGGGCGTAAAAATATTGATTATTTTAAGCTATGCTGTAGGTCTTTCTTCAGTAACGCTATAGTTGTGTGTCATGGACAGGTCATTAAGATGGATGAAAAAATTAAAGACACGTTACACAGAAAGTGTAAGCCACATTATCCATTTTAAAGGCAGAAAATGTAAAGTCATTGCAAAAGGAACCACCACGCCTCGGTTGAAAGTAACATACCTCAGCACTTTAAAAATAGCACACTTCATTTTCCAAGAAAGGAACAAAACTCTAACATTTGATTGTTTCAAAATACACTGTACTGACTTCATGAAACATTACCTTAAACTTGTATAAATGAATCAAAAGATACCACATACAACACCTGCCATCATGAGAAAAATCACTAAGGAACCTATGTATTTTCAATTCCAGATCCCAATAGGGGTCCTATAAAGTCCTCCCAAGGAAAAACTATCTCAAACTCCCACGAAAATTCGGTTCCAAGTTGATCCTCAAGGCCTCAAGTTGAGAACCATTTGAAGTCTTCTTTGAGGTTCAATATGTTACAACCAAAATGGCACAGCTTTGGTATAAGCCCCTGTTTCTGCCCTGGATCCTTAAGTCTGGGAAGGCTACGGAATTATTCAAGCCTCTTCCAAATACTGAGATACTCAAAGGACAGTCAGTGCCTGAATATGCTCTGAATGGAACCACATCAAAATAGTTATTTGTGCAACGCTCTTCCCTTAAAGAAGTCACAAAATCTATCACAGTAAGATCATGAACTTCTTCTGACACATTTACTATTTTCCAGGGATTCCACATACATAAATTCATCTTGGGATTTCACTCAAGGAGATCTATTTCATTTAAGGATCAAAGGACTTTTATAAGTTGGTCCCATTGCTTGATTCCCAAAGAGAGCATTCTAGTGAGACCCTATCTAACCAGAAAGCTGAAGTTACAGCAAAATTTTAACTATTATATATTCAGATAGAATGGATCCACTTCCAAAACAAAACAAAACAAAATCTGTCATTGTTATCCAGAAAACAAATGAACTGTGGTACTTTTTATTGAATTAATACTTAACATCAAGTTAAATAATTAACACCAAGAATTCAAAAATAACCTCTTACCTCTACCACTGTGGTGTCTGCAGCTTTGCACATTGGCAAGTTGAAATTCCTTGCACTTTTCCTACATCAGGGGTGGAGGAGATAAGAAAGTGGGGGGGAAAAGACCAAAATCTGTCACCTTTAAGGGTGTATAGACTAGAATTTCTATGAACTAAGAATCTAAGAATCTTTCCAAAAACAGTGTATCATATTTTCCATTAATAAAGTTTCATAAATATCTCCTAAATTTTAAAAAATCATAACTACTTTATTCAATGTATATAGTTTTGTTTTGAACAGGATTGAGGGAAAGAGGAACTATTTTTTCACATTCAACATACAGCTACAACAAAAAAAGAATATTAATAAATCTATTGTATTTGAAGTTAATTTCCCTTAATCTTTTAACAAGTATGCTTTGTCCCTATTAGTTAAATATTTCATTCAACCACTTGCTTTCATTAAAATATGAAGAAAGGAAAAGTAGCAAATGCTTCACATGAGAAGGTATAGTAATTACATTCTCTATTGAAGAGAAGAAGCCTACTGCTGAAACTAAATGAAACATTCATTGATAATTTGTGAGTCACCTATAAAGATAATTCTGGAGAATCATTTTCTGATGAAGTTTTTGAAAGTACAACACCCACATCAGACCCCGAGGTGTAAAAATTTCGAAGAGGTGCCAATTTTGCTGATGGTTTTGCACTCTGATGTTCCTCAATACAGTTCCCCTAATGATAAAAATTAAAATAAACTTTTTGTCTCTGGGAATATAGGTTGACATCAGAATTTCTTTGGTAGAAGGAAGTAAGTCACAGCTATGTTTTACTAGCTCTTTTGAGTCACCAATATTTCTTTTGCTCAGATTGAAGAATTAGTACAGGAATAGGAACATCCTTGAGAAAGGAGCCCTCGTGAACTTTCACAAGTTGCTGGGTTAGATCCCACCAGACATCCAGGCATCAAAAGCTCCAAGGGCAGAATAGTCAGAGGCAAAGGAGTCCCAAGTCCCTCACTTGAATAACCTAGACAGACTTCTGTTCCAGCTGTCCCACTAAATATGAAGTCAGTCCTAAGGTCACTTGATCATTGGTGATGCAAGCTTTCATTTCACACCAGAACTCATTAACCACCAGCATAAAGTCAGTGCCTAGAATAGCCCGTGTGCAGCCTTTAAATACCAGAGCCAGGCACTGTAGCACAGAATAAATGTGGGAATATTTTCAATAATTCCTTTCTGCTTGGTAGTATACAATTTTGTTAATCTTTTTAAAAAAGCAACTAAGCATTTGTAAATATTACATAAACGTGTCACATAAGGTAAAGATGATATAAAATATCTCCTGTTATTGCCAAAATTAGTTGTACTTTAAAAAACTGACTAGATTAAAGAAATCGAAGAGCATTAATATCACATAAGTCCTTCAGAAATAAAAAGCGGTATGAGAGTATCACTGAGAACTTAATTGTGATTGCACTAAAGCTGCATTTGCTAAAGATTCAAAAATTGTTAATCGAAAGCAGCAAATGATAAATGAGCAAAAACAATGATTTCTGTAATCTGATAGGTAAAGTCTTCAAGATCAGTTTGGAAAACTCTAAAGTGTACATTCAAAGATTTCATAATCCTCAAAAAACAACTATATAAATCTATAAATCCAAGAAATAAATACTTACTATGCTTAGAATAACCAAAATATTTTAAAATCTATAAAGTCTGTCACTAACCAGAGAGTGAGGATTGAAAATTTAGTATTATAAAGGTTAACCAATTTTTCAGATAGGACCTTTGTAAGCATTTCCTAGAAGACACAGAAAGGACTGAAGGACTGACCCCAAAGACTATTAGCAGTATCCTTCCAAAATATCAAATTAACTTTGACATTTTAAGACAATACATGTAAATTAGAGTATCAATTAAATTAAATTGTATGATGTCATATTTTCTAAACATGTAACTGGTCTTGGCAACTAAAATACACAAGAAGAAAAACAATTGGATGCGTATATATAAAAGGGCATATAACTTCAAATATTTAACAAGCAGTGTAACATGGATATCAACCAGTCCAAACAGACTCCCACAAGTGGACATACCAGCAGCCCTGCACACACCTATATATGTGCAATACACATGGGCGTGTATGGTCTTGGGCCATTTCCAAAATACATTTTTAAACTGCAAATTCGCTCTGATGTCCATTTTTGTAATCATAATTTAGAAAATATAGAGTTGCTGATCTGTACGAGTGTTTTTAAAACTATCACAATACCTGAAAATCACATTTCCTGCTCGGTCCGCCTTCCAGGCTTTCACCAAAGCAAAATCCCCTGTAATTGCTTCCTCCAAAATAAAGTGCTGACCATTGAACTCCCTCACCTGCAGAAGAGGGAGAAGGCATTGTCAGGTATTTGCACAGGTCTTGATTGTGATAGAGGCCCTCTGATAGAGACACTCTGACAGAGGTAGATAATAAGGATACAAGCCTAGCAAGGGAAAATTTCTCAGAGGGAAAAGCATCTCGGAAACTTCAAGGATAAGCAGTGTTAGGCAAAAAGGACTTAGTCAAAGTGGTCACAGGGGAGCTAAGGAAACAGACAAGTAAAGGTCCAGTGACAAAAGAAAACTTGTGCATTTGAGGAAATGAAAGTTCTTTGGCCTAAGGGACAGACTATTCTCATTTTACTATTTGTATGTACAGGTTATATATTGAATATGAAAAATAGCCCTTCTTTCCCTCCCCCTGAAAAAAATAGTTTGCATAAAACAGTCTATGCAATATTGTTTTTCTACATAAAAGTTACAAAAATCTATCATTCGGATATCCTCATTAACCTATAATCACCTGTTGAGATTTTAAATGGTATTCACAGAATCAGTAAATTTGGAGAAAACCAACATGCCGTATCTTCCCACCCATGAGCACAGTATATGTCTCCATTTACTGAGGTTTTCTTTGACCTCCTTCAATAGCTTTATCACTTTCTCCATAAAAGCTTTATATATTTTTCTTAGGTTTATTTATAGGTACTTAGTGGTTTCTCTTGCTACTGTGAATATTGCATTGGCTCCTATCTACTCTTCTGACATTACTGGTCTAGGGAATGCTATTGATTTTTATTTATATTTATTGCCTTTTAATTATACTACGAATTTTGGGGGGAAGAACATAAAGCAAAACTGTCTTGCCATCATGTTCT
Source organism: Piliocolobus tephrosceles (assembly GCF_002776525.5). Taxonomy (NCBI): domain Eukaryota; kingdom Metazoa; phylum Chordata; class Mammalia; order Primates; family Cercopithecidae; genus Piliocolobus; species Piliocolobus tephrosceles. The sequence goes on from NC_045437.1 coordinate 40,817,874, forward strand.
TTTATTTTTGAGGGTTTATCTCCAGGAATTAAAACAAACATCCATTGCCACACTTCATCATGGCACAAAATGGAGCCATGGGAATGCAGAACTCCATTCTCATCCCTATTGCACCCCCTAGTGGAAAAACAGACTGTGTTTTACAAAAAGCTGCTATAGAAAATTTTGGTACATTTACTTCAACCACGGTTTGAAACAAAACTTTTCTTAAATAAAAGCTACTTTAAAGACATTAACCAAGTTGCCTGCTAGAAAAAAGACTGATGAACTTAGGGAATAACTGATGAATGAGGATCTTACTATAGGAACTAAGATAAATTATATGAAAGATATTTCTGAACCACATATCAATATACTAAGTTACTTTGTAATGGCTTATGTATTTCAAAAATCACTGTAAATACCAACAACGATAGTTCAGTATTTTACATACAGATCTAGAAAACTGGGGTAAATATATGAAAATGTAAGGCAAAGTCAATAAATAGGCTTCTTTTATATTCCAGTTACATAATTTTCTGATATGTCTACACACCAGCTGTTGCTGAGTGTTAGTTTTACTGAAATTTAAAAATGGGGAAGGAATTGGTTTTATCAAACTAGCTATTACACTCACTTGAAAGAATTGTACATTTCATAGTCACCACTTCTTCACTTTTTGGTTCTTTCTCAGATCTAATGAGATTTTCATCCCCTCTATTCCAAAAAGGAATAATTCTTAAAGTTGTTAATGACCTCTGTTTTTGCAAATCCAGTTATTCAATTCCAGGTCCTGTATTACCAACCTCTTCACACTCAGTTAATCATTCCCTTCTTTTTAAAATTTCTGTTATCTTTCAAGTTGCCAGATGCCCCTGGGTTCCTTCTTCACTTTACTAGTCACTCTTTCCCATTTCTCTTTGCTGCTCCTTCTCTTCCCAATCTCTAAATGTCAACGAGGTGTTCTCTATCTGCACTCAGCCCCTAGACACTCATCTAGTATATAGATTTAAACACTATATGCTGATACCTCCAAAGTCTCTGTCCTGGCTCTAGACTCTGCCCTGATCTGAAGTCCACTAAGCACCTCCTCTTGGAGTCTAATGTACATCTCCAATGCACCATGTCCCAAACAGAGCTCATTGATAAGGCCCATGCTTCACTCATCTTACACAGTATGTTTGACTCCTCTTATACCCCTTACCCATCCACCAGCAAATCCTGTGGGCTCTACCATCAACATAACATCAACTCCAACCACTTCTCTCAAACTCCACTATTACCACCTTCGTCTAGCCAGCTTCCATTCCCACCTAAATTAACACAACAGCCTCCTAAACCCTCTCTCACTGCTTCTGCTCTTGGCTTCCTAGCAAAAAAAGAAAGACCGGGCACAGTGGCTCACGCCTGTAATCCCAGCACTTTGGGAGGCCGAGGTGGGCGGATCACGAGGTCAGGAGATCGAGACCATCCTGGCTAACACGGTGAAACCCCGTCTATACTAAAAAATTCCAAAAATTAGCCGGGCATGGTGGCGGGTGCCTGTAGTCCCAGTCCTTGGCGGGCTGAGGCAGAATGGCATGAACCCGGGAGGTAGAGCTTGTAGTAAGCCAAGATAGCACCACTGCACTCCAGCCTGGGCGACAGAGTGAGACTCCTTCTCAAATAAAAAAAAAAAAAAGAGAGAGAGAGAGAACAGGAACCACCACTCCAGCAGCCACAGTGATGGATACAAAAGACAACTCAAATTACATCACTCTCACCCTTATTCAAAATCCATAGGCTTCCCACTATGTCCAGTAAAATTCAAACTTTGCATGAATTTGGCTCCTGCCTCTCTTCAGTCTCCATCCTTATCACTCTCTGTCTCATGTGCTGTTCCAGGCTCACCACCCTCCTGTTCCCCAAACACGGCAAGCCTGTAGCTGCCGCGGCACCTTGTACTTACTCTTCCTTCTAAATAGAGCACAAACCCTCTTATCTCCACTTGCCTCGTTCTGCTACCTTATTCAGGTCTCTACCAAGTGTCACTTCCCGAGAGAAGCTCTCCCTGGCCACCAATCTGGAATACCAGCTGCCTGGCCAATGATAATGAATTATCTTTGCCCTTAATCTATTTGATTTGTCTTCACAGTACTTCCACTACAGACATTATGCATTTATTCATTCACTGTCAGTTCCTCCACTTGTAGGAGGACTTGATCTAGATCATTTTACCACAGTGCTTAGACCAGGGCTAGGCAAAGAGTAGAACCTCAATAAATATCACTAATTTAGAAATTAACTCACTTCTTCCTAGTATAAGTAAAAAAAAAAGAAAGTGCTAAGAATTAAGAAATAAATTATCTGTCATATTCCTAGGGAATTCAGACAAAATTACAAAACTACTAGTTTGAGGCACCTGACTCCAGGCAGAAATGAATCAATATGTTAGTATCATATTTTCCCGAGGTGAATTAATTCTCCAACTTCTAGCAAGCTATCAAAGTATTTATCACAAGTTTTCTGGGAACCTTTATGACATACTACTACAGTTCATTTTAATAATTAAGCTCCTGTATTTTACTTTGTCAAGAAGCCTTTTAAACTTATTTAGACAGTAAAGGAAAAAGATAAAACATAAAAAACACATTAATAAAAGCTTTGAATTCACACAGATCACTCTCAATAGAAAGATGTCTCCAGATGGAAGACACGGCTGGAGACCAACACTGAATATCAAAGGACGTATTCAGTGACCTCTGATCTTCCCTCTGATCGTTCCTCAGAATGCGAGGGGCAGAGCCAGCACCCCCATATGCAGAAAAGTGATAAGAGATCCCCTGATTTACTATGTTCACTTCCCCAGAGATAAGTACAGCATTTCTGCAACCTGTGTTAACTCCCTTTGGCCATCTGGACAAAGAGAATGGAAAGATACTGAAAAATACTGTAACGAAATACTGGCCAGTGTAATTTTTGAAATTTTCTCCAATCTGAGCATCTCAAATATCTTTATCTGAAGTTCTACTCTTCTATAATATGTAAGTGATGTTGCCTATAATAAATGTACCCCATCCTACTTAGCACTTTAAATAGAAGTAGGTTATTCCGTCAAAAGCTCAAATGTGTCCAAGATACAAAATAAAAAGTGATCATATGATCTCTCTATTCTATCATAACAGTTCCTTTCAAGGTTTCAGACAAACATATTATTTCCTTGTATTTTTCTTCCTACAGTCACTTTAGGAAGGGCCTGAGCATAAAGAGTTTGCTAGCATGCATATCACAACTGCTGTATTTTCCATATAAGCATAATCAGCAAGTACAACTGTTTCTCAATTTGTTAAAGCCTACCATAAAATCAGTTCAAGTAACTAACCTTGACTAGTACATCACATGTGGATTACACCTTTTTTTCCTTCTTTTTATTCGTTTCTCTATGTGATTTTAAATGCTAGTAGATGCCTAGATTTAGCTAGATTTTCACCTGTTTATGAAAATGAATGAGTGCTTTTTCTCACACAGAGGTGATTTTACACTTATTTGCCCAATGAGTCCACCCAGAATCCCACGTGGAAAGACGGATCCTGGCATAATCTGGATAAGAGTGTTTCTTACCTCTCTTGGCTTACTGGCAATGGCAACACTGCCATCTTTATTGTATTTGATGGGTGATCCTCCTTCTTGTATCAGGGTCCCATACCCTGTGGGGGTGTAAAATGCAGGAACTCCAGCCCCGCCTGCACGGATCCTCTCTGCAAGTGTGCCCTGTAAGTGAGCAACCAACACCCCATAAGTTCACTAAGCACACTTCTGTATGTGAACACAAACATTTAGACATGGCTCCTACTCTTTAGAGGCTTATAATTCTAAAAAGTAGGTAGCATTGTATATTAGCATGAGTATTTCACTAATACTGTATGCTAGAAGATCAATTTTAAGAAGTTATTGCCCCTCTAGATCCATTCTAAATCCGCATTCAAAATGTAACTGCTTATTTGTATAGTCATGCTTTCAGTTTCCATACCTCCCAATGATCTCTTGACATATTTTACATGTGTCTACTTTTGATATTCTAAGTCAATTTTAAAATCTGAATTATGAAACTTTAGTTATATGCCTTAAGTAATGCAATTAAATTTTGTTTTATTTCATGCTCTATGTAGGTATGCTAAATTTTATTCAAGTTAATAATGTAAAGTGTTCAAATTTTAGAGCTTATTTTAAACCATTTTCATTAGTATTTTTATCTACAAATTGTCTAAGAAAAAAAAACAAAGTGAAAAATACGGCAAACAGGTGAACCGGTTTTTAAAAGCCAAGAGTACATCAAATTGTTTCAGAGTAGAAACAGCTGCAAGCAAAGTTTCTTTGTATCTTCTTTGGATCATCATCTTTGCCATGGGTGACTCTTCTTCCGAGGTACCAGTGATTTCAAGACTAGTTTCCCTAGTTCTCTCACTCTCAACTGTTTTTCTACCCAGGTTTTCCCTAAGGAATCAACTCTGGCCCTGAACCTTGACACCCTTCCTAACACTGAAGCCTACTGTGATAGCCTTGTTACATGACAGTCTTACTAGAAAACTGACTGGCTAGTCAGTAGTCAAAAATTGGGGCTGGACACCATGGCTCATGGCTGTAAATCCCAGTGCTTTGGGAGGTGAAAGATCACTTGAGGTCAGGAGTTCGAGACCAGCCAGGGCAACATAATGAGATCTGTCTCTATGAAAAAAAAGAATTGGTTCATGGTATTAACGATGATGTGCTCATATTGTCCCAACCTTAAAAACTATTTTCTACGTTAACAGGACTCTAAGTATTCAACTTGAAGAAGAAACTAACAGTTGGTACTTGAGACATTCAGTCATCCAAGTAGGCGGAATATTCTGGGGAAAGAGAGACCTGGGGTATAACTGAAAATCTTCCAGATAACTGATTATCTAGTCAATGGAAAGAAATGACTCTATCTTGTGTTATGAAGTTAGTAACATTCACAAAAAAATTAAATCATCAAAATTACCATAATACTACTCCCTGCCTTAAAATACATTTTATATATACCGTCCCTGAATACTCCCCTTCTATCATACCAGGTAAGGGCCTGAAAGTGGACTATTTCTGCAGACAGGCCTTCTGTAGGTGCCACCAGCTCCTTACCTTCACCCACCAAAGAAGTCCTGATCCCCACCATCAACACTCCTCCCCCTAGCCTTCAGGCTGCAAAATAAGCTGCCAGAGCCAGTGTTTACTAATGGGCCACTAAGTTGGGGAAAGAGACACTGACCTCTCTTAGCCTGAGGAAAAACTGAAAAATATATATATATAAACGATGTACATACTTCTGACAAAATAAGGAGTAAAAGATAGCAAGGGTAATCAAAAGGTTAATTTTCAATAGCTCCACAACCCAAAGAATACTGTATCTCAACCTATCATGTGAAAAATACTGCTATGGACTGAACTGTGTTTTCCCCAAAATTCATATGTTGAATTCATAGTCACCAATGTGACTGTATTAAGATAGGGCCTATAAGGAGGTCATCAAGGTTGAAGGAAGTCAAAAAGGTGGGGCCGATCTGGTATGATTAGTGTTCCTACAAGAAGGGTCCTACAAGAAGAGACACCCAGAGAGTGAGCATGCATGCTCTCCGCCACACAAGAACAGTGAGAAGTCGACCATCTGCAAGCCAAGGAGGACTTCAAGCCTTCAGAACTGTGAGAAACTTCTGTTGTTTAAGCCACTAGTCTGTGATATTTTGTTATAGCAGCCTGAGCAGACTAAGACATCTTTGTTTTTCTGGGGTTTTTTTGTTTTTGTTTTTTTTTCCAAAAAACTGAGAAAACTGAATAAATACCAAGCCCAGTGCAGTGCTATGGTATGTACAGGTAAAAGTGCTATAGAGTGACCAGGTATGACTACAACACATGAGCCTCAGAATAGTTCCCCACGTGTGCTTTCTAGACAAACACACTGTGATTTAATTACTAATTTTTAAAAATCTACTAAATTATGTTATTACCAACTTGGCAAAGTCAGTGGCAGTATTTTCTGTTGACTAAAATAAAGCGGAGTGACTCAGTTCAAGAGCTGAGAGCAGAGCATGTCAAAAATGAAAGAAAACTATAGACCCTTCTTTTACTTAAAGGCTTCAAAAAGTTTTCCTTACTTTATAAATAACTCCAATTAGTTAAGAGATGATACAGAAAATGAGTGAAAAGTTGCTAGATTAATTATAGTAACCACTTGCTTTGTAGTAACACCAGTTCCCTGGAAATCTAGGTTCTGATCCCAGCACTTACTTAGATATAGTCACCTGCACCTTTCATGGGCTTCACTCTGATGTGTCTCAGCAAGACCAGATCACTCACAAATTTCTAGTTCTAAAGCTCATAGAAATTGGAGGGGCATGGTGGCTCACATCTGTGAGGCCAAGGCAGGTGGCTCATTTGAGGTCAGGAGTTTAAGACCAGCCTGGCCAACATGGTGAAACCCCGTGTCCACTAAAAATACAGAAAATAAAAGTAGCTGGGCATGGTGGCACAAGCCTGTAATCTCAGCTTCTCAGGAGGCTGAGGCAGGAGAATTGCTTGAACTCGGGAGGTGGAGGTTGCAGTGAACCGAGATCACACCGCTGCATTCACCCTGGGTGACAGAGTGAGACTCCACCTCAAAAAATATAAAAAAATAAATTCATATAAATTAACTTTTTAGGATGATTCTCAAACATTCCAGCAAATCCTTTTTGTATATTTCTGGCACAATACACATTACAGTGCCAAACTTAAAATCTTATCTTGCAGCCTGGATATCTTTTAGAAATATCTCCTTTTTCAGTATTCAGTAGAAGAAAATATTAATCTTCTAGCAATCAACAGGTGTGACTTAGAAACTAAATTTCTTGGTTTGGCAAAGTAGTATTCCCTCTGCCTTACCTCTCTTGCACAGAGAAATTTCTAGGGAGAAAAAAGGAATTTTTAAAGTTTAAGTTAGTATTATAGAAGCAAATCTTCTCACCTGTGGTGTCAGCTCCACTTCTAATTCACCAGATAAGTACTGTCGTTCAAATTCTGCATTTTCTCCCACATATGAAGAGATCATGCGTTTTATCTGCTTGGAACGAAGCAAACGCCCCAAACCAAAATTGTCAACCCTAGAAGGAAAATGAAGGGAGCTTACCAATGAGCATCTGACAGAACACTATTACATCTTTTCAAAGAGATAAAACTTGGTTAATTTAAAGAAAAATAAATCCTTTCTTATAGGGATTTAATCCACATTTTCAGTCTCCCATAACCCCAAAACTCTTGCAAGGTAGCTACCCTTTTATTTTACAGTTGAGGAAACTAAAACTCAAGAAGTTTAAGTGATTCTTTTGTGGGGTCGGGGCATGCACAGGGCAAGGTCTTGGGCAGTAAGGGACATACGGTAAATATTCATACCCATGCTGACCCTACAGTTTTACTCCATACCTTTTGTTATTTTCACGGCTACAGAGTGATTCTGAGTTAGAAGATAAGCAAAGAGATGAATTGGTTCTTGTCCTATGCTTTGAAGGAACACATAAATGCAGTGGCAATATACTGACCCAAAAGAAGATTTGGATGGAGAAGCTCTTTCTTTTCCAAAAAGGAGAAGAGGGCATTCTGGTATTTAAAAGAGAGATTAACATACTCATTGAAATGTGGACCCAAATTATAAATAGCTATGAACATTTTCCCTATATCATAAATATTTCGCTGAAGATTTCCACATTTGAACATTCTTAACAAAAACAACAAAAAAAAAACAAACAAAAAATTAATCACAAGCCAGTGAAGAGTATAAGTGGAAACAATAATCCTGTATCTGTTAAATTATATATACTATAGTTAATATCTTTATTATTTTAAAGCTGGTGCCTCAATTTATTCTTAGAAATGGTATACACAGTGTTGACTTTATTTTTCCATTGGGTGAAGGTCTCCAGGTTTATGCCTTTCTTTATTTCTATTATTTTTCAAAGCAAAATATGCCTAGAATTTAAAGCAAAGTCAATGTAACAGGACAGATAACTGAATGAATTATTTTTCCATTTCAGTCACCTTAAAGACTGAAGATCATTTTCCATTCAAGAGTCAGAAATATTTTAACTGACTAGAGAAATAAAACATTTCTAAGATAAGAATACTTGACCTTAAGCTTTTTTTAATGGTGAAATTTTTTAATGGTGAAATATTTTAATGATGAAATATTTATTTAATGGTGAAATATTTTTAATGGTGAAATATCTTTTAATGGTGAAATATTTTTAATGACGAAATACCTTTTAATGGTGAAATATTTTTTAGTGGTGAAATTTTTTTAATGGGGAAATATTTTTAGTAGCAAAACACTTTTAATGGCAAAAAGTATGATGAGACACCACCACAAATATGAAGGGATGGCTAAAAAAGAAGAAAATACCAAATCTCGACAAAGATGTGAAACAATCAGAACTCTCATACGTGCTAAGGAGAATATAAACTGAAATGACCATTTTGGAAAAACTGTTAGTACCTACTAATGTTGAATATATTCGTATCCTTTGGGTCAGCGATTCCATTCTAGGTCTATAACCAACAGAAATGCATACTTAGGTTCACCACAAGACATATACAAGAAAATTCATAGCAGCACTGTTCATTATGGCCAAAATTGGAGCCTCCAAAATGCTCATCAGCAAATAGATAATTGCGGCATACTGCATAATGAAGTGGGTATAGCAGTGAGAATGACTGATCTATAACCACTAGCAACATGGTTGAATCTCACAGATTAATGTTGAGCTAAAGCCAGACACAAGAGTATACACTTAAATATTCCTTTAATATGATGTTCAAAATCAGACAAAACAAATCTATAAGGATCAAAAGCAAGGCTAACGATTAACGTTGATAGTGGAATAAGAGAATAGTGACTGGAAGGAGCAGGAAGAAGGCTTCCTGGGGTACTGGTCATGTTCCATTTATCTATCTGGGCATTGATGACATGGGTGTGCAGCTTGTAAAACTCCATCAAACTGTATTTATGAGATACTCACTTTTCTACATTACTTCATACTATGCTTCCAGAAAGCCTTTTAAGAGACAGAATGTACTGATAAGGACCAGAGTGCTTCCTAGAAACAGAAGTTTTTATTTACAATCTCTCCCTCCTAATTCCTTTAGTGCTTTGATGGTTCCTTCCCTACAGAGCTTGTGTCATCCACATGGTTCATTCGTCTAGAACTCCCTTACTGAGTGCTTATTCTACCACAGGTTTGTTAATTCATCTAAAACTCCCTTACTGAGTGCTTATTCTATCCCTGTGTCAGGCTCTGGAGCTACAATCATGCATAAGACCGGGTCCTGGGCATCTTTGAAACTGACAAAATAAACACGTAACCTATAATTACAACATAGGGAGAGACATGCTAAGGGAATTAGGTGCAAATTGTGATAATTCTGAAAATGGAGAACCCAACTTTTGGGGAGGAGAAAGATAGCAGAAAAAAATCTTATAGGAGGTGGCACTTACACAGACGTAGGAAAAAGAAAACATTTTGAGAACAGAGTGTGGAGTGGACGTGTAGAGAGAAACAGGCAGATGGACAGCTTTGCAAAGATGCACTCAGAAAACTACATGTTGAGTGTTCCTGGAATATGGACTGAGGGCAACAGCATGTGGGAGGGGAGAAGGCAAGATCAGTTGCGGTCAGCTTTGTGGGATTTCATCGTGAAGGATACGAAGTCCCTGTAAAAAGTTTTAAGCGGAAAAGTAACAGCATGATTAGCTGGAAAGGTTGAAAGATATCAGTGAAGAGGCTCGAAGCAGTCCAAATAAGCAACACTGAGAGTCTGAGCTAAAATAGTGGGAATGGGAATGGAGAAGGGAGAAATCAAGAGGGTCTTTCATAAGACTTGTTGCCCATCCTGATGTAGCTGCAGACCCACTCCAGAATTCTGGCTTTAGTGATGGAATATAAACAAAGTTGGTTGGGGAAAATTAACGAGCACTACTGACGCCTACTTAGTTGATCTGGAAAGGTGTTAAGTATGTAACAAACCACTGACATTTCTCCCAATACCACCTGTTCTCCCAACTTCATTCCACTCTCCACCCTCATACTCCTCACACCCACAAGTGACCATTCCAGCTCAGCTGATGCCTTCCCAATTCTCAGAATTTCATTTCCAAACCTCTTTCCTACCCCCAGCACTCCTGACACAATGAACACTTCAAAGTGTCTGGGTAACAGGTAACTGTCAACCTCCTATTCAACTTGTTTTGCACCCCTAGCCTTCAAATGCTGAATCTGATAAGATTTCCCATCCACCATGGGTAGAAAAGAAATAGCTGCATGACTTACTCTCACTTTGTTCAAAAGAAAACTAATGCCTAAGTAACAAGTATTTTCAAGAGAGTGTAATTTTGAGCTAGAATGCCCTGCAAGTTAAGAATACATTTGTCCACTAGGGGTCACCAGATGCCTAATGATTCCGTTGTTCAAGGGTTGTCTCCCCATACTCTCAATGCACACAACGCCTTTTGAGTTTTTAACCTACTCCTAATACCTGGCTAGGTCCCCACAATTCTATTCCCTCAAATTCAGCTCCACTGCAGCCTTCCCATCTCACCTCATGGCAGGCCCACCTTACAGATCCTCAGCCCAAAACTAACACAGCGATCTTCGACTTCTCTCACAAACTCCACATTGAATCTCTCAGGAAATCCTGATTCCAACTTCAAAGCCTATTCAGAATCTGATCATTTCTCTCTCACTCCTTGTACTGCACTGTCTTGCCAGGGAACTGCAAACCCTCCCTGCTTCTGCTCCCTCACAACATGGCAGCCAAGCAAGCCTTATAAAATGTAAGTCAGAACACATCACTGCTCTTGCTCACACCCCTGTGATGGTACTTTCATTCAGAGTAAAATCAAAGGTCTCTAGAGTGGCCTGCAAGGTCCCATGAGATCAGATGCACTTTGATGTCCCCAACCTCACTCCACCCATTCTCCTTTTTGCTCACTTCTCTTCCTCTCCTGACCTCACCATCCCTCCAACATACCTACATATCCCCCACCTGGTGCCTTTGCACTGGCCTTCCCGTCTCAAACTCTTCTTCCAGACATCTGCATGGCTCACTCCCTCACTTCCTTCAAGTCTCTGGTCAAATGTCACCTCAGTGAGTCCCATCCTGATCACCCAATTGAATATTAAAACCTGCCCCTCCATTTCCACACTCCCATTCCCTATTACTTTTTCTTTTTTTTTTTTTTTTTTTTTGTCTTTTCCAAGGCACATATAACTTCACATATTGGAAAGTTTACTTACATGTTATGTTACTGTTATGGTCCACCTCTCCCAAACTAGAGCATTTGGTCCATGAAGCAGAAATCTTGGTCTGTTTTATTCACTATTGTATTCTAAGCTGAACATCTGTTAAATGGATTTATTGCTCAATTCCACTGTCCCCCGCCTCACTGGCTCTTCTCTAATAATAGTGAAAACCTCCAAGTCTTTACACTGGATATTTACCGTTTGTCCCTCTGGATCCGTTCTCCAACCTCCAGCCTCCTCTGAACCTCAGATGGCTGCCCTGTAGACTAAATTGAGGGGTCCCCTTGCCTTCTGGCTTCTGATCGGGTTCAGCCACTCTGACTGGGTTCACCCAATGGGAGGCACCATCAAGAGGATGTGGGTGAGGGAAAAATATATTCCTCTGGCTCTCTCCCTGAGAAGTTACAGCCCATTGAATAACCCCCTCCATAAAGCTTTCTTCCAGGTCCTACTAACAGCTCCCTCCCTTCACTCCTTCAGACCTGGGGCTGGTAACAGCACCCCTCCATTACAAACTCCAGGGTTCTTTATTACTCATGTTTTCCCTCAGCCCTGACCATTCCACTGAAAAGGCTCCCTTTGGTAAACTCCTCAACTACTCAGAAAATTAAATTACATTTGATATCCTCTGGAACCCAGACTAATAAAGTTGTAACGAAATAATTCATGAAGGTGGATATGATCCATTTTACTTTCTGTAGTTTTAAATATCTGAAACTCCTATAGGCCCACAGTAAAGCCAGAATACAGTTGGTCACTGATTGACTTAGGAATTTTTCTAACTACTCTCTTCTGGATCTTTTTGGTTTTTCAACCCATTACCCATTTTAAGTTGGCTCTATTTGGAGATTACATATCTTTATTCATTTATTTTAGCTCTGAGAATCATGGTTTATATGGGCTTTGCTTTGTTATTAGACTAGTATCCTGGCACAGCAATCAAGCAGTGCATAAGACGCTAGCCCCAGGTGCACTACCTGACCAGTTCTTCAGGTCTTGAAAATGCTGTCAGCTTACAACGAGAGTGTTTCTTGCCACATAATTTACAACTCAAATTTGGCAAGTGTATATCTTACCTATTATCAGACATTGATGATAAAAAATGAGTCAGACAAGTCTCTTACCTATAAAGGCTTACAAGACAAAGAAAAATAGATGTGATCTTTTGCAAATGGGGAATATATCATTTCTAATAGAGACATGAATATTAAAACATCTTATAGCTCTTTAACATTAAACACAATGCTGATAAGACCTTCAAAAAGATTGTTGCTTTCCTTTAGTAGCCAACATTTTTTAGTATACTAAAGAGAGATGTAATCTTTTTCCCGCATCACAACAAACCCGGGTTTCAAACATTTTGGTGAGGAGAAAAAGTCTAAGGCCAAGAATTCATTAATGATATATATTATTATAAAGCAAAAAGATACTGTATCAGAAACAATGTTCTGCAAATATTTTCATGTTCTGAATCTAAAATTTAATTTGCTGATTTTCTGAAATCTCATTAACTGGCAATTCTTGTCAGAATAAAATAAATAAAAATAAAGTTGCGATCACTTACCAAGTTCTATTTCTTTTGTTTACTTTTCATTTTAGACATACTTAAATCTGGATTAGATAATTATATTTGCTATATCAAGAGTACCAAAAAGAAAATGCTGCATTTAAATACAAGGCTAATTTATGACATACCGTAAATTCCCCCCCGCCCAAACTGCAGTTTCACTTTCTGTGGTTTCAATTACCCAGTCACTTGCAGTCCACAAATATTAAATGGAAAATTCCAGATATATAAAATTTGTAAGTTTTAAGTTGTGCACCATTCTGAGTAACATGATGAACCATCATCATCCTACTCCATCCTGCCCGGGATGTGAATCCTCCCTTTGTCTAGCATATCTACACTGTATATACTACACTCCTGTTCTTCACTTAGTAGCCATAATGGTGATCAGATAGATTGTTGCAGTATTTGCTGTGCTTGTGTTCAAGCAGTCCTTATTTTACTTAATAGTGGCCCCAAATCAAAGAGTAGTAGTGCTGGTAACTTGGATATGCCAAAAAGAAGCCATAAAGTGTTTCCTTTAAGTGAAAGATCTAAGTAAGAATTAATCTTTTATCCATTAAATTTCAAAGAAAGAGAAAAATATGTGCTAGTTTTGCTGTCATATCTCAAACTGCAAAAGTTATAGCAACAGAGCATAATAAAAGCTTAGTTAAGATGGAAAAGACATTAAATTTGTGGATGGAAGACTATTTGTCTTCCATCCACAATGGGAAATACATTCCCATTGACAGCAACTGGGTTGAGTATTAGCCATGATTTCAGAACACATCCCCCTCGAATAAGGGAGGACACTGTAGTAACATGAGACAAATGAAATCTTTCATGAGCTGAGCACAGAAGTTCAAGTATACATCCCAGGAATTAGTTAGCCCTTCCCAAACAAAATAACTAAATCCTAGGGAATGCCGATAATCAGCTCATGGACTACATCTGACTATTAACTCCTTCAGAGCTGCAGCTTCCTCAACAAAGAACAAGGGCACGGCAGAGGGGTCACTGCCTTTATCTCAAAGTTCAAAGTCATTGGTACAGAACCAGACATTTTAGAGTGATAGACTGACCATTGGGCTCTCAAAAAACTATTATAGCTGACTAGTACAGTAATATATATATATACACACACACACACACACACACACACCACACACACGCCAGTAATTATAAGTGTAGGTACACATGTATAATCAGATTTTTGAGCCTTTGACATAACAGCATCTATTCTGTATCAAGAACTTTACATTGATCTGCAGTATCCCTTATAAGCATAAAGCTATCTGGAAAACTGAAAGTGCTGATAATCAAAAGTATGTATAATCAAGTCAAATTAAAGGGCATAAAATATGTTTAAGAGTTATCAAGTTGTCATAAACAAGTTACTTCTCTATTTTCAGATGATCTGAAAAGTCAGTTAAACAAGGGACAGATGATTTCTACAATCCCATTCCCCTCCAACACACAGTATATTTTAAGTTTAGAAAAATAAAAGCACATCACATTAAGATATAAAGTCTTAATTTATATCTTTATACTAGATGAAGCAAGTCTGCTTTACTTATGAAGGATGGTACCAAAAACATTTGGATAAATGTAACCCTCTTGACCTTGTTAAACACTAGATTTTGATGCTCATGTGAGTAGGAGAAAATTTCATTTCACTGATAAACTCTGCTTAAATATTGAGAATTGGCATTTCTCTCCAGCCAACTGTTTTTAAAATGTACACTTACCCTGCGTTGTTGCTGACTGCAGTTAGTCCTTTTACTCCAGTTTTCAGTAAAGCATCTATAAGATTCTCCGGAATTCCACATAGCCCAAAACCTATATTAAGCCGAAAAAATAAACAATTTGTAAAGGGGGTAATAAAGTTCTTTCAGAGAAGTGGGTGTTATTCTTTTTAAGAGGGAAATTAAACAAAGCACATTATTAGATCCACTAAGCAAAATACACATATATATCTCTGCAGCTTAATAAACAGTCATATAGCTATATCCAAACGTTTTGAACCATTATATCACATATCACCGCCCAGTCTTTGAACCACAAGTATAAGGCCAAGTGCAACCAGTTTATATAGCTACACATTGCCCAGCTTGCACTTAACTATATATCTATTGTTGTCCTGCTTTATAAATCAGTTTTTCTATAACTTTTTTAAGAATGTTTACATGTCTGAGTAGATTTTGCACAGTTGGAAGCCTAAGCCCAAAACGGTCATTTCTTTACATTTTCCATTATTACTCAAATTGTTTTGGGTTTAAAATAAACATTCAATGACTTACTTGGATGAGTGGGGATCAATCCTAAAAATAATCCTTGATATTATTTATCAGAAGCAGGCAGCAAGTTGGGTATGGGTGACTCATGCCTGTAATCCCAGCACTTTGGGAGGCCAAGGTGGGCGGATCACTAGAGGTCAGGAGTTCAAGACCAGACTTGCCAACACGGTGAAACCCCATCTCTACTAAAAATACAAAATTTAGCCAAGAGTGATGGCAGGTGCCTATAATCCCAGCTACTTGGGAGGCTAAGGCAAGAATCACTTGAACCCGAGAGATAGAGGTTGCAGTAAACTGAGATCGCACCACTGCACTCTAGCCTGGGCGACAAAGTGAGACTCCCTCTTGAGATTCCAAACAAGCAGCAGCAATAGAATTGGCAGTGGTGGAGGTCAATATAGATGCCTATGTCTACAGGGTCTCTGAAGGTGTAAGCTTATGAGATTAATGCCAACTTTTTAAGTAAAAAATTGGGATCTAGGGATTTTTTTCAAAACTATTAACAAAACATGACTACTTTGAAGCTTCAGTTTTTCAAAACAGAAACACACAAATACACACACACAGAAAGTAAAATAATGAATGCTAAACCTTGCTAAACTTTTAGGAAGAAGACACTAATAAAACAGATGATACTATAAATAAATAATGCATAATAAAATAATTATCATTTTTATACATCTTTGTCATTGTGATTTGCTGGTTTCATTTAAAAACATAAGGACATTACCGTAATATGAAAAACAGTATTAGTACTCACCACCAACCAAAACCGTTGCACCATCAGGGATGTCTTTTACAGCTTCTACTGGATCTGTATAAAACTTGGTATGGCGATGAGCACTGGTGGAAAAGGAACAAACACATCCCTGAAATATTAAAAAAAAAAATTGATAATCATTTAGAGATACAGCTTTGTGTGTGTAGCAATTTATTCAATTGACAGACAAATGATAATTTCATTATCCCCTTTATATATACATGTTTTTAATTGCCAGGTAATAATTATATATAATGCATATATTTATACAGGTAATAAATGTATATATTTATGGCACACATGGTTGTTTTTATATGTATAGTAGACCCCCCTTATGCACAGTTTCCCTTTCTGAGGTCTGTCACCCCAGGTAAGTATGGTACAATAAGATTTGGGAGAGAGAATATATTCTTATAACTTTCATTACAATATATTGTTATAATTGTTCTATTATTAGTTATTGTGACTAATGTCTCATAGTCTAATTTGTAAATTAAAATGAATGACAGACATATGTAGGAAAAACAACTTATATATGGTTTGATACTACCCACAGGTCAGGTATCCACTAGGGTTTTGGAACATATTCCCCTCAGATAAGGGAGGATACTATATACATTGTCTAATGGCTCAATCAGGCTATTTATAAATGCACACGCTTTTTTGTGGTAAAAATCTCTAAGCAATTTTCTAGTATACAATATATTATTAACTATAGTCACCGTGGTGTTCAACAGATCTCTTGAATTTATTCCTCCTAAATAAAATTATGTATCCTTTGACCAACAACTCAGCAACTCCTCACCTCCAGCCTCCATAACCACCATTTCACCTTTCTGTCTGTGATACTATCCCCCTCTTTAAAAGCCTGGAGCTTTAAGTGACTCGTATTTAAAAGTAAGATGGATATTTTATCCACAGATTATCACTGAAGTCCCCTTGTAACAGATGTCTTCTACTACATAAGGGAAAGTTCTAATTCCATCCTTTGTGGCCACCCAAAAGAATGAAAGTAGAAAGAAAAGTCTGTAGGGTCCAGCCCCACAGGGTCAGTGGGTTTTTCTCCCCATGTGCAGAGATGAGAGATTGCAGGAATAAAGACAAAAGACAAAGAGATAAAAGAAAAGACAGCTGGGCCTGGGGGACCACTACCACCAAGACGCGGAGATCGGTAGTGGCCCCGAATGCCAGGCTGTGCTGATATTTATTGGATACAAGACAAAGTGGCAGGGTAAGGAGTGAGAGCCATCTTCAATGATAGGTAAAGTCACATGAGTCACGTGTCCACTGGACATGGGGCCCTTCCCTGCCTGGCAGCCGAGGCAGAGAGAAAGAGAGGAGAGAGAGAGAGAAAGCTTACACCATTATTTCTGCATATCAGAGACTTTTAGTACTTTCACTAATTTGCTACTGTTATTTAAAAGGCATGGCCAGGTGTACAGTATGGAACATGAAGGAGGACTAGGAGGCTGACCACTGAAGCACAGCATCACAGGGAGACCGTTAGGCCTCTGGATAACTGCGTGTGGGCCTGACTGATGTCAGGCCCTCCACAAGAGGTGGAGGAGTAGAGTCTTCTCTGAACTCCTACGGGGAAAGGGAGTCTCCTTTTCCTGGTCTGCTAAGTAGCAGGTGTTTTTCCTTGACATTGACGCTACCGCTAGACCACAGTCCACTTGGCAACAGGTGTCTTCCCAGATGCTGGCGTTACCGCTAGACCAAGGAGCCCTCTGGTGGACCTGTCCGGGCATAACAGAAGGCTCACACTCTTGTCTTCTGGTCACTTCTCACTATGTCCCCTCAGCTCCTATCTCTGTATGGCCTGGCTTTTCCTAAGTTATAATTGTAGAGCAAGGATTATTATAATATTGGAATAAAGAGTAATTGCTACAAACTAATGATTAAATGATATTCATACATAATCATATCTATTATCTATATCTAGAATAACTATTCTTATTTTATATATTTTATTATACTGGAACAGCTTGTGCCCTCAATCTCTTGCCTCGGCACCTGGGTGCCTTGCCGCCCACAAAAGTCCATATACTGGAATTCAAATTCATAGCAATGGTGTCATCGAGCATCAGTTTCTGGTAACCCAATCTTCCATTAATCAATAAGTATTTGCTGTAAACCTACCATGTGTCAAGTCCTGTACTATTTGTTCCAACATAGTTAAGTATGAAGACATGAGCACTGCTCTCTAAGAAATTAAAGCCAATGTGAATAAAACATATACCTACAGAGTTGGGCTCCAGGTTCAATCTTAAATGTCAAAGAATGCCTCCTAAAGGGACAAGAACACCTTACAAAACAACTCATCCTCCTACAGGGCTTAAGGTTTATGGAGCCTACATAAAAGGAACAAACCATTATCTACAAGGAAGGTAAGTCTAGCCTTACCAGTGTACTATTTGGTCCCAAATGAGTCACCTAGTGAATATTCATGAGCAATCAGTTGTAAACTTTTCCCTTTCCCCTACTTCATCCACACTATGCACAAAAGGAAACAAGAAAGCAGATTCTGTAGCAATCATTCATACGCAATATCACCTTTCCTTTATTCTCATTACACAGTCAGCCTAAAAAGAAAGAATAACATCTGAATCTTGGTATACTGCCACCTTAACATGCCAGTGGTGAGCTCACATCCACTGCCTAACAGTCTCCCAGACAGACACAACTGAAGTAGTCAAGGTGACAGCATAAATGTCTATCATTCTTTTCTTCCTCTAAAAATAAGCGAGCACACTGCCCAAACCCTGAGAAATAAGTCTAGGCAGAGATAGAAAGGGCTTGAGCCACAAAGAGTTTTCCCTCTTTCCTATCCTCAAGTAGCAAGGATTCATCTGCTTCTATTTTAAACATACATTTTTTTAATATATTGAAAATGACAAGTGTGACAGCCTGAATAAACAGGCCAACAGAAGGATCGCAAGATAAAGTTGAGGATATCTCCTAGAGACACTTAAAATGACAGGTCAAGTTTTTGAAGCTTAGAAGGATCTTGTAATTTACCCAAAACTGTGTTAAAGCAAGACCAGATCCAAGATTTTGTTTGGCCTTCTACCTCAGGATCTTTCTACTGCAGTATGCTTCTCTCCAAGTTTTTTGAAACCTTTCATACTCTACTTCCCGTTTATTGATATACAATGAATCTTTGTGAGTGTTCTATTTCTTCCTGTATAACTCTGATGTCATTATCTCCACCCAGAAGTGAAGAGTCAGGCCCTTATAGCTAGAAGGGGAAGAAAATTAAAGAGTTTAATCCACAGCTCAACAGTCTGTGCAGTAAGATCACCTTAACTATTTCAATATGCTGAGAAATACAAATCCCACATAGAGAGGAAGTTGGAAGAAAACTCATTTCCCCTATACACCTATACAGGCTTTTTAGATTCAGGTATCCATTCCCTCAAGCATTTACCCTTTGAGTTACAATCCAAATACACTTGAAGTTATTTTTAAACGTACAATGAAGTTGTTATCGACTGTAGTCTCACCCTATTGTGCTATCAAACAGTAGGTCTCATTCATTCTTTCTATTTTTTGGTACCCATTAACCATCACCACCTCTCCCCTGCCCACAAATAAAAGCATATAACCATAGGCTTATCAAGAATTCTATTCTTTTGTTTCATCTGATAGTTTTCATTACAGTTAGAAATTACCAAAGAGCTTGCCACACTCCCTGAAAAAAAAAAAAAAATTTCCTCAAAAGTATTTTAGAGAAGATATGTTTAGCCAGATAATCAAAAGTGAAAAGCATAAAGTGAAGATGTTTCCCAGGTAATCTGAGAAGGGCTCAAGACAATGAAGAACTTTCAGGTACTCAAGTTTGTTTTTTTCATTATTCATATATTCAGTTAACAATATTTGTTGACATTTGATATCTATTTACTAAAGAGTCAACTTGTACTACAACAGATTCTGGAAACCCTAACATCTAGTTTAGCAGATAGTATGGCATGAAAGATCATGCTCTTGGGATCAAAAATAACCTTGCTTCAAATTCCAATTCTGCCACAGTTACATGAACCTAGGAAAATTACTTAACCACTGCATCTCTTTTTCATGGGGGGAGAGGGTATTTTAAGTTTACAAAAAGATGATAATTGTTTTCTAGGAATGTAGTAAGGAACAAATGATGTTATATACAGAAACCCTGTGCCAGGACTATAGAAGATACCCAGGGGATACTAGCTTCCTTTGGAAAATGCAAGCTTTTCTTCCTTCTCCACTAGGGCAGTAAGATCAACTTGTCATTTACTGGAGTTTAGTTTTAATTTTAATTGTATATAAATATATATTTATGTAGGCAATAAATGTATATATTTATGGCGTACATAGTGTTTTTATATGTACAGTAGACCTCCCCTTGCCCACAGTTTCCCTTTCTAAGGTTATGTATCTATAAAACATATTCTGATGTTATATACAGAAGCCCTGTGCCTGGACTATAGAAGACACTCAGGGGATGTTAGCTTCCTTTGGAAAATGCAAACTTTTCTTCATTCTCTACCAGGGCAGTAAAACCAACTTGTCATTTATTGGAGTTTAGTTTTAATTTTTTAACCACCTCACTCTACCATATATATACACTCCACTGATTTTACAAAGAATGTTTTTAAACACAATTCTTACCGTAGCAAATTAACCCAGGTGATCGTTGTTGAAAGTTTTCAAAAAACACGGGTCTTAGCTTTAAGATTACTTTAACATGAGGTGATATTTATTTTGTCACCTTATGGTGAAATAAATGACAAGGAACAGCTGATATTGTCCAAGTCAGTATCAGAGTTTGAGAAACAAGAGTGGGGAGAAGTTATATGGAGAGAAGTCAAGAGATACACGTTGTAAGGAAAAGGCAGTAACATGTGAGTGGATGCACTCACAGACCTGCAGAGCATGGCATCACTGCTAAGAGGTGGTGATGTGTGTGAAAACACTTTAGCTGTCCAGAAGTGGACCAGTGTCTACCAAAGGTGGAATGTTCACCTTCAGCTAAACACTGCCAATTATGCACATGTAACAAGAATAAATCTCAACAAGCTCACAGGGAGTTACACTAGGCAATTCTCTACAGCAGTGGTGTGCATTGTTACTCCAATGCTGGAGGGGTACTCAGTGCTCCAAAGGAGCACAAATGAAGGAGTAATTCATTCTACCTGGTGGACTAGAAAACCAGAGTTTGCCAGGTGTTAAATACTTGTCAGGACGGTGATTCCAAACAAGGGAGCCACATAAGTAAGAGTTCAATGATATGAAAAGGCTCTGTGTACTCACAGACACGTGGGATCAGGTCTTATGGAGAGAGGTTCATGAAGATCAGGCTGGAGAAGCAGATTGAGGCAGTTTGTAAAAAGTCTTACAGACTACACTGCAGAGTTTCTTTTTCCTTTTCTTTTTAATTTTTTTATTTCCATAGGTTTTTAGGGAACCGGTAGTACTTGATTACATGAGTAAGTTCTTTAGTGGTGATTTGTGACTTGATCGTTCAATGAGGAAGGGACAGCAAAGCTTTTGAAACAGATGTCATAATTCAAAGGAAGCCTGAATTAAGAAAGTGGTATGGAAACTCATTATTTCTTTCCTTTACCCATTTGTACCAACTATACAAAATACTGGGGCTACAAAGTTAAAATAAATATTAAAAATAAAACACAGACATAGTCCCTGCTAGGATGAAACTTACAAACTAGCAAAGACAGTAGTCATTAAATAATTACAAAATTTTAAACACAATCATCGTATTTACTTGAGGAGCTATAAGGAAGAAACAGTTGCTGAGAAAGAATGCCAGGGACAGCACTGAGGAACATTTCAGAAAGAGGCACATATGACACTTGGTGATCAACTGGAAGTGCAGCAAGGAGAAGAGAAGATGGTTCCAGGATTTCCAGCTTATATACTGGATGGATACTGGTGCTGTCAAGCACAGTGAAAGAAGAACAAAACAAGGAATGGGAAAGTCACTTTATGGCTGGTATGCTTTGGGTCAGAAAGAGCTTTAAGCACCAAATGACATCCAAGTGAAGTTCACCAGTTGCACCAGAAGGACTGCAGCTCAGGATAGTCTGAACTTGGAAAGATTTCGGAAAAGACAGTGTCAAGGATCAATGGTGGGGAAAGTGTTAGTGGTACTCTTATAATCTTTTTCCCACTAATAATTTTCTATTGTGAAAATAGTTATTAAATGCTCCCCACTGCCCTGCAGTAATAATGAAGAAAAGAAGATGCCTTCCAATAATCTATTCTCACCTAAGTCCATGCCAGATAACTCTGAAAGGGGCAGTCAGTCCCCAGACCAGCAGCATCAACACCACCTGGAACTTATTAATGTAAAGTTTAGGGCCCTACCCAGGACCTACTAAATTAGAAATTCTGGGGCTGGGTACAGCAATCTGTTTTAGAAAACCTCCAGGTAATGCTGATGCACTCTCAGGTCTGAGAGACACTGGGCTTGCCCATCATAAAAATGGTAAACATTTAAGAAAATAACTATCTCATTTTAGCTGTTCTGTTTAGTGGAAAAACTCAAGGTTTCTGTTTGCCTGCAGGGTTCTCTCATCCATATGTTAAACATGTGTAGAATATCTCATCCATGCAGAGTAGCGTGTTTGTTGAGGGAGACTGAGTATAAGGCATAAATATGGTCTCTGCCATCAGGGAACTGTCATCTGGTTGAGGAGACAATATACACATCTGAAAAGTTCAACAAGCAGATAAGAGGTACAGTTCAACAGAAGCAGCAGGTGAGGATTTAAAGTGCTAAACAGTAAGGGCACTAAGAGTCACAAGCTAGAGGAACAGGGGGAGGCAGGAGTTAGACCTATGATAATTAAGCCTGACAGGGGTAAGTTTGAACTCTGTATGAACTTTTAATGAGATACAACAGAACCCCTTATTTGCATCTCCTCCCTCTAAGAAGAGGTTTGCTGAGCTTCGGAAATGGTTTAATGATACACTCAAAGTGGAAAAGACTCGAAGTTAGTAAATTACAGTTGGGCAAACAACTATCAAAAGAAGGAACGTTCTTGACCTCGGCCCAAGGGTATCACTGTGCTCTGGTTTGCACTAGCTTCAGCACCTGCAGTCTCACTGAAGGTCAAGTTCCCTTTTAATAATGCTTTATATATCCAAGTCTACCTGCAGTTATCAAAATGCTTTCTAAGAGTCATTTAAGAGTAAAATAGTCCAGTTCTGAATCATTCCCTAGCACCTACCGAAGGAGCTCAGTGGCTCCTCTGTGTTCTCAGCGGTCAGGGATTGGATGCAGGAAAGAAGAGCAATGGGGTCTGGCAGGCACGCTTCAGGAGTAAGCACCGTGTGCATGGCATGCTGTCAAGCTCAGACCTATTATTGAATACCAAGGAAGAGGCTCCCGCGATTGAGACAGCGGGGATAAAGCCACCCTCCTGGACCTGGCGCGCTGGTCCTGCAATTCGCTCCTAGAGCTCCAGACAAGGGTGGGCTTACAAGCGAGGACAGCGCATAGGGCAAAACCCCAAGTCAGTCCACGGTGGGAATGCCTCCGGATACCACTCGGTGGAGAGTTGGCAGTGGGCCACAAAAAGGATTTCAAAGGGCTCTGAAAACCGAAAGCCCCTAACCCGGATACGAGGGGCCTCGAGAGAAAGGTTTGTCCGCCCCTGCAGACCAGCCGCGAGCCAGGGACACACCTCGGATGGTTTTCCAGCTTGGCCGGCAGGACGCCCTGGCGAGCGCTCCAGTCTGCCGGGCAGCAGAGCCAAATAGGGGAGGAGAGGATGGGAGCTGCATTCCACACCCGCCGCACCCGGCATCCAGCCCCAGAGAACTGGAGCAGAGAGCCATGGCGAACCCAGCCTCAGATTCTGGGCCTCTAGAGGTTCCTCAGCCCAGAGTTCCCACATCGGGGGCGCGAACCTACCCGCTGTTGCCTCACTCCTTCACCTCCATACACTGGCGCCCTCCTCCCCTAGTTCAGACCCTCAGAGTCCCTTTCCAAGGGCGGGTGCCAGGAGGGACGCCGGCGACCGCCAGGGAGCTCGAGAGCGCTGCCAGGAGTCCTCCCGCCCCTTCTCAGCCTCTCCGCGCGCTTCCTTAAGCTTCTCGCTCCATCAGGGAAGCGACTGCAGAACCAAGCAAAGGCGGTCATCCAAGAGGCCGGCGAGGCCAAGAACGCGTCACCGCGTGTCCGTGACGAGGGCACCGCGCCACGGATGCCAGATCCCAGGCTGGAGAGAGCGGGTAGGGGCAGAGGAGAAAACGCGGGCACCACTCAGGGTTTGGTCCACGTCCTTCCTGCCCGTGGCCTTCCTCTTCCCCCGCACTTTACCTTGTACCAGGCTCCCCTAGATCCGCAGGCAGAGGCGCAGAGCCGAAGCCGGGAGGAGAGGAGTTTCACAGCCGCCATCTTCGGGCTGTGGAGCAGGAGGAGGCTGCCGGATGGAGCGCGCGTTTGGGTGTAGGTGCGCGCTGTCCCGGGCGCCGCCGAGTCACTGAGAAGGAAAGCGCGGCGTGCTGGAGCCTCCACAGCGCGGCTATGACGTCCTACCGCGCGCTGCCGGCTGCTGCTTTTAAAAGAAGTGAGACTGGGCGGGGCCCCGGCGGCGAGAGGAGACTCTGCGCAGCCGGAGCGGATCGCGGGGAAGTTCCTCTCAGAGCCTCAGGTGTCTGGGCGTAGGCGAGACCGGGCGTGTGTTGGCGCGCACTTGCCGCTGCAGCCCTTCTGTCAGCCCTTTAGCTTAGATGGGGCGCTGGTGGCCGCCTCCCCCTAGGCTGTGGATGAGTCTTGGCCTAGGGTTCAGGACCCTCGGGCCGCGGGAGGATCTTCCGCCAAACTTGTTGCTTTTCCAAGTCAGTGCTTGGTGTGTGTGTGTGTGGGCTGCATAGGGGCACCCCTCGAAACCCCCTTCTCTTCTCCCGCCTGGACTGCGTTCACGTTTCTAACATCTCTGAGCCCCTTCTCCCCAAACCTGGCCTTGGCTTACGTAGAGTATGTTTGCTGCGAGGACCTGCCTCGAGCTGTCGGTCAAGAGGTGTGAGTAACAAGGCTTGCAGAGGAACGAGATTAAGATTGAACTTCTGTGACCTGACTTTAGCACACCTTTTCTTCCCCATCATCCAAGTTTGCGAATTTCAGGCTCTTTCTCGCACTGGAGCCCCAGCAACCCAGAGATTTACTAAGGAGATGCAACCATAAAGGTAGCATATTGCTTTAACCTTAGGCAAGTTAGATAACTTCCCTAAGCCTCAGTGTCCTCATCTGCAAATTAAGATTGCTTATAATACAACGTCATAACGTTTCTATGAGTTAATTCATGCAAAGTTTCTGGCCGTATTATGAGGAGTCAATAAATGTTAGCATTATTTTAAGTTTATTCCATTGTAGCAGTTCATTGACATGGCACGTACATATTCTGCAACCCTTGTCTTTTGATCGACTTGAGGACATGAGCCAAGACTGATTTCTCCAGAACTGTCTTTGCACTTAGCAGAGTGGAAAGACCAAGTGGAAGCTCAATAACATTTTCTTTGATTAAGTTCTGACCAAGTTCTGAGAATGTGATGTTAGTTTTGAACCAAAGCAAAGCACACAAAAATTAAATGAGATCTTAGCTTCCTTAGCAAATACAGTGAAGATCCAGTTCAAAGTTTGTCCATAAAAGCATTTGCCCATAAAAGCATTTGCCCTTGCATGGTATTCTTTTAACTCTGAACTGTTTTCCCCTGTAAATGTTATAATTTTAGGCAAAATCAGTTAAGGACTAAAATACCAAGTTAGACTATTCAATTACATTGGAGAAACTAACTTAGTAATGGTTGGTATTTCAACACATTTTTAGAAGTTGGATTGAGGGGAAATTCAAGTACTGTAACTAAAGTCCCACAACTAGTGATAATTTAGCATATAGCAGCTGTTGTACCTTTAACTTACACAATGTGAAAAAAAAATAGCATTCCAACTGAGTCTGCTTTTCCACTTTTGCCCATTCCAATTGGGTCTACTTTTCCACTTTTGCACTTCCACAGGGCACATGAAATGGAAAAACTGCATTGGCAACTTTGCCGGTGGTCATATGACTGACTCTTGGCTGGTCTCACTTTGTTGCTCTTGGCTGAGGAAGACACATTTTAAATGTTGCATGTTATGTGACTGAGTCTCCTGAGAAAATCAGCCTCATTACTGTATGTTCAAAACACACTGTACTGTATTTTTGATGACTATGACTTCATTTTATACTTTTAAAATAATTTGTAAGTCTCCTCGACTTGAATAAATTGGATTACAAATTACAAAAAAGTTCTTATATGCTGATTTGCCTTCTAGTTACACAAAGGCACTTCAATTTTAATTGATGTGCAAAATTTTACTTCTTTTAAATATCTGAACTTTTCTAAACTAGTAAGGATATTTCCCACTTGCTTTGAAAGGCAGTTTCTGGCAAATATGTTATATTCTGGAAACTTTACTTTGTGGAATCTTACAGTTTAGCTTCCACACTTTTAAAAACTGGGAGAATTGGATTCAAAGCCTTTAAACAAAAGGTCTGATTCCAGTCATGCAATGAGGAAAGTTTTTTTTTTGTTTTGTTTTGTTTGTATTATGGGTTTTTTTTTTTTTTTTGTATTATGATACATATGTGTATGTGTGGGTGTGGGTGTACATACACAGAGTCATGTGCCACATAACATTTTGGTCAATAATGGACAGCATATATGATGGTGGTCCCATGAGATTATAATAACATATTTTACTGTAGCTTTTTTATGTTTAGAAATGTTTAGCCAGGTGCAGTGGCCCACGCCTGTAATCCCAGCACTTTGGATGGCCAACGCAAATGGATCGCTTGAGCCCAGGAGTTGGAGACCAACCCAGGCAACATGGCGAAACCCCATCTCTACAAAAACAAACAAACAAACAAACAAACAAACAAACAAAGTAGCCAGTATGGTGGAGTGCACCCATAGCCAGCTACTGGGTTGGGTTGTGGGGTGGGCGGTGGGGACTGAGTCAGGAGGATTGCTTGAGCCTGGGAAGCAGAGGTTGCAGTGAGCCGAGATCGCTCCTTTGCACACCAGTCAGTGCAAGACCCTGTCTCAAAAAAAAAAAAAAAAAAAAAAAGAAAGAAAAGAAAAATTTAAATACACAAATAATTACCATTATGTTACAATTGCCTACTAAATATTGTGCAGTAACATACTATACAAGTTTGTAGCCTAGGAGTATAAGCCATACCATATAGCCTAGGTATGTAGTAGGTTAGACCATCCAGGTTTATGTCAGTATATTATAGATTAGCACAATGACAAAATAGCCTAGCATCTCATTTCTCAGAACCTGTCTTTGTCATTAAGCAAGGCATGTCTGTGTGGCAACATTTTATCAGATAAATGCAGGTAATGTGTCAGAGTTTAATTCTCTGTTTTAAGGAGTTTCATTTTAATTCTCCTTAAATATGATGCATTAGCATCTTTCATTAGTGCAAGATAGGACATCCTGTTCTCACAGTTGATGGTATACTCCTCCAGGCTGATAATCAGGGGCATCTGAAGACTTGTTTTTCAAATGTTGATTAACTGGTTTCACTAGAAATAGCAGTTTTTAAGTAGGTCATTTGAGTCACTTATAAAAGTGCATGCGTGCTTCATTTCATGACAATAGTCTTTTAATATATGGAGAACACAGTCCTTCAAACAATTTGCCTTTAGTAGGTTTGAAGAACATAAATCTGAGACTTCACGTAAATCTGTAAATCTAAGTATTGTTTTATGATACAAGTCATCACCCATTAAGTTGCATATTTTGCAAGCTTATTTGCATAGATCCTTTGAAGGAGTCCCTTGTATTAACTAGTGTGTATTTAATATTTGTTCAATGAATAAAGAAAAAATAAAGTGTTTTTTTTAATGTAGTTTTCTCAGAAAAAAATGTAAAATAAACACATGAGATACTTGGAGAAGGCTTAAGGCCTGGAATGAAATTGAAAATTATGATAAGGTACTAAGGAAACCTAAAAGAGTAAAATGCACCAGAGTGATCTTGTATGCATTCAAAACTGATCATCTTATTTCTGCTTAAAACCTGTCATTGATTTTCTCCACTGCCTTTGAGATCCAAAGTTCATACTTCATAACATGACATAGAAGAGGATCATCTCTCCTGGTCTTCCTTTCCTCCACACATCTGCTTTTTATTTCAAACTATATGTGCTTCTTGATTTTTACACAGTGAATTTGCACAACCTCAGAATCAAGTGTTGACAGCAAAATAATAAAGAACAGGAATTCTGTGGTTAGGCTGCTAGGGTTCAAGTCTCAGCTCTGCAGTCTCCAGCTATGCGGCCTTCTGTGGTACAGTAGTTAAGCAGGGCTTACAGAATGTCAAGATGTAAGGTAATCTCTAGATCAGGTGTTAAAAGATTATACATTATTATTTCCCAGATGCTATCTTAGTCCATTGTTGCTCCTACAACAAAATATCTTAGGCCGGGTAAGTTACAAAAAGAAATGTATCTCTCACAGTTCTGGAGGCTGGAAAGTTCAAGATTAAGGCACCAGCATATTGAATATGTTAAATTACATTAAATTTGGCCTAAAACTGCTTCCATACTTTGAAATTCTGCGTAGCAAACTGCATCTAAGTTAGTGTTTAAATAAACCTTACTTAAGAGTATATTCTTGTAACAAATAGCTGAGTCTCAGCTAATTACAGCAGCCAGATTTCATCCAGTCACAGACTACCAACTAATAAGACCATGTCCACATAAGGCAAATGCCTCATTGCTTTGTGCCTAAATAAGGCAAATGCTGGGCCGTAATCAAACAAGCTGTTTCTGTACTCTCAATTCCTCTTTCTGCCTGTAAATATTGCTTGCTCACATTGCTGAGTGGGGCTTTCTGAATCTCCACTGGTTCACTGTACTGCCAGATTCATGAATTGTTCTTTGCTCAAATAAACTCTGCTAAAGTTAATTTGTCTAAAGTTTTTCTTTTAACAAGGGTCTGGTGAAGAGCCTGTTCCTCATAGATTATACCTTCTCTGTGTCCTCACATAATGGAAGGGGCAGCAGGCACAAACAGGTCCCTTGTACCTCTTTTATAAGGGCACTAATCCCATTCATGAGCTCTCATGATTTAATCACCTCTGAAAAGCCCCATCTCTTAATACCATCACATTGGCAATTAAGTGTCAACATATGAACTTGGGGAAAACACATTCAAACCATAGCAGATGCTTTCTATATTTTCATAAACTGAAAAACACAAGGCAAGATTCAAACTCTGGACTATATGTTATTAAAAGCTGCTATTTCTTTACACCTCCCTCTTTCTGAGATATCTTTGAATCTTACCCCAACTCTCCAGTTTCACTCCTTTTGCGCTATTTCAGGGCCTCAATTTCAGTTTCTTTCATCTGAATTATTTCAGTTTCTTTCTAAATAACTTTCCATTCTCCCTCAATTTAAACATACTTAAATTATCATTTCAAATACAGGACCTGGACTTCTCACATCTTTTTCTAAAGTATTTCAAGAAATCCTCAAAGGCTACAAGTGAAGTCCAACATTCAATTACAGCCAAGATTTTGTTTAGTCTAGCTTCAACAAACCATGTGGCCTTAAGGGCTCTGCAGAGGCATTTTAGGGGCTACGCAAACATATTTTGAAATTAAATTTTAGATTACATTTTTACTATCCTATCAACACTAATAAAGAAGGAGC
Source organism: Piliocolobus tephrosceles (assembly GCF_002776525.5). Lineage (NCBI taxonomy): Eukaryota > Metazoa > Chordata > Mammalia > Primates > Cercopithecidae > Piliocolobus > Piliocolobus tephrosceles. The sequence continues at coordinate 40,847,492 of NC_045437.1, forward strand.
ATGCACACTCAATTGTGATGTATCTTCAATTTAAAAGTGTTAAAAATTACCAGATTGTGTCTGGGCAAGGTGGCTTACGACTCTATTCCCAGAACTTTGGGAAGCAAAGGCGGGAAGATCACCTGAGGTCAGGAGTTCCAGACCAGCCTGGCCAACGTGGTGAAACCCCATCTCTACTAAAAATGAAAAATTAGCATGGCATGTGGCACATGTCCTCCAAGCTACTCTGGAGGCTGAGGCAGGAGAATCACTTGAGCCTGGGAGATGGAGGTTGCAGTGAGCTGAGATCGCACCACGTAGTCCAGCCTGGGTGACAGAGCGAGATTCCATCTCAAAAAAAAAAAAAAAAAAAAAAAAAAGACCAGATTATGCAGTTGGAAGACAAACCTTAGATTAAAGTTTCCTCATCATCGAATTTCCTATATTTGGATATATAAAATATATCATTTATAAAGAAGTTTGTAGCTCTGTATTTATCTTTTTATCATTTAGACCTCTACATTTTGACTCACTTAAATGTGTATAAATATATAACACTTTGAGGCTCTGGTCAGAGACATGTACTGCCTAGAATTATTTCTTATCACAGTGTAGTAGTTGTTCAAAAAGAGCATATAAAACACTTCATAATAATATTATACTATAAATAATTTTAGAGATTATTTTCCATTTTGGCTACATCTTGTCTGATGTTTACATATGTGAACAAGAGATAATTGACATTATTAGTTATTGACCATTGAAGTAAACATTTCCTGCTACTTTTCTTTCAAGCTTCTGATCTACTTTAATTGAAGCACATACGGAAATTCTAGGACAAGCTGCAGTGTGAATCAGAACTTTCTTGTTATTGTGCAGCCAAACAGAAATAAAATAAGCAAAGTATCAGATGTAACTCCATGGTTGCAATTTTTTAGGTTCTCAGAAGAGTGTTATTATTCTCATTTTTTCCATGTATAACAGGAAAATATGTCATAATTAAAATGATAAAATGCATTTAAACTGTAAAGTACCACTTTTATGCATTGTGTATGTTGGGTTCTAAGTACAGTTTTATTTGAAAGGGAGACTCATATTAAATATGTTTGAAAATTATGGCTTTAGCTAAATTGGACTACTTTCTGCTCCCTGCACCTTCTGACAGTGAACATTTGCTAAAGCCTTTTTTTCCTTTGCCAGCTGAGCAAACTCCTACTCCTCTTTCAAGACTCAGATCAAATGTCACTCCTCTGTGTACCTTGACTGTTCGCACTCCGAATTCCACCTCTTAAAAAACTGTTTTCTTTTTCTTTGTGCTCTCAGGGCCCTTGGTTACCTGGATTATGAGCTTATCAAGTTTTGTTCATTTTTGTATCCACAGTGTCCTAGGATTTCTTTTAAGCATAGAGCAGTTCAACAAATATCAGTTATGTTGACTTGACTCGGGCAGCCCTTTTTGCTGCCTTAATACAAGCCATGAACTTAACCTGTGTCTCTCAGCTCAGCTCTTTAGATTGAATATTTTCTTTCTAATCATAATGTGATAGTAGTAACTATTTACATTTGCATTCTCTTTTACAGATTACTTTGTGCTCACCATCATCCCTTGGCCTTTCTTCTCTAACACAGTTCCTGTATCCAGCCTCATGCTCTGCTGTACCTCTAGCTGTCTTCTCCCCACAGATAACCTGACATTGAAGTACATGAAGTAAATAGTCAAATAGTGAGTTATAAATTGTACTTCCCTCTTTCAATTGGCCCCTGTTTCTGTCATTATTATTTTCTTCCCTTCTTGTGAATACTCCATTTGGTTAAATCTATTTCACAATAAAGTAACCCAAACCAAGTATGATATTTTGGCTACATGATCCCACTGTTTATGTTGCCAGACAATCAGTAATACCTGCAATAATAGATTTCAAAAAAGATACTGCCAAGAGATTGTGACACCCTGGCTCAGTAGAATATGTCAGGGTCACTTATAAATATCCAACCACAGAGAAATGATTCATTACATTATAGTGCATCATCTTGAAAAACTATCATGCCACTATTCAAAAGTAAAAATTTTAAATTATATGTGGAAATGTTTAGGATAAGTGTAAAAGTCAGAATTCAAATTGTATTATATAAGGATTACAACCATGTATTATATATTTTTGCAAAATAAATTAAAAGACCATCTAAAAGTGAGGAAAAAAATCAATATGATGAGGGCAAGAATTTAGGTACTTTTATTTAAACTATTGTATAGCTTTTATTTAACTTTTAAAAGCACTAGACATATAGTTTTAGTATAAGAGTTCTAAATATACGTGTTAGATGTATATTTGGTTACTTGAAAGAGGTATTTGCACACCAACGTTCATTGCACTATTCACAATAGTCAATATGTGGAAACAATCTAAATGTTGATAAATGGATGAATAGATAAAGAAAATGTGGTATATACATACAACAGAATACTGTTTAGTCTTAAAACAGAAGAAAATCTTGCCATGTGTGACAACATGGCTGAACACTGAGGATATTATGCTAAGTGAAATAAGCTAGTCACAGAGGAACAAATACTGTGTAATTCCAATAACATGAGATATCCAGGAGTTCTAGTCAAACTCCTAGAAACAGAGCAGAGTGGTGGTTGCCAGGGGCTATAGGGAGGAGGAACTCAGGAGTTCCTATACAGATTTCTGTTACAGAAGGTTAGTAAGTTCTAGAGACCTATATACAGCACTCTGCCTGTAGTTAGTAATACTGTATTGTATAGTTACAAACATATTAAGAGGGTAGATCCCATGTTTAGTGTTCTTACCACAATAACATTTATATTATTTGGTTGCCAACTTTTGCCTTCTCTAGTCTGAACCTGTGAACCCAGGGGAAGGTTTCAGGATAATAGATGCTGTGTTTCACATCACACACTAATATTTCCTTTGGCTGCCAATTCAGAAAATGGAATAACAGGCTAATCTTTCAATATGCACTTCTCTACAGGTGAATGAGAGTAGTAGCCTTCAGTGAAATGAAACCAGTAAGTTGGAAAACCAAAGAATCAACAATATAGAAATCCCTCCTCACTTGTAAATCATTAATGAACGTTAGCCAGTTACTAGTAGCTTTGAGCTGTGACTTGAAACACTGCTACTCTTTAGCCAGATCTATATCTGTGGGTTTTCTATCTATCTCAGATTTACTCTGCAGTCATTTGTTGATGTCTAGGAAAAACCTCCTGAGTGTTAAAATGATAAAACTGATTATTTCACTGGCTAGTCCTAAATCATAATCAGTACAAAAGTATTGAACTGCTATTCACTAGAATGCAACCAGGAAAGTACTGGGAGAAAAGGAAGTGCTATGGTCTGAATGTTTATATTTCCCCAAAATTCACATGTTAAAATCCTCACCCCTAAAGCAACGGTGTTAGGAAATGGGGCCTTTGAAAGGTGATTAGATCATGGGAGTGGAGTTCTCATGAATGAGATCAGTGCCTTTATCTATGTCCTTATCACCAGATCTGCTGGTGCCTTAAACTTGGACTCCCCAGCCTCCAGAATTGTGAGAAATAAAATTGCTGCTGTTCACAACAGCAAACTACTGAGTTTATGGTATTTTATTACAGTAACCAAAACAGACTAAGATAACAAGGGTCACAGAATTTGTAATGAGCTTTTAATGATCAGATGTGGAAAAAAGGCAAAGCAAATTTTAACAGCGCTCAGACTTCATTCCCTGTTTTCAATAATAAACTTGGATGAAAAATTGGTTTTATATCAACATCTTATGACAATTATGAATCTTCACTATTTTTATTCTCTGCATGTTTTAGAACAGTGATGTAAAAACTTCTGTTTGTGTTGTCAGTGTAAATGTATATAGAAGTTGTATCCTATACATACATACGTATGTGTAAAGTATGTGTATGTTTATCTTTTATTAATTAAATACATACACTACAGTACATTTTAAACACAATTTTGAAAGATTAGTTAAAAACCAATATAAACAGACCTTTTAATATTTTTTTCCAGTGTGCCCATGGGTTTTCCTGAGTACTTCCTACAGGGTGTGCAGTCCACTCTGAAGATCACAGCCTAGTACCATAAGTATGTGGTGAATATCTTAGAGATAAGACAATAAAGCTCAATCCACATAATTCTGAGGATGGAGCTGATGCTGGAAAATCAGTATTCTCTTATGCAATGTTACATCATCTCCTTATAACTATGCTACATGTTCTCAGTATTATTTATATCATCTTTCCTTCCCTTCCACCCAGCAGTCTCATTTCAAGAGATTTAACCTAAGAAGATACCAGAACAGTCACAAAAATATATATGGACAAGGTTATACATCACAACAATTTTTAAAACAGCAACAAAAATAATAGCAGTATGGTTAAATGTGTCAATCATGTGTTGGTCTATAAAAGTATCATTAGTCTACAAACTAATTGGGCTACAGACTAACCATTAAATGCTTTCCTTCATGTGGCACTATACTAAGTGTTAGGTATTCAATTGTGAATAAGACAACAGACATGGTCCCAGATCTCCGGGAGTTTACGTCTTATGAAGAGAAGAAGACCGAACAAGGATACACGCATTCTTATCCAGGGTATTGTCAATGAGAAATAAAGAGTGTTAAGAATCTGTGTGAAGGGCTGACTCAAGTTGAGGAGGGGTGGTCAAGGAAGGCTTTGTCAAATCATCTCTGGTCTTCAGAATACCACAATTCTGGTTTTCTTGGAAGACGTAAAGCTATGAGAGATAAATAACATTAATAATTCGACAATTAACAAAGAGAATGTATATGTCAGAACAGAAAAAGTGATCTATTCTATTGGGGTACTAACAAAAAACCTGAAGAAAAATTGTAACCTGGTTCATCTTTAGAGGATTATTATAGCTAAGGAATAACTCATGATTTAATCTGCAATCAAGAGAAAAGTCAGGGCTGCAATCTAGTAACACAGGTTATAGTTTTCCTTTAAAATAATTTTTCTTTCTAGCCGTCCTTTTCTACTAAGGAAAAGTTATAGTAAGACCAATTTGTGTGTAAAATAAGTTTTAGGCTTATTTTGTAGGAACCCTCTTTAAATTAGAACCTTAAGAATCAGAAATTACCTAGGTGAAGGGAGAGTGGGAAACACTGTAGTTAGGACAATGCATACAAACTATTGACATTGAAAAAAAGTATGGTGGGTATAAGAAATAAAATCCAGAATGAGTAATGGTGGACAGGGTACAGATGTTGTAGGACTTCATAAAGTATGTTAAGGATCTGTTGACAAAAGGTGTCAAACCTAAAATATTTGAAGATAACAATTCTGAGCCAAATATGAGTGTCCAATAGCCCATGACACAATGCTCAGGAGATCCTGAGAACATATGCCCAAAGAGGTCAGGCTACAACTTGACTTTATACATTTTAGGGAGACATAAGACATCAATCAAGGCATAAAAGATGTACATTGGTTTGGTCCAGAAAGACCAAAAGTGGGGGTTTTCAGGTCATCAGTAGATTCAAAGATCTGATTGGCACTTGGTTGAAAGAGTTAAGTTATTGTCTAAACACTTTGAACCAATAGAAAGGAATGTCTGGGTCTTCAAGATAGGGGCTGTGGAGACCAAGGTTTTATCATGCAGATAACGTCTCCAGGTAGCAGGCCTCTGAGATAATAGATTGTAAATGTTTCTTGCCAGACTTAAAGAGTCTGTGCTATGAGTAATTTCAAAAGAGTAGAGGGTATAATGATGCATGTGTGGCTCTCCCTTCACATCATGGCCTGAACTAGTTTTTTCAGGTTAACTTTGGAATGCCCTTGGCTGAGAGGAAGGATCCATTCAGATGATTGCATGGCTTAGAATTTTATTTTTCATTTACATTCTCTCCTTTCTGGCCAACCAGAGGCAACACCAATGGCCACCAAACTTTTATTTTGTCCCATAGCATTGCCAGGGTGGCATGGCTGCCTGCCCCAGCTCCATTCTGCCCCTCAGTTGAACCCCAGTGGCCAAGAAATTTAGTGCCAAAAGACTTATAGCTAGATTAAATGTTCCTAGGCTAGACAGGAATAAACGTGGACAGGCATTTATTAACAGGCATTAATTAACTCTTTATTTATTTATTTTTTTAAGTAATATAACAGCCAACAAACAAAAACCCTAAGGCAAGGATACAAAATTGACTTATCTTTAACTTCTATGCATTGAACTATTGTAATCTCGACTTTAGTTACAGACTTGTAGCAATTAGCATAAAAACATAGCATAATAAAGCATGAGCATTGGTAAAACCTTTTAAGCTAAGGAACTTAGAAATTTTGTTGTGCCACAATGCTTTTTGCAGTCTTTTAGTAATTTGTCCTAAGATGGCTGATAAAATTTTTTTGATAAATATATATACATATATATATCTGCATGAAACACATTACTGGGAGTATTATACCCAGGAGACTTTGTCACGTGGTATCTTTATATCCTTTCAGTAACAATTTTCTTTTAATTCTATAGGAAGGAGTAAATTGTTTATAGTTGGGATGGATGAAAAGATGCCACATAATAGCTCAAAAAGCAAAGTTCCTTATTTTACCAGCTGTTTAGGCATTTGTATACCTATCCTTGATTTGCAGGGTCTGAACAAATTTTATTCCTCAAAACCAGCCCTTAACATCTCATATGCCCACCACTTTTGCAGTAGTTTCTAGGGCTGGAGGGAGAGTGCTTATATAGTTTTAGCAGCAGGGCATTTGTAGTAAAAAAGGGTGGCAGAGCAGTAGTGTCAATGATAGGTGTGGAAGATACTCTGGCATAGCCTGTCTTTGCTGGAGAGTGGTGATTAGGCCTGGTGGAACTACCATCAATAAACCAAGTGTGTTCAGGGTGAGGAACATGAAAGAATATGGGGAAATGGAGTGAATGTCAGGTGGATCAGAGAGATACAGTCATGGGGGTCAGGTATGGTATCAGGAATAATGTGGGAGGCTGGATTGAAGTCCGGGCCAGGAACAATGGTAATTGTGGGAGACTTAACGAAGACTGAGTATAGCTGAAGGAACCGGGGAGCAGAATGTCTATACATTGGGAAGAAAATAGATTTTGGAAGTTATGAGAACTGTAGAAAGTGAGTTGAGCATAGTTAGTGATTTTTAGGGCCTCTAAAAATATTAAGGCAGTGGCAGCCGCTGCACATAGACATGAAGGCTAGGCTAAAAGAGTAAGGTAAAGTTGTTTGGACAGAACAGGACGTGGTCCTGGCTGTTGTGTAAGAATTCTGACCTTACTAACTATGTCTAGGAAGGAAAGAAGTTGTTGTTCTGTAGAAGGGATTGAGGTTTGGGAGATTAGCTGGACACGATCAGCATGGAGAGCACATGTGTTTTATGAGAATTCTGTCAAAATAGGTAACAGATGAGGAAGAAATTTGGGCTTGACTGAAGTAATTAATGAGGGCTGTCCCTGAAACTTTGCAGCAGCACAGCCTAGGTAAGCTGCTGGGACTGATGGGTGTCAGGGTCAGTCCAGGTGAAAACAAAGAGAGGCTGGGACGAGGGGTGTAGGGGAATAGTGAAGAAAGCATCTTTAAGATCAAGAATGTAATAGTGAGTTGTGGAGGAAGTTATTGAGGACAAAAGAGTGTACGGGTTGGGCACCACAGGGTGGATAGGTAAAACAATTTGGTTAATAAGGTGCAGATCCAGAACTAATCTGTAAGACTTGTCCAGTTTTTGGACAGGTAAAATGGGGGAATTGTAAGGAGAGTTTATAGGTTTTAGAAGCCTATGCTGCAACAGGTGAGTGATAACAGGCTTTAATCCTTTTAAAGCGTGCTGTGGGATGGGATATTGGCATTGAGCGGGGTGAGGGTGATTAGGTTTTGATGGGATGGTGATGGGCATGTGATCGGTTGCCAGGAAGGGAGTAGAGATGTCCTACGCTAATGGGTTAAGATGGGGGGATACGAGAGGAAGACGCAAAGGAGGTTTTGGGTTGGGAAGAAGGGTGGCAATGAGATGTGGCTGTACTCCAGGAATAGTTAGGGAAGCAGATAATTTGGTTAAAATGTCTTGGCCTAATAAAGGAACTGGGCAGGTAGGGATAACTAAAAAAGAGTGCATAAAGAAATGTTGTTTAAATTGGCACCAGAGTGGGGGAATTTTAAGGGGTTTTGAATCGTGGCCATCAATACCTATAACAGTTTTGGAGGCAAAGGAAAAAGGCCTTTGAAAAGAAGGTGATGTGGAGTTGGTAGCCTCCATATTAATTAAGAAGGGAACAGACTTACCTTCTACTGTAAGAGTTGCCTAAAGCGTCTGTGATGGTCTAGGAGGCTTCCAAGGTGATCGGGCAGTGTCAGTCTTCAGTCACTAAGCCAAGAAGATCTGGGAAGGAGTCAGTCAGAACCTTGGGCCAGTTGGACAGTCCAATTTCTAGTGGGGTCCCGCACAGATGGGACACAACTTAGGAGGAATCCTGGACTGCGGGCATTTTTTGGCCCAGTGGCCAGATTTCTGGCACTTGAAGCAAGATCCTGGGGGAGGAAGTCCTGGAGGAACCCCTGGCAGCTGCGGTTCAGGCATTTGGAAGTTCCTGTGTGCTGGAGATGTGGCTGGGGTTTGTCTCACAGTGGAGGCAAGGAATTGAAACTCAGAAATACATTGCTACTTGGCTGCCTCTACTCTATTATTGTACACCTTGAAGGCGAGGTTAATTAAGTCCTGTTGTGGGGTTTGAGGGCTGGAATCTAATTTTTGGAGCTTTTTCTAATGTCGGGAGCTGACTGGGTGATAAAATGCATATTAAGAATAAGGTGGCCTTCTGGCCCCTCTGGATCTAGGGCAGTAAAGCATCTAAGGGTTGCTGCTATGCGGGCCATGAACTGGGCTGTGTTTCTATATTTGATGAAAAAGAGCCTCAATGCTAACTGATTTTGGAGAGGTAGGATAAATAAAAAAGGAGCATTAACCTTGACTATGTTTTTAGCTCCAGCCACCTTTTTAAGAAGAAATTGTTGGGCAGGTAGGGGAGGGCTAGTCACGGAATGAAACTGTTAACCAGACCCGGTGTGAGGAGAGGAGGTGATAGAAAGATTATAGGGTGGGGGAGCAGAGGCTGAGGAAGAACTGGGGCCTGGCGAGGAGCAGCCTGGGGAGAAAGGGAGAGGTTAGACGGGTCTGTAGAAAAGGAATATTAGAAAGACTCAGCGACGCTTGGGGTTGGGACAGAGGGGACAGGCGGGAGGGAAAGAAGGAGGATTTGGGATGAGTCACATTGGGAACAGAGACTAAGGAGGGAACAATGTGTAAAAGAATGCATGGACGTCAGACACCTCAGACTGTTTGCCTATTTTACAACAAGAATTGTCTGTATCTTGTAGGATGGAAAAATAGAAAAGTGCCATTTTCTGGCCATTTGGAACCACTGTCGAATTTGTACTGGGGGTCAAGCGGTGTTGCAGAAGAAAATAAGACACTTAGATTTTAGGTAAGGCGAGAGTTGAAGAGGTTTTATGTTCTTGAGAACACAGGCTAATGGAGAAGAGGGAGGAATAGAGGGTGGAAGGTTGCCTATAGTAAAGGAGGCAAGTTTAAAGAGAAGGGTAGAGACACGGAGAAGGGGTGTGGGAACCAGTCCTGGGCTGTGATGTAGGTGAGCAGCCAAAGCAGGAGTCCTCGCAATTGACTTGCCACCAAGGGAACATGGATGAATGACCAAGGCAGGCATCCCCACAGAGATCAGATGCCAATGGAACAGGGGTGAATAATCAGAGAGGCGTCCCCACAATGATTAAACACCAAGGGAAGGCTGTCTTCCCGAGTCCGTGACTGGCACCGGAGTTTTGCGTCCACAGATAAAATGTGTCTCCTTTGTCTCTACCAGAATATGAAAGGAATTGAAGTTAAGAGAAGGGAGAGATTGAAGTGTGGCACCAAGATTGAAAGGAGAAAGAGGTTGAGGGATAATGAGAGAGGTTGGAGAAGAGAGTAAAAAGAGGCCGCTTACCAGATTTAAAATTGGTGAGATGTTCCTTGGGCTGGTTGGTCTCAGGACCTGAAGTCGTAGGTGGATCTTTCTCACAGAGCAAAGAGGAGGAGGACAGGGAATTGATCTTAAAAAAAATAAAAAAATAAAAAATAAAAAGATACTGCTGTATTTTGGGTAGATAAAACCTACTTAGTTTTAATCCTAAAATAGAGAGATGCAATTGGGGCCTTCCATGTAGAAAGTGAGGTCAGGAGGCCAAGAAAAGGAATATGAATGTATATCCAAGTCACAGCACCAAATTTCATGCATGCCCTTGTGAAGAGACCACCAAACAGGCTTTGTGTGAGCAACAAGGCTGTTTATTTCACCTGGGTGCAGGCGGGATGAGTCTTAAAAGAGAGTCAGCAAAGGGAGATAAGGGTGGGGCCATTTTGTAAAATTTAGGTAGGTAAAGGAAAATTACAGTCAAAGGGGGTTGTTCTCTGACGGGCAAGGGTGGGGGGTCACAAGGTGCTCAGTGGGGGAGTTTTTGAGCCAAGATGAGCCAGGAAAAGGAATTTCACAAGGTAATGTCATCAGTTAAGGCAGGAATAGGCCATTTTCACTTCTTTTGTGCTGGAATGTCATCACTTAAGGCAGGAACTGGCCATCTGGATGTGTACGTGCAGGTCACAGGAGATATGATGGCTTAGCTTTGGCTCAGAGGCCTGACAGTTGTCACTGGAAGTGCCCATCAGTTTGTTTTGTTTTGTTTGCCATAATCCCCAATAAATGTTCCACAAAGAGCTGTTAAGTGGAGGATTTGTTCCAACTATAGCTCCAGTTTCTACACTATGTTCTGTGGGGTCAGACAAGCTTACTAATTCCCATTTAGTATGTCAATTAACATACTTTTAAAGCACAGCTTCACATGCCTTTAGTTTTATAGTACTAGATAGGGGAAACATCCCCTAATCAGATGCATTACCCATTTTCATAAGATATTTAGGTAAAGGAGTCACAACCAGTTTACATAAAGGCTGTTTAAGCATCTCAAATTTCATAATTTCATAATCCTCTTAACCTTTACATTTTTACTTTTTGGTTCCAGGAAGTTTTCTTCTCTACTACCAGACCATTTTACCTTTTCTGGTGCAAAACGATTTGGGCTCCTAAAAGGGAGTCGAGCCAAGGAACTCAGGCCCTTTTTTGCAATCTATATCTGTCTTAATTTGCCTCAACATTGTTTCAGGCAATGTCAGCTTTCTCATTATAACCTTTGCCTTTTGATATATATTTTTTTAATTTCTTCAATCCAGAGCAAATGCAGAAAACTAGTTTCAGGGCCCATAAATGTTGGGGGACCCGCAGGGGTTCCCACTGGTCCACCCAACCTTTGATGGTTATTAACCTCATCAATATTTTTAAATTAATTTCATTTCTTAATAATCATCTAAAGATTTCCACCACCCTTCTGGGATGAGTCCTTTGACTCCCTTCACCTGTCTCCTTTTTTGTTTAGTTTTGTTAATTACCATAATGTTTTATTAGTGTCTGTAAGAATTTGATAAGGCTTCTCAAACAGTTGTTTGATTCCGTAGTAGTAATGTCACCCAGGGTGCCCATGTAGAAGCGGGCCCTCTTAACCCCAGCATTTATGATGACCTGGGTAATAGGCATATGAAGTGGGAGAATATCCCATTCATCATAAAGCCAGTCCCACATGGCTTGCATATGAACCATACAAGTTGCTTCATCTGGGGTGTTCCACTTGGCAATTTATAGGGAGATTTGGGAATTCCCCTTCTCAGGGTAAACAGAAATTATGGTGGTGTTTATTCCATCCACTAGGCTGGTCATTCTCTCAAGAATAACCTCCTGTGCACCTGAATCACATATACTCATCAGCAATTGTTTATAGTGAGCTGTGGGTCATGCATCAATCCAAACATGCTCTTTTAGTCAGTTGCATTTAAAACTAAAGATACTGTCCATAAAGTAGTATTTTTACAGTCCATTATAGTAAAGGTTTCTCAGGAATCTGAGGATACCAATCTACAAAATGAAACAATTCCTTTGCATTATACATTCTGGTTTTAATAGTTACTTGGTTTTTGCCCTTTTCGCACATTGACTATCTTTTTGGTAACTACAGGTCTCAGAGGTAACTTTTGTTACCCCAGCTTAATTTTTCCTTCTGTGGGTAGTTTTGAAGCTAGTGGCCTAAGCTGAGACAGACCCTCATCTGAGCTTCCTCTGGTCTTAGGGCCCAACCCAGCACTCTTTTACTTTCATTTTAGCTATTACATATAACAATAAACAAGAGATTGAATGTTTTGCTACTTTTTTTTTTTATTAGTTTTCATTTCCTTTTGCATTGAGTGAACTAACTCTAATTCCATTGGTAAATTTTACTCTTTTTTAATTGAATGCAGCCCAGCTGCAGCTCCTTAAGATGTGTGACCATGTGGTTACCCAAGAGTCAGAGTTTCTTATTCCCCACCTTTTAATTTTTCTCTTTATCCATTTAGTTATATTTATATAATTTTTTTCTCTATTTTAAAGTGACAAATAGCCTCTAAAATGGAAAAAAAAAAACATGTTTCTTTTAGCAAAAATCACATCCTTGTGTTTTTATGAACTTCATCAAAAACATTTTTTACTTTACTACTATTTTAACTCTTAGTATAACCCAAATTCCCAGTGAAAAAATTTGAGGTAATGTAATTTAATATAACACAACTCTAAGATTTCAAATTACTGAAGAAAATTTTGAGATTAAATTTATCAAATGAATCTTTTCAAGTATAGCTATAGTCATATAAACAAAAAGGCATCAGAGGTAGATTACTTTTATTAGTCTGATGAGCATTTACTTTTCTTTAAGCCAATTGATTAGGGCACTCATAGAATTTGACAGCAAAGTATCACTTCCACATAACACATATAAACATGTAGACATAAAGCAAATCCTATGAGATTTTTCATTTTCCTGCTTTTAAAAATTCCCACCCTTACTTTAGACTATTAATTTTTAAAAAAATTTAAAACAAACATTGAAGGAGAGAATTACCACCACAGGCCTTCTCAAAAGGGAGCTGAAGCAGAAGTATACAGTAGAAGTTAAACTGAAATATCTATATGAAGAATTTCAAAAATAAACAGATTATACAGTTTAAAACTTAAAAACTTCTTGTATTAAAAGTTAACTTTAATACAATATTGTTCTAACCAATCCTTTAGTTTTGTATTAGTGTATTTTTAATATCAAAGTTGAGTTTCTAGAAAGACTTAAAATTTTACTTTATTATAGCCAACTTAATTATATAACTTTTTAAAATAAAATTTTTTAACTAACCTATTAAAGCTTACACATACCATTTACAACATGCTTGGACTTTCTGCTTTATCCTCAAAACCCCTCTTTCTTTTACAACTAGTCATTTTATTTTAGGATAAAAATTTATCATACAACATTCTTTCTCATAGCCTTTTCTACCAAAAATACTCCTTTATATTTATAACTTTCTTTACATCTATCTCCTAGTTCCTTCTACCTTATTTTATATATAACCTTTAAATAGTTTTTGAATTAGACAAAAAGTATTTCCCTTTTAATAAGAACACTGTTTAAGAAAAATGCTTTTCTATAATTTTCAATTGAAAATTACCCAAACATTTAATGAACATTTATTATTTAAAATAGCTGTGGATTCTAAACTATATGTCACATTTGTTCACAAGCATTTATTCCATTACATTTACCTAATTATTTATTTTTAATAGCTTACCTAGATTATTCATGAAAGCTGTGATAGTCATCATTTAGTGTTATTTCCCTTTTAACCATTTTTATAGCCTATGAATTTCAGGTGTTTACCTATGTAAGAAACTTACGGTTAAATATATGGGTATTTTACCTATAACTCAGGATTTAGCTATTTTCATTAAACCAACAATATTAAAATCCTCATGTATCAAAAAACAAACAAGCAAAGATCATTCTGTTTTGATCTGGGTTTATACTTTTTTAACTCATTTGGCAAGCTTTGACAGCTTATAGTATCTGTTAGGGTACATTTGCAATTGCTTAATCAATAAATGTAAACAAAAATGCTGACAATTCTTAAGACATCTCTAATATTACTTTACCAATAATTTTAAAGCCAGGTTATTTATTAAAGATTTTAGTTACATCACATGAACTTAAAAAACAATTGGGCTGAATATTCACTTAATTTATGAGTACTTCTTAACTTTAAGCCAATTTGATACCTTGTGGTAACAACACGTAAAATAGTGTGTAAACATAAATACATAGGCCCTCATAAAAAGATCACATGGCTTTTACTTCAGAACTCAAGACATGAGATGCTAATATACACTCACCAGTTTTGGGGGAAAAAAAAAAAAATTAGTTGGATCCAAACAGTCGTTTTCATCTCAATAGAAAAGTAACAGCAGAAAATAAAGTAGAGAACTTAGGAACTCTATAGTTACAGTTAGTGGAAAGTCAACTTCTGGACTCCAGATTTTACCTCAATGTAGTTCGTCCATGAGTTTAAAGTGTGCACAACAGACCACAACATATACAGAGCTAGAAAAACTGGCATGCCCTGGAGCCTTTCTATTTCACACAAACACTTCCAAGTAGAGGTGCCATAAAACCAATGGGGTGCCTGAAAGGGGATCATTCTCATTATCTTTCTTCATTCTTAGGTTTTTTGCTTCTTATCATTTTTTTCCCTAAAAGAAGTACCTGAGCTGTGGCTTAGGGTTTAGTGTGGTGGATCAATGTGTGTTGATTGTGGGCAGGATTCCAATGTTTCACCACTGAATCATTTTTGCCCTCTTACATATTTCAGTTTCTCTCTCTTGAGGTCTGGCACGTTTGAGATGATCCAAAACACATAGTGATCAGATTTTATATGTGTCCTGAATAAGGCTTTTTGAACTAAGTTTTTGGGGGGGCTCTCTGTAGGGCCACCATATGTCATGGGGGTCAATACCCCAGATACTCCCATTCAACCTCTAGTCACCCAGGGGTGCCTTTCAGCTGAGAGGAGCAAAATACCCCTTTTCTTCAGAGCTGAGGAACTCAGTTTCTTATTTATCTGTGAAAATAACACTTCAGTTTCTCATGCAAATGCACAGATGGGTCAATTGAGTTTAATTTGGGGACAAAAAACAAAAGAGAAGACCTTTTAGAATGCACCTTCAAACTGGAAACCAAGTTGGGGTCTCAAAAGGGGGTGTTTCTCCTTATCTTTAGAAAAGGGTAATTAAGAAATCCCTTTAGAATGCACCTCTAAACTAGAATTAGGGTCCTACACAACAACTTCCTTGGGGAAAATAAAACCCAGCTCAGAATAAACCAAGGACCATCAACCAGAGAGAGGTCCAGGGCTCAGAAGGACATACCTGTTCCACTGGAGAAGACTGAAGTTAGGTAGACTTTCAGTGGGTCCCTGCTGGTACTATAGCTCTGAGTTTGGGCAACTCCTTTGGTGTCC
The DNA here is from genome assembly GCF_002776525.5 of Piliocolobus tephrosceles. Lineage (NCBI taxonomy): Eukaryota > Metazoa > Chordata > Mammalia > Primates > Cercopithecidae > Piliocolobus > Piliocolobus tephrosceles. The sequence continues at coordinate 40,862,946 of NC_045437.1, forward strand.
TGAGTCTTCTCTGAGGCCCCACACATGTGGATGTTAAATTATTGTTGATGACAACAGCGAAATTCTGTAAAATATTTGAAGAGATTTATCCTGAGCCAATTCTGAGTGACCAGTTTCCCATTTCACAACTCTCAGAACTCCTGAGAACATGTGCCCAAGGATGCCAGGATACAACTTGCTTTTATATATTTTAGGGAGACATAAGTCATTGATCAATACATATAAGAGGTACATTGGCTTAGTCCAGAAAGGCAAGACAACTGAAAGTGGGGTTTTCCAGGTCATAAATAGAGTCAGATTTTCCAATGGGCAATTGATTAAACAGTTAGGTTATTGTCTAAAGAGTTAGAATCAATTGAAAGGAATGTCTGGGTCAAGATAAGGGATTGTGGAGACCAAGGTTTTATCATGCAGATAAAGCCTTCACGTAGCAAGCTTCAGAGAGAGTAGATTGTAATTTCTTTTTATCAGACTTAAAGAGTCTGTTGTATCAGTAATTTCAAAAGAGAGGAGGGTACAATGAGGCAAGTCTGGCTCCCGCTTCCTATCATGGCCTGAACTACTTTTTCAGATTAACTGTAAAATGCTCTTGTACAAGAATAGGGATCCATTTAAATGGTTGAGGGGGCTTGTAATTTTATTTTTGATTTACAAATTGTCACTTTGATATTATGATATATAACTATAAATATATACATGCATATATATATTTTATCCATGATTCCTAGCTCATAACTTCTAACATCCTTGGGATCTGCAAAATGCTGTGTTTTACATGTCTTTTGTTTGCTGGCTTCAGGTTGGTGCTAGTCACTTGAAAGACCAAGGCAAAATTAGAATGTTGGGCTTTCAGCACCACCATCAACCTCAGGGAATAGAAGGACTGAAGGCCAAGTTGATCACCAGTGGCCAATAGCTTAATCAATCATGTCTACATAAGGAATCCTCTATACAAACCCAAGAGGACAGGTGATATGGTTTGGCTCAGTGTCCCCACCCAAATCTCATGTTGAATTATAATTCCCAATGTTGGGGGAGAAACCTGGTGGGAAATGACTGAATCATGGGTTAGTTTCTAATGATTTAGCACCTTTTCCCTAGAGCTGTTTCATGTTCTGTTCTCATGATATTTGCTTGTTTAAAAGTATATAGCACTTCCCCCTTCATTCTCTCTCTCTTACTGGCATATAAAGATGTGCTTGCTTCCCCTTCACCTTCTGCCATGACTGTAAGTTTCCTTAAGCCTCTCAGTCATGCCACCTGTACAGCCTATGAAACTGTGAGTTGATTAAAGCTCTTTTCTTTATAAGTTACCCAGTCTCAGGTAGTTTGTTATAGCAATGTGAGAATGGACTAATAACTAATACAGCAAATTGGTACCAGAGAAGTAGGGTGTTGCTATGAAGATACATGAAAATGTGGAAACAGCCTTGGAACTGGGTAACCATCAGAGGTTGGAACACTTTGGAGGGCTCAGAAGAAGATAGGAAGTTTGGAACAGTTTGGAGGGCTCAGAAGAAGACAGGAAGATAAAGGAAGTTTTGGAACTTCCTAGAGACTTGTTGAATGGTTTCGACTGAAAGGTTGATAGTGATCTAGACAATGAAGTCCAGGCTGAGGTGGTCTCAGATGGAGATGAGGAATTTTTTGAAAACTGGAGTAAAGATCACTTTTGCTATGCTTTAGCAAAGAGACTGGCAGCATTGTACCTCTGCTCCAGGGATCTATGAAACTTTGAACTTGAGAGGGAAAAGTTAGGGTTTCTGGCAGAAGAAATTTCTAAGAAGCAAAGCATTCAAGATGTGATCTGGCTGCTTCTAACAGCATATGGTCATATGCATGAACAACGAGATTATCTGAAACAGGAACTTATATTTAAAAGGGAAGCAGACATAAAAGTTTGAAAAATTAGCAGTTTGATCATATGGTAGTAAAGAAAAACTCATTTTCCGAGAAGAAATTCAAACCATATTGCATAAATTTGCATAAGTAAAGAAGAGCCAAATGTTAATAGCCAAGACAATGGGGAAAATGACTCTGAGGCATTTCAGAGACCTTCACAGCAGCCCCTCCCATCATAGGCCCAGAGCCCTGGGAAGGAAAAATAGTTTTGTAGGCCAGGTCCAAGGCCTCAATGCTCTGTACAGCCTTGGGACATGGCACCCTGTTTCCCAAATGCTCCAGCTCCAACAATGGCTAAAAGGGGCCAAGGTAGAGCTCAGGCCATTGCTTCAGAGATGCAAGCCCCAAGCCTTGGTGGCTTCCAGGTGGTATTAGGCCTGTGGGTGTGCAGAAGGCAAGAGTTGAGGGTTAAGGGCCTCTGCCTAGATTTCAGAAGATATATGGAAATTTCTGGATGTCTGGGCAGAAGTCTGCTGCAGAGGTGGAACCCTTGTGGAGAATCTCTACTAGGGCAGGGCAGAGGGGAAATGTGGTGTTGGAGTTTCCAAACAGAGGCCCCACTGGGACACTGCCTAGTGGAGCTGTGAGAAGAAAGCCACTGTCCTCCAGACCCCAGAGTGGAAGATCAACTGATGGCTTATACCATGTGCATGGAAAAGCAACAGACACTCAATACCAGCTCATGAAGGCAGCTGGAGAAGGGGATATCTCCTGCAGAGCCACAGGGATGGAGCTGCCCAAGGCTGTGGGAGTCTTTCCCTTGCATCTTCGTGCCCTGGATGTTAGACATGGAGTCAAAGGAGATTATTTTAGAGTTTTAAGAAGTAACTACTGCCCTGCTGGGTTTCAGACTTGCATGGGACCTGTAGCCCCTTTATTGTGGCCAATTTCTCCCATTTGGAACAGAAGCATTCACCCAATGTCTGTACCCTCTTTGTATTTAGGAAGTAACTAACTTGCTTTTGATTTTACAGGCTCATAGGTGGAAGATACTTGCCGTGTCTCCAATGAGACTTTGGACTAGGACTTTTGAATAAATGCTGGAGTGAATTAAGACTTTGTGGGACTGTTGGGAAGTCATTATAATGTTTTGAAATGTAAGAAGGACATGAGTTTTGGTAGGGGCTGGGGTGATATGAATGGTTTGGCTCTATATTCCTATTCAAAATCTTACGATGAATTATATCCAATGTTAGGGGAGGGAGATGATGGCATCATGGTGGTGGCTTCTAATGGTTTAACACCATCTCCCTAATGCTGTCTCATGATAGAGTTCTCATAAGATGTGGTTGTTTAAAAGTGTGTAGCATTTTCCCCTTTGTCCTTTTCCTGGCTGCCTTGTGAAGATATACCTCTATCCCCTTTGCCTTCCACTACGATTGTAAGTTTCCCAAGACCTTGGCCTCCTCAGCCATGCTTCCTGTAAAATCTGTGTTAGCTATGAGTTGATTAAACTTCTTTATAAATTACCCACTATCCTGTATTTCTTTATAGCATTGTGAGAATGCTATAAAGAACTCTAATGCTATAAGGAACTCTAATACAACAGGGTTAAGAGAACTTCTGGATAGCTGAGCACATAGGGATTTCTAGAGAGTGGTGCACCTAGGGCGGTTATGGAAGCTCTACATCCCTTCCACCATACCTTGCCCTATGTGTCTTTTCATCTGTATCCTTTGTAATGTCCTTTGTAATTAATTGTTAAACATAAGTATTTCCTAAGTTCTGTGAGCTGCTCCAGCAAATTAATTGAACCCAAAGAGGAGATCATGGGAACCCAGACTTGAAGCTGGTTTATTGGAAGTTCCAGAGGCCCAGACTTGTGACTGGTGTCTGGTGGGGGAGAATGAGGCAGTGTTGTGGACTGAGCCCACAACCCATAGGTTCTGACACTATTCCCAGGTAGAAAGTGTCAGAATGAAATTGGAGAACAGGCATCTCGTTTCCACTGCTTGATGTGTGGAGAAAACTCCCCACACATTTGGTCACAGAAGTCTTCTTCTGTGTTGATTGCTGCGGTGGTATAACAGCTCAGAGAAAATTTGGTTTGAGTGAGTTTTTTCCAACATATTACTTCTTTTCATAAAGGCAGAAGGAAGCCATTGAAAACTTGAATCAGAGGGGAAAAAACCAATCAGATTTGTACTTAAAAAAAAAAAAAAACTCCAGTTGCCATGTGTAGAATTTATAGTTATCAATTTGTGTGATTTTTTAATTAATACCATTGAAATGGTGTTCTATATTTATTGACATAGAAAATCATCCACTATTCAATGTTAAGAGAAGGGTTACAGAAGAGCATGTATGAGTTCATTTATGTGAAACTATTAAAACATGTATGCATATATAATGCACAGAGATATTTGTAAAAAAGTGCTTGAATGTGTTGCTTAAATGTATACATGTTTTAAAATAATTAAATATGAGTCTTTTAAATTGCCCTCTAACACCCTGGCTTCTGAAGTAAGCAAAAAGAAACAAGCTCAAGAAATCACAGGCAAGCATTGCTCATTCTCAAACTTTGCCAATCAGAGACTGCCACTTTCTAACTAGAGATTCTAAGTCTGCTGCTCCACTTTAACCAATCAAGTATTTTGTTTATCTTGCTTCCATAAACACTTAGAAGAGTTTTCTCCTTGCTCCCCTTCAGTGGAGCCCAGCTGCTTGCAGTTTGGCACTGCCCAATTTATGAATTGCTGTCCACTCAATAAACTTTTTGATATTTTAAATATACCTAAGTATATCTTTAAACACATGTATATGGATATATGTGTTCTTAAAAGAGAAACTTTAGACAAACTGAATTTAACAGAGTGTAGCTGAGTTAAGAATAATTCACAAATTGGGCAGCCCCTTAACTTAGAATAGACTCAGAAAGACTGCTGCTGCAGTGTCGTCAGTGAGAATTTGTGGACAGAAAAAAAAAGTGACAAGAAGAAGACAGAAGTGAGGTACAGAAACAGCTGGACTGACTACAGCTCAGTGAGTGCCTTGTTTGAAAAGCTGGTCACCTTTGATTGGCTGAGGTTTTAGTCCATTCACACATCAATTTAGGTTGCAGTTCACTATGCATAGAGAAACTTTTAGGTCAAACTTACAAGGAGGCAGCTTTAGGCTAAACTGAATTTAACCATGTGTATTTGTATTTGCGTGTATGTATATTATGTATTATATTTATGCACACACACACAGACACACACACCCCAAAGTGTTAATAGTGGCTATTACTGGATGGTAGGACTTTGAATGAAATTTGCTTTCTTCTTTGCACATTTCTGAATGATTTTATTCTGTGTACGAATCATGTTACAGGGGCAAAAAGTATATTTTCTACTTTTTTAAATACATGTTTACCTGTATTTAAATACTTTTTAAATGGCAGGAATATGTCGTTTTGTGCCTTTCTAATGCCCTTTGACCTCTTAGATAGTATTTAGGCTTACCTAAGCAGGCCAACTTTTCAGGTAAGAAAGTAGAATCAATTGAAAAAACAAAAGTGCTTCTGAAGCTGTTTGTGATAAGACAGTAGTCTAATAGTTTAGGTCATGCTTAGCTTTACATCCTCTAAACTAAGGGTTGGGAAGAGGAACATTCTTTCTTGCCAGATCACTCATAAGTAAACCTGTGTACCCATCAAATCATTGAGGTATAAAGAAACAAGATGCCATCCCTCTATTACCCTGCTGGATATTATGATCTAATACAGAGGTCAGCAAGATTTTTCTGCAAAGGACTAGATAGTAAACATTTGCACTAATATGTGTCATAAAATCTCTGTCTTAAGTATTCAACTCTGCCTTTGTAGGACAAAAATAGCCATAAATTATATATTACACATTATGCAAGGTTGTGTTCTTAGAAAATTTTGTTTACAAAAACTGTTTGGCTGGCTGGATTTTGTCAGCAGGCCATAGTTTACCACATTTGAATTATAATCCATCAAAATAAACTTTTTTAGAATGTGGAATTTTAAGGTTCAGTCTCTGCATAAAAATCAACAACCAAGGGAGAGAATTGTGTACAACAGTATGAGGATCTCATGGACCCACTCCCTAGGGAAATGGGTTTAAATTAATTTTTGAAAGACTCAACTGTATATAGTTTCTGAAAATGGCTTTAAACACATGTAGCAAATAAGAAACGTTTACTCCAGAAAGTATGTAAAAATCTGGCAGAGCAAAGCCAAACACCAACATTGGCATTTGCAGCAAGAGAAAGTGAGGCATTTATTTCAGGACTCCAAGAAAGGAGAATCAGGTAGGATACTTAAGACCAGAACTCCTCAATGGCTTACATGTAGGGGTTTTAAAGGTAAGGAGGCAGAGTTACAGGCAAAGCCATAACTCATTACTTGGAGGCTATACATTAATTTGGTCTAAAGAGGTGGGGCATCTTGCAGCAAGGGGTCACACATTATTGGGAGATTTAAAGATTCTCTGATTTATAATGGTTTAAAGAAACAAAGGTTTGTCTAAAAACTTGGGGTCAGCAGAAAGGAATGTTGTACTCCAGCTTGCGGGCACGACTGTCCAGGCTCCGCAAGAAGAAATTTAGAACAAAAAACAGTGCTCTGGGTTCAATCTTCAGTTCTCCCTTATCTGAAGTCTATGTGCCAACAGATGGCATTTTCCATTTTGTGGGGGTCTAGGTTTCTGAAAAACAATTCAGGAACATATGTTAAGATGCTATCTTTAGTTTCTATAGGGAAGTAAACATTTTGTGGCTCTAATTTCCTTCACTATTGTTTTAAGCTACCTTCTTGTTTATCAAGTTGCTCATTTACTACTCAAGGCTAGCTAGGTCCTTGGAATTTTCCTTGAAGGAACTCAAGATTTTCCTTTATTACCATGCTTGTGGGGGCTTGGAAGACCCCTAAAAAGGGTCCTTGCTCCACTTCGGGTTCATTGATGATATAAGTTGTAAACCAAAAATAAAATTTTAAGTCTCCCAACTAACTTTATGGACCTCCCTTCCAGCTAAGGGGATTCCAAAGAACATGAAAAACTATTAATAGTTTAGGCCAAGATGGGAAAAGAGGGGAGTCAAACATGCTTCATTATGCCCTTTCCCTTTTGGAGTTTGGACAGAATTGAATAGTGTTAGCATTAAAAATAGAGATCCTAAGACTGACAGAGCCGACTCTTTGTAGCAATGTGTTACCAACTCAAACCTGATTGTAGTATAACATCATATGACAGATAAGAGGCCCTAAAAGAAGAATTAAAAGTATTTTACTCCAAAACATTTTTTTTTTTTTGGCTCTGTCACCCAGGCTGGAGTGCAGTGGCACAATCTTGGCTCACTCTAACCTCTGCCTCCCAGGTTTAAGCAATTCTCATGCCTCAGTTTCCCAAGTAGCTGGAATTACAGGTGCATCCCACCACATGTGGCTAATTGTTGTATTTTTAGCAGAGATGGGGTTTCACCATGTTGGCTGGGCTGGTCTCAAACTCCCGATGACCTCAAGTGATCTGCCCACCTCAGCCTCCCAAAATGCTGGGATTACAGGCATGAGCCACCACATGTAGCCCCAAAATACGTTTCTTTGACATATTTTGGAATAGTCCTGCAAGTCTGCCTCATGTGGGGAAAACATACATTCTATAGAAAATCCCTTTCCCTTTCCCTTTCCAGGTATTTTCCTGATCTACAAGAGATTTAAGTAGGAGTCTGAAAACCTTTAAGTCCCAATTAGAGACATTTACCACCTATTCTCTCTGAAGCCCAGTACCTGGAAGCGTTATCTACGTAACAAGAACCTTGGCTTCTATAACCTCCTTTATCTTAACCACAGGCATTTCTTTCTGCTGACTTCAACTCTATAGCAAAGCTTAACTCTCTCAGCCAACTGTCAATCAAGAAACCTTCAAATCCACCCATCACCTCAAAGCCACCCCCATCTCTTGGAGATGTCCTGCCTTTATGGGCTGAACCAATGTATTCCTTACATATATTAATTTATGTTTTTGCCTGTAACTTCTGTCTCCCTAAAATGTATAAAATCAAACTGTAACTCAGTCACCTTGAGCACATATTCTCAGGACCTGAGGCAGTGTTATGACTCAGAATAAGCCTCATCAAATATTTTACAGAGTTTGACCTTCTCTGTCAACGAAGCAAAAGGCAACTGGAAGGTGATTAGTAGTTTCACTGGCGATATAAGGTAAACTGTAGGTCTGCTAGTTTGTTGGAGAGAACCAGGGGAAAAGGCAGCTGTGGAGAGATCACCAGGGGTCAGAATAAATCTCAATAATTGACGACAGGAACTATTCCTACAAAGGAGCCTCGTTAGATTGATTTAGTCTATGGAACTATTTATGCCCTCAAGGCACTGCTGAAAATAACAGAACACTAACTAGAAGTTACTAGAGCTTGATAGTTAAGTTGTGGTCAGGGAAAGACATAATCAAAAGTGACCTAACCACAAAAACTGTCATCTAAAAGTGACTCTGAGAATACCACAAAGGCTGGGCCCTGATGAGCATCAGAGGCTTCACACTGGAGCTTGAGGGTTGTGGGGATGGATATAAATTCTGTTAAAACAATTCTGCTGGTCACTAAGCAAATAGCAATAACAAGTATGGGCAGGGGGTGAGAACAATACTACAGTTTATTATCTAAAATATTGAGTTTTCAACAAAAAAATTATGAGACATGCAAAGACACAGAAAAGCATGACCCTTATAGCAGGAGAAAAAAAATAGGCAACAGAAACTGCCTGTGAGAGTAACTAGATGTGAGATTTCAATAACACCTATTATAAATATGTTCAAACAACTAAGGGAAATCATTGTTTAAAAAGTAACATGAGATGACCATGTCACATCAAACAGAGGTTACAAATAAAGAAATAGAAACAGGCCAAGTGCAGTGGCCCATGACTATAATCTCCCAGCACTTGGGGAGGCTAAGGCAGGAGGATTGCTTGAGCCCAGTAGTTTAAAACCAGCCTGGGCAACAAAGTGAGACCCCATCTCTACAAAAATTTTAAAAATTAACCAGAAATGGTGGCATGCATCTGTAGTCCCAGCTACTCAGGAGGTTGAGGAAGGAGGATCACTTGAGCCAGGGAGGTCAAGGCTGCAGTGAGCTATGATCTCACCACTACGTTCTAGCCTGGGTGACAGAGCAAGACCTTGTCTCTAGAAAAAAAAACAAAAATAGAAATAATAAAAGAGAACTCAATAAAAATAATGGAATTTTCAATAAAGTATAATGTACACGAAAAATTCATATAGGGGCTCAACAGTAGATTTCAAGTGGTAGAAGAAAGAATTTACAAACTCGAGCATAGATCAATAGATTCTACAATCCAAAAAATAGAAAGAAAAATAAACCAAGAAGAAAGAACAGAGTCTCAGAGAAATGTGAAAAACATAGGGCAATGACATACGTATAATGGAGGTACTAGAAGGAGAAGAGAGAGAAAAAGGAGCAAAAAATATTCACAGAAACAAGGGCTGAAGCTGGGTGTGGTGGCTCACACCTGTAATCCCAGCACGTTGGGTGGGTGAGGTGGGCAGATCACTTGAGGCCAGGAGTTCAAGACCAGCCTGGTCAACCTGGTCAAACCCAATCTCTACTAAAAATACAAAAACTAACTGTACATGGTGGCATGCATCTGTAATTCCAGATACTTGGGAGGCTGAGGCACAAGAGTTGCTTGAACCCAGGAGGCTGAGATTGCAGTGAGCCAAGATCGCACCCATTGTACTCCAGCCTGGAGGACAGAGTGAAAATGATTCGAAAAAAAGGAAAGGAAAGGAAGGGGAGGGGAAGGGAGGGGAGGAAGGGGAGGGGAGGGGGGGGGAAGGGAGGGGAGGGGAGGGGAGGGAAGGGAAGGGAAGGGAAAGGAAAGAGAGAGAGAGAAGGAAAAGTAAAGAAAAAAGAAAAGGCTGAACACTGAACAATTTTTTTTATTGAAAAGCAATCTGGACAACCAGGAAGCTCAATAACTCTAAGCAGAAATAATGCAAAGAAATCCACAAAAAGACATATTGTGATAAAAATAGTGAAAGTCAAAGATCAAGAGACAATTTTCAAAATATCAAGAGAAAGGCCGGGCGCCGTGGATCAAGCCTGTAATCCCAGCACTTTGGGAGGCCGAGACGGGCGGATCACGAGGTCAGGAAATCGAGACCATCCTGGCTAACACGGTGAAACCCCGTCTCTACTAAAATACACACACACACACACACACACACACACACACACACACACACACAAAAACTAGCCGGGCGAGGTGGCGGGCGCCTGTAGTCCCAGCTACTCAGGAGACTGAGGCAGGAGAATGGCGTGAACCCGGGAGGTGGAGCTTGCAGTGAGCTGAGATCTGGGCACTGCACTCCAACCTGGGCAACAGAGCGAGACTCCGTCTCAAAAAAAAAAAATATATTAAGAGAAAAATGACTTGTCACTTAACCAGGGAAGCTTAGTGATATTAAGAGCTTACTTGTCAGCAGAAATAGTGAAAAACATAAGATAGTGGTATAACATATTCAAAGTACTCAAAAAACAAGGTCAACCACAAATCCTACACCCAGCAAAGCTGTCTTTCAAAAATGAAGGCAAAATAAAGACAGACCTTCCCCAAGAAACAAAACTGAAAATATTTCCTGTTGTCAGACTTGCTATATAAGAAAAAATAAAGGGAGTTCTTGAGGCTGGAGTTAAATTACCCAGACAATAATTGTCAGAAAATATTTGTAAAACATACCTCTCATAAGGTACTTGTATCTAGAATATATAAAGAACTATTATAAGTCAATTATTAGAATATTAATAACCTAATTTAAAGTGGGCAAAAGATCTGAATAGACACTTTTCCAAAGAAGATACGTAAATGACCAACGAGCATATGCAAAGTTATTCAACATAATTATTCACCAGGGAAATTCACATCAAGACCAAAGAGATACCCCTTAATATGGACAAGAATGGCTTATGAGAATGGCCATTAATCAAAAAGTGGCATAATAAAAGCTAACAAGGATGTGGAGAAATTAGAACCTTCATATACTGCTAGTGGGGATGCAGAATGATGTAGCCACTTTGAAAAACAGTCTGGCAGTACCTCAAAAATTAAACATAGAGTTGCCATATGGCATGCAATTCAACTGGTATGTATATATCCAACAAAAGTGAAAACGTGTCTTCACAAAAATGTGTATGGGTATGTTTCTAGCAGCATTATGCATAATAACCAAAGGTGAAAGCAACTCAAATGCCCATCAGTTGATGACTAGATGAACAAAACATGGTATATCCAAACAATGGAATCTAATTCAGCCATAAAAAGAAATTCAATACCAGTATGGTATATCCAAACAATGGAATCTAATTCAGCCATAAAAAGAAATTCAATACCAGTATGTACTACAACATAGATGAACTTTGAAAACATTATACTAAATGAAAAAAGCCTGCCACAAATGGCCATCTATTATATGATTCCATTTATAAGAAATGCAGCACAAATATAGACCATTTCCTTTACCGCAGAAAGTTGTATTGGACAGAGCTGTTTTGCTTGATAGTAAAGGAAAAGATAGTTATCTTTTAGGCTTAAATAGTTTCTAAAAGTCAATCTTGTAAGAGCTGGCATCAAACCAGTAGATGTTAGATTCTTAGGCAAGAATGTAGGATGTAAATTTTTTAGTACAGATTAGAGACAGATCTGCATAATTCAAAAGTCAACTGAGGAAATGGGTATGTTAGTTTTCTGTTGCTTCAGCGACATACTACTACACCTTTAATAGCTTAAAACAACACAGATTTGTTATCCTATTAGTTCTATAGGTTAGAAGTCCAGCCTAGGGCTCATTGGGCTACAATTTAAATATTGGGCTTCTTTGAGAAAATATCAAATGATAGATGTTCCTAGTGCTGCCAGAGGGCCCCCCTGCACCTGGGTGTCCTGGAAAGAGAAGTCTTGGCTTCCACGGAGGTTTCTGTGGCAGCATTTGGTCCAAGTTCAGAGCTTGTGAAGGAACTAAAGACAAGAGATGGCTTCCTATCACCAAACTGTGTCACATGGATCAAGTCCGCAAAGGAAATCTTTCTGTTTTCCCTACCCATTCAGTAATCTGAGATCATCTATTTTTTCCTGGGAATATTCCTCAAAGTCAAGGTTTTAAAGATTATACCCTTGCAAAAGCAGATTCATGCTGTCCAGCTGACCAGGAACAATGAATTTTTCACCATCTTGGGCTATAAGCAACACGTCATCTGGGTGTGAAGTGCGCTGAGGACGTAGCCATTGCCATCAATAAGGCCGTCATCCTGGCCAAGCTCTCTGTAAGTCCCCATGCAGTGAAGCTACTGTAGGAACAAGATTGGCAAACCCCACATTGTCCCTTGAAAGGTGATAGGCAGCTGTAGCTCTCTGCTGGTACTCCTCACCCCTGCCACCAATGAAGCTGCTAATAATGGCTGGCATCCTCAACTACTATGTTTTAGCCATGGGATTGCACTACCACGCTGGGCAACTTCACCAAAGCCACCTTTGATGCCCTCTACAAGACCTATAGCTATCTCACTCCAATCTCTGGAAAGGCAACGTCTGCTTATCAAGAATTCATTGACCCACACCAGAGTGTCCATGCAGAGGATTCAGGCTCTGGCTGTGACTACCATGCTAATGTCTTTATACAAGAAGAATAAGGTGATTTAATCAAGCCATTAAAAATTACTGGTAGTGCTTTATTTTTCTGGAGTATATAGGTTAAACAACAGTCCCTAAGATATCCAGATCCTAATCCTTGAGACCTTTGAATGTTACTTTGCATGATGAAAGGAACATTGCAAATGTTACTAACTTAAGGATCTTGAGATGGGAATATTATCCATAATAATCAGAGATAGGAGACTGTGTAGACTGTACTTCTGTAGTGTTTGGATTTTGAGACTTACATAGAGAATAGAAAGGAGCCAGAGAAAAATTTAGGGACAAGAGATTGGAGAGATTTGAATATTTTTAAGGTGTACTCACTCATTTAGTATAAATGTTAATGAGTTAATTCATTAATATTTAGTAATTTGACAAATATTTAAGTGTTCACTATAGGCAAGTCAGTGGTATGTGCAAGAGATGCAACCATACATGAGGTATTCACTCTGCCCTCAAGGAGTTTACTATCCGAGGAGAATGCACCAGAGGAAACTGACTAGGGATAAGTAAGAGAACTGTCAGAGAGCATGAATGATCTAGTTCAATTTATAGTGGCATCAGTCTGTGTGTAAATGAGCCTGTCGTGCTGCAGAGTTCACCACCTGAATGGCAGGGCAAAGAAACATTGATTGAAGATTTGTTGGATTTTATGGGTTAAAAGGATAGGGAACTGAGAGTGCTGAAAAGATAAGGAACTGAGGGTTTTGGCTTAAGTGATCAATCATGTGACTCAAGCTACAAAAAAAGGGAAGAGAGGCCGGAAAGGAGTTAAAAAGATTGGGAGAAAAGGTTGCCAAAAGGTTTTCTAGATGAAAGATCTCTTATGGTATGAGATCATGAGACAAGACGCAGTCACAGATTGGGCTTTAGAGTTTAAGATTTCCGAGATCCACAGCATGGCTTGCTGGTTACAAGGACATTGGACTCTCTTAGGATTATGGCAGGATTTAGGGTGAAGATAAATAATTTAACCCTAGATTCACTGGCTTTACTGGATATGAGCAAGGGATCCAGAAGTATAGTCAGGGAGCTTGACCTCATAGCAGATGAAGCATGGATTAATAGGTGTTTGCTGGACCAAATTTCCATCTAATTTTGAAAATATGAAGGTATCTTTTAATGTTGAGCAAAAGTTCCAGGCAATAGAGTGAAAGGTGAGAGGAGGGTGGTTGTTGGAAAGAATCTTGGGAGAGGGAGTTCAGGATAGTAAGGAGATGATGGCATGAAAGCAGATTGGAGATTGTGAAGTTTCCATTGTATGAAGACTGTATGGCTAAGAAATATGCTTAGAATTGACAGACTTAAAAGGATTTAACCTGGGCATAAGTTGTATTTTGTTGTTGTTGTTTTTGAGACAAGGTCTCACCCTGTGTGTAGGTTAAGATGCAGTGGTACCATCTTAGCTCAGTGCAGCCTCAAACTTCTGGGATCAAGCAATCCTACCACGTTGGCTTCCCAAGTATCTGGGACTACAGGCGTGTGCCACCACACTGGCTAATTTTTTAATTTTCTGTTTTGACAAATTCTTGCTATGTTGCCCAGGCTGGTCTAGAGCTCTAGGGCTCAAGCAATTGTCTCACCCCATCTGGCCAAAATGCTGGGATTACAGGCATGAGCCACCATGCCCATTCATAAATTGTTTTAAGCCAGAGACAATTATATTATTAAGGCCAATAAAGTAAAAGGAGGAAATTTTCTAGCTTCAATACAAGAAAGTGTATTTAATTCATGCAGTTCTCTGATTTTGTATTATATGACCTGCTTATTTTTATCAATTAATTGAAGATACAAACTAAACTTTATAAATGTTGTGCATGGTCAAACTACATTAATGCTGTCTTTAAATCTCCAAAGTTAATATAATCAACATTGTACAATGGAATGGAGAGAACTTCGACCTCAACAGATTAAGAATTTAGAAGGTAGGTGATGGATTTTTCTTGTTAATAGGCACAAAGCAGTGATCTTGGGCTTTAACTTTGTGCTAAATTAATGACCAATTCTTACTGATTTTACCTCTTAATAATATTTATTTTATCATGTCCCTCTTCCCCTCCTATGCTGATACTATCCTTGTTTAGGCCATCATCCTCTTTCTCCTGGATTACTTTAAAAGCCTCCCCACTGATCTCCCTCTCTCTAGATTTAAACCTACACATTCATCTTCCTTACCACCAGTGTATCTTTCAGAAATCTAACCTTGTCATTATCCTACTGAAAACCATTCCAGTCTCTCCACTGTCTACAGCTGAGAGTACAAACTCTTTATCATGGCATCATATCGGCTCTATAATGTGTCCCCTCTCAACTTTTTCAGTTTAATTTTTTTTCCTTGCTGCCAGTAGATTCCCATCTAATCAAATGCAGGATATCCTAGTTTTTTAAACAATTAAAAACTGGGATATACTGCATTTGACTAGATGGGAACTCATACTATGGGTGTACATATGGGTGACTTTTAATTTTTTTAATTAAAATTTAAAAAATTACTAGATATCCATCTAAAATATATGCCTGTTCTGTGCTTGGCAAATTAGTTTCAGAGTAATGAATCTTAAATGACTTGGCATTTAGACATGGGTATTCCACTATTGACAACTGGATTATTTTAGGAATTACATACAGTTATATTGGAGCTACAACCTTTGAATTTGTGCATAGGAATTGCTATGGATTATACTTCAGATGCTCAGTATAAGACACAGTTTTTAACAGTTTTATTGAGATATTCACATACAATATAACTCATTCATTTAATGTATACATTTCAATGGTTTTTAGGATATTCACATATATTGCAACAATCAACACAATTTTATTTTTTTATTATATTTTAATTTTCACACCCTCATGAGGCATCCGACATCACCACAGTTTCAGAATATCTTAACCCTCCCCCGCAAAAAACCCTATGTCCGTTAGCTATCATCTTCATACACCCCATCTACCTTAACTCTGAGCAAGCATTAATCTACTGTCTATCTGTATGGAATTTACATATCATGGGCATCTAATATAAATGGAATCATATGACATGGTCTCTTGTGTATGGTTTTTTTCAAATACCATAATGTATTTAATATTTAGATTCTAGCATGTATCAGTACTTCATTTGTATAACAGAAAAATATTTTATTCTATGGTTATACCACATTTTGCTTCTCAATTCACTGACACTGAGGTTGTTCCCAGCTTTTGACTATTATGAATAATACTGCTATGAACATTTGTGTAAAAATTTTTGTGTGGATATATATTTCAATATCTCTTCAGTATATAGCTAGGAACGGAATTGCTGCATGTCAAGTGGAATTGCTACATGTCAAGTGGTACCTCATTGTGGTTTCGATTTGCATTTCGCTAATGCCTAATGATGTTAAACATCGTTCCATGTGCAAATTGGCTATTTTAATTTTTTTCTGTGGATAACTACTTATTCAAATCCTTTGCATCTTTTTAAATGGATTATTAATATTTCTACTATTTCATTGTAAGAATTCCTTGCATATTCTGGATACTAGTCTCTTGTCATATATATGTTTTGCAAATATTTTCTCCCATTCTGCAAGTTGTCTTTTTACTTTCTTGATAGTGTCCTTTGAAGCACTGAAGTTCTTAATTTTTAGTGAGTTTGATACGTCCATGTTTTCTTTTGTTGCTGCTTTTTTTTTTTTTTTCCCTTGGTGTCATATCTAGGAAACCATTTGTGCCATTATTTCTTCAAATATTCCTTTGACTTAGCTGCCACTTTGATTTCAGATTTCTTACTGCCAGAGCTGTGAGCAAATAAATTTCTGTTGTTTTTAAGAAACATGGTTTGTGTTTCTTTTTCTTACAGCAGCCACAAGAAACTAACTCTGTTGGCCTCATCACATTCTCTTTCTCATTTTCCCCAAGGAAGAAATAGATCGTCTGACTGAGTGTGGCTCTAGGGAGTATCCTTTCATTCCCCTCCCCAGCTGCCAGTGGCTGTCATCAATCCGTGGTATTCCTTGGTGCATCACTCTAATCGTTGCCTCCATCTTATATCTGTGTCTTCTCTTCTGTCTTCTCTAAAGATATTTGCCATCGGATTTAGGACTTACCTAGATAATCCAGGATGATCTTATTTCAAGATAATTAAATTAGTTCCATCTGCAAAGACCCTTTTCCTATAAAAGGCCACATCCACAGGTTCTGGGGTTTAGGACATGGACATATCTTTTTGGAGGCCACCATTCAACCACTACAATTATTCTCATGGTGGTCTCTCCATATGGAAACATGGGGGAAGGGAGAAAAGTTCTACTTTAACTCATGCTCATTGTAGCATTTATAAAAAATAAAAGAAAATTAAAAAAATTAAAAGTCACCCATATGTGCACCCATAGTATGAGTTTATTATTCATAATTAATATTCTCTCAAGTTTTGGATTCATAAACCCAGATTAAAACTGACGCTTGGCCAGCACCATCACTCACACCTGTAATCCCAACACTTTGGGAGGCTAAGGCCTGTGGATCTCTTGAGCTCAGGAATTCAAGACCAGCCTGGGCAACATGTCGAAACCCCATCTCTACAAAAAAATACAAAAATTAGCTGGGCATTGTGGCATGCACCTGTAGTCTCAACAACTCAGGAGCTGAGGTGGGGGGATCACTTGAACCTGGGAGGCAGAGCCAAGATCACGCCAGTGCACTCCATCTTGGGTGACAGAGTGAGAGCCTGTGTCAACAAAAACAAAAATAAAAAGCAAAATGAAAGCGCTACTCTACGTAGTGTTATACTTATTTTTATTTAATAAGAAATTATGATCATCTTAATCTGTCAGTAGATATGGAGATAAAACATCATTTTTAATGCCTGCAGTATATCCTGCTGCATAAATATATCAAAACTTACTGAATCAATCTCCTATGACAGATATCTGTGTTATTTCCAAATGTTCACAATTATGAACAAAATTGTGCTGAACCTCCTTGTTTTATTGAGCTTTACACACTTCTCCAGTTGTTGTCTTAGGATAAATTACTGGATCAGTTATTTTTAAATGCTTTAATACATAATGACAGGTCATCCTTCAGTAGTTTGTATAAAAGTATATTCCTAACAACAGTGTATGAGAGTGAGTGTTTATGATTTTGGGTATTACCCATTTTTTAAATTGAGTATATTCTAATTAGGATTTTTGCAAATATATTCATGATATTTGTTTGTTGTGTCTCCTTTTGTGCCATTTTTGTAACAAAGCTTGGTGTTTACCATAGAGGCCTAAAAATTAGAATCACACTCATAGCTAGAGAGAAAGACTTTATTAGGAGTCTGGTAAATTTGAGAGAGTCTTAACTTCAGGACTCCATGCTCCTTGGTTGTCTCAGTTTAACCACACAAGACTGGCTCAGCCTGATAAGAGCCAGAAGAAATGTAGCCGAGTCTGAAGAGATTGAGCAAAGATAGCAAGGAAGAAGTTATGGGGGTAAGGGTGATTTCGTTTTGTTTCAGTATTTTACAGTTTATGTACACTTTGAACTAAATAAAATGCATTAACAAATATGAAGTTTCTATATTGGACCACGGCATTAACTAGGGAAAGAGAACATAAAGGAAAACAAGAAAAAGACTTCGAAGTATTGGAAACACACTCCACTAAAATGTTTTTATTTTTTATTTTTATTTATTTTTTGGGACAGAGTCTCTCTCTGTCACCCAGACAGGAGTGTAGTGGCACGATCTCGGTTCACTGAAACCGCCACCTCCTGGGTTCAAGCAATTCTCCTACCTCAGCCTACTGGGCAGCTGTCACTACAGTCATGTGCCACCATCCCCAGCTAATTTTATTTTGTATTTTTAGTAGAGAAGGGGTTTCACCATGTTGTCCAGGCTGGTTCTGAAACCCTGACCTGCCTAGGCCTCCCAAAGTGCTGGGATTGCAGGCATGAGCCATTATACCTGGCCTAAAATGTTTTTAATAGCCACATTTATGGAGAGGGAACAGATAAAGCTGTGGTTGTAATGAAAAAAACTTTTTGAATATTTGACTCTAAATTAGTTTATTTTAAAAAGGAACTCTTGATTCAAGTGGCGATCCAAGATCACTTCGAAATCATGAGCAAGATCTCTGAGACCCAAATCTCATGGCTAGAAAATGGATGACCTGATTACATAGACCCTAAGATATCTTTTATAAAAACCTGAGAAAAACAGTGGACCTGAGAATAAAACATTTCTGCAGAGATAATCTGTAGGTCCAGTCAAAATATTTCAGCTGTGCCTTTGTCTATTGCCCACATGTCCAGGTAATTTTTTTTTTTTTTTTTCTCTGAGACGGAATCTCGCTCTGTCGCTCAGGCTGGAGTGCGCAGGATCTCAGTTCATTGCAAGCTCCACCTCCTGGGTTCACGCCATTCTCCTACCTCAGTCTCCTGAGTAGCTGGGACTACAGGCGCCCGCCACCACGCCCACCTAAGTTTTTGTATTTTTAGTAGGGACGAGGTTTCACCGGGTTAGCCAGGATAGTCTCGATCTTCTGACCTCGCGATCCGCGCGCCTCGGCCTCCCAAAGTGCTGGGATTACAGGTGTGAGCCACCGCGACCGGCCAAGATAATTCTTTTAAGTAGTTTAAGAATGGTAAATTACACATTTTCTAGGAGACTGAACATTCCTGATCAAAGGTTAATTATTTTTTGAAAATTATTTTTTGAAAAGTTTAGTAAAAACTTCCGAAGCCTTCATTTAGTTCTACATCTTGTAGAAGATCCAGAAGGCATCAGGTGTAACCTTCTGCTCTTTTCTCTATCCATTACTAGCTCCCTACTTTCATTTTGAATTTCTCCCTATTTTTCCCCCTTTGTGTATAGATATGCTAATTCTCCACCCTACCTTCCAGCACCTGCCCCTCCCCAACTACCACCGTCTCCATCCCTTATTGAGAAAGCCTTCTCTCAACTTCTTGTTTATAATTAGATTCTTTTTTTCCTCACCTACAATTCCCTAACTATTGAATAATTGTCTTCTCCCACAGACCGCATCATATCTCCTTGCCATCTAGCTTGTTGACAAGAGTGCATATATGCCAGGCACTGTATGAGGACCAAGGACACAAAACACGTGATTCCTGTCCTCTATATTTAGGGTGAATCTACAGAAGAAGAAACTGACATTACAAAGATCAGTTAGAAAGTCATTGTGGTCAATCACTTATAAATCACAATACACTTTTCCCCCTATTTTTAGTATTTTTCTATTATATAAAAAACTATCTTCCATAGGAAATGGTAGGATGGAGATTTTTCAAGATACCGTGTGTTAAACTGAAAAATGAATCCACAGAGTTAACGATTTGTTTGACCAGAGGCAAGAAAGTAGTCACGGAATGCAAAGTGAAGTTAGACTTGCTCACTGAGTGCTTTGAAACTCCCAGTTGAGAGGATGAACTTATGCACAATTAGCGTCTTAAGGGAAGGGCTTGAGATCGACAATGAAAATAGTTTTGTGGCTGCAGAATTCAGTACCACTGGACGCAAGATGTCTGAAGAACTTTAAATGTGAACTCCAAGGGAGGTCAGAGATAAATTCGACTGCTAAATATAAGATTTAGAAAAGCAATATTCAACCACGTAGGCTGGCAACTCCAGTAGTGTTTGGAGCTCCCGATCCAGATGTACTACAAACTCCTGGAGACTTGGATGTGTTACACAGGGGACCGGTGGGGTTTCCGCTTCGGACCAGGAGATTATAATCACTTTATTTTAACAACCTCCTTACTACAAGGCCAAAAGTGACAGCCCTCTCTCCAGACCCTCGCGTCCGCCCTCCAGACTGTGGTTCCTGCGCCGGATTGGGAAGCGGGAATGCGGACGACAATCCGCATCCTGCCCCCCAGACGTCACCAAGCTGTCTTCCAGGAGGCAGGAGGCGAGAGCCGACTTCCCATTGGGTCAGTCGAGGGGCACGGCTGGCTCCCTATTGGCTTACAGGAGGGGGCGAGAGAGAGGCGTGCCTCAACGTCACACCCGCCCCTAGTCTCCTTGCTGCTCAGGATTATGGGAGGGAAAGAAAGTCCAGGAAAAATGACCCGGAACGACCTTTGCCGGCCTGGGCCAGCCCTCTTCCGGAGCTGATGTCTCCTCCCACCAACCGCGAGAGTTCCGCCCTACGCCCCGCCCGTGCTGGAGGATCAGGTGATTGCGGGCAACACGGTCACGTGGCTGGGGCACGCCCGCAGATTGTGGCCATGGCGGCCGCATCCTGTAATGTGGTGAGACGAGTGGAAGAGCTCGGGGACCTGGCTCAGGCCCACATACAGCAACTTAGCGAAGCTGCCGGTGAAGATGGTGAGGGAGCGGAGGAGCGGGAGGCGGGCGGGACAGACGGCGCTAAGGTACTGGCGCTCGATGGCTATGAGGGCTAGAGGCTGAGGCCTGTGTTCTTGTGGGTCCCAGGCCGCAAGTAGCCACCCGAGGTATGTTGCTTCTGATCCTCGCTGTTCCATCGATTGCCCACTCCCCAGAACTCACATTACCAAGGCGTTGTCTTCGGAAACTGCATTTTTCAGAACTCATGGAAAATCTGCCCGGATCCGTGCTGGTGTAAATTGTCTCGGTAGCGATTGGGAAAATGGCAGAATCTAAATAAAATACAGAAGTTTAAATAAATGGCTAAGGTGAATGATAACACTCAAATTGGTAATGGTCGTTTGCATCCTGCAAAGATAAAAAGGCAGGTATAACAGTTCCACTTTTTCATTGCTGCGTTGTAAATTTGCATCTTACGTTTTGGATTCTAAACATTCTGTAGAAGAGCTTTACATTAGTGTGTAGACTATTCTGCCTAATACATCATGCCAGTTCTAACAAGGGCTCTGTTAAGTATTGGCATAATTGTTTTGGAAAGGTGTAAGCTGTTAGGAAAACTGGGCTAGGGAATTACCTCAACCTTCTGAATTTAAGTCCAATTCTCTTCATTACGTCTCACCTGCCTTTAGGTTCTACATTATTCCTTTTCGCGTTTGAGCTATTACTACAGATAGTTTTTAAAATTCTTGTGGACTGACTCATATCATTGGACTCATAGGAAAACGGTGGTGGAACATTTTCTTAAGCTATTGAATAGTTGGTGAATTTCTTATTAAATAGGGTCTATGATGAAATGCCTAGTTTCAGTGAATATTTTTTGCCGGATTATCTTTTCTCAGGAGTGTTTTGTTTTATTTTGTTTTTAGAGACAGAGTCTCATTCTGTCGCCCAGGCTGGAGCCCCTCTAGCAGTGGGACGACAGGCGCACACCATCACGCCCGGCTAACTTTGATATATTTTGTAGAAACGGGGTTCATCATGTTGCCCAGGTTGGTCCTGAACTCCTGGGCTCAAGCCTTCCACCTGCCTTGGCTTCCCAAAGTGGTGGGATTACAGTTGTGAGCCCCTGTGCCCGGCCAGGAGTGTGTTCTTTAAAGACCTACTACAAACCATCCTGAAGCGGACTTATATTTTGGTCTGTGGATTCACATGAATAATTCTTGGGTAGTAGGAGCTATTAACTTGAAAGTGTATCTAAGTTACCTCTAATTCCCAGATTCACTTGAACCAGTCCAAAGAGACCAAAGAGTGTTTTTTATTCACTTATCACTGAACCAAAAGCCATTCTCATTTCCCTTGGAAGAGTTCTTTAATCTGGAATGAATGAGAGCTGGAAATAAAAGTCATGTGCTATATATGAAATTCTTGTTTGGAGGCTTTATACTTCTGAAAATTGGCTAAAATAAAATGACAATGTTACTGGTTCATATTATGAGCCATGGTCAGCATGGAAATCAGTTCAGCATGGAAATCAGTTCAATCTTAAAAATATTACAAGATTTATGAACTGTACTTAAAACAAAATTTCATGTACTTGAATTGAATTTGACATTTTTCCATGCAACAAGAATAAATACATTCAAAATTTGTTCTTTAATGTAACGACTATGTATTTATACTAGGGTATAGGGGTTTGATAATTTCTATTGTCTTCTTCAAATTAGATGAGATACAGCCAGATATTATTTCATCTAATAATGCATTTTTTAATTTCTAGCCAATTTTTGTTAATTTATTTCTCATTGTACAAGCACAATCTCTTTATGGAAGTATGTCATGAGGGAGTTTTTCCAGAGATTATGTAAGAATCAGTTTCATCTTTTGCTTTGCCAGTCATTACTTTGACTAAATAGTTCTAGTAAAACTACATTTTATGGGCTTTTCCAAAATGTGAGCTATGCCACCACCACACCCCTGCCACAGTAATTATGTCATCAGTTTATGTGACATACTCTTTCAGCAATGGTTTAATGAGTTTGATGCAAATCTTTACATTGAAAATAATCCTGCAAGTTAAAAAACATATCAACACACTCTCTAAAGAAGCGCCTAAGGAGTGTCATGTTCCATATAATTTCAGTTTATAGTAGGCTCTTTTTCTACGTTGTGTGGATGTCACTTCTGGGCTAATGAGAGGTGGGAAGACAGTGCTAAGAAGCAGATTTCAACTCAAGTAAAAGTGGATCTTACAGCAATCAAAATCCAATCTCAGGCTTTACCTGAGAAGACTTAAGGCAGCAGTCACATGATTGCCAACAGACATAACCCGATGGTGCTTTTGCTGCAACAATGAACAGCTTATCTGTCCGTGTACCTCCTGAGGCTAGATCAGGTAGGCCTACACTAAGTGCTGCACTATCTGTTCATTGGCCTGTGAAGAAGAAAGGGATATATTTTAGAATATCAGAGTATGTTTCAGAAGGGAAGCACAGAGAGGCAAACTCAGAGAGTTTAGTGTCTTGATAGTGGGTGTATCTAAATGTGACTACATGAAGTGTTGCAGAAGGGTGGATAGTACCTTGGAGTGGACACATAAGAAAAGGTGAAATCATAGAAGCAACAAAGGGATTATGACATTAGAGAAAGGGGAAAAAAAAATCAAGAGATGGTGAAGGTGGAGGGAGGGTGAGTTGTGATTAGAAGACTTATTAGAAGTATTTAGTTCCTTTTCTTCCAAGTTTTGAGGAAATGAGGTAATTTGTTTCTAAGTTTTTAAAGGAATTAAATACATAGATATATAATTTTAATCGTAGTAGATATAAACAATTATAAAATTATAACTGCTCATAATGCTGGCATTTTATAAGGAATTCGATTTTGTCAATCATGGTTTTTTGCATAACATTTGCAACTACATTTATGAAATTATAAGTTTTCAGTGGAAGCCCTTTCTGTAGATTTATGTGTATTATTTGTATATTCCAGTAAGTTTTAAATTTAACTATTTTGAGTGCATTATCATCATAAAAGAAGCATTATGAGAATACAGACTGCATTTGAGAAATGGCAAGATTGACTCTAGAAAGTTTTCAGTATTTTGCTTTCTAGAATAAATTTTCATGATAAATTTACTTAATTAGGATTAGGCATTATGAGATATTTCATATTTTAGATATTATGAGCCATGGTCAGCATAGATATTATTACTATAATGCTGTTTCTCCATATGCCATAATATTATTTCATCTTGTCATTTCATCATTTCATCTTCATACATAATTTGTTTTTTGTTTAAATAACACTCTGAAACTATGTGATGTAATCCTCCTGTTTTTATTTCTTATAGATCACTTTTTAATTCGGGCCTCTGCAGCATTAGAAAAATTGAAACTCCTGTGTGGAGAAGAGAAAGAATGTTCAAGTCCATCAAATCTTCTAGAACTTTACACACAGGTACTGAAAGAGATGTGGACTCTGGCATTTTATGAGGGCAGGTTGTTTATTTAGATGATTGACTCCAATTTTAGGTAAAATGAAATCAGTTTATTCCATATTTCAAGTGTTTAATTTTGTTCAAAAAACTATGAATAAAACACAAAAACTTGAAACTTTGAGGCAGTATGAAAAGAAGTAAGATTTATTAGATGTGTTAATTAGAAAAGTCAGGAAAAAAATCTTACAGATAATAGAATTGTTTTCCTTTAGAGATAATTGAACAGGACACTAGTGTGTGCAATGTCCAATCTCTTGAAAGTTTCAGAGGGAGTGGGGGGGATATAAGGGCCCCGACTTTTTTTTTTCCCCCTGAAATTTACCTTCCCTAGGACTCTCAATATTATTCTCCCTGCTAGTGTCATGCATATCTAGGCGATTTTTCTGTTCACCGACTTGTTTTTTAACTTTCCTTTCCAAATCAGGCTGCTATGTGGACAATGCCTTTTTTTCTTGGTTTTCTGAAACACTGCTGAGGCATGCTAACATCAAGAAATGTAATTTTATTATAGTAACTAACATTTATATAGCACTTTGTAGTTGATAGAGTGTTTTCATGTGCCCTTTTTGGATTGCTAAGGAATAATAAAACTGAAGTGGTTACAGAAAGTACAGTAAACTTAGGCTTCCAGAGTATCCATTTATAGCATTTAAATGCCTCGTGCTGTTCTTCCTGTTAGGAAGTTTCTAAAGATAGCTTCTGCCTTCAAACACCATGGCTGAGTAAGCCTAACAGCTACTCACAAACCACAGAGAACTGTTTAAGTTTGGCAGGTATTTTGCTTGACTTTCTTTCCTTTCAGAAAACTCTGTGCTTGTCTGCATATGTTGTATGTCATCTCATTTTTTTCAAATGAGAGTGTTCCAAACATTTAACTTAGTTACTAGAATAAGGCAAAAGACCTAGAGATACAGATTTCAATTTTCCAGATCCTCTTAAAACCTATTTATGGTTCTGAATCAACAGATCACCTTTCATATGATGATGAAATCATATATGATGACCTCTCCTTACTGGCTTAGGCCTTTCACACAATAACACTTACTGCTCAGGTTCACAGAAAGTAAAAGCACTAACTGGGTGCTAGGTAACATTTCTAGTACTTTACATATGTTAATTAATTTTATACTCCAACAAGGAACTTTGAAAGGTGTTTTAGTCCAATTTATCATTTAGTCAATTAAGAAGCTGAAGCTCAAAAAAGATAAAACTGACTTGTCTTTGGTTAGTTAAGTGATTAGTGGTAGAACTGACACTAGAACCCAGTTTCCTTAGTCTTAGTTCAATAGATTGAGAAAGGAAAAGGGATTGAGGAGTTTTATATGCTTTAACAGCATCTCTAATATTTAGGAATACTGGGGGCTTAGTGTTTGAGTTGCATATGTTGATGGTATGTTTACTCTATTGGGTGGCAGGATACATATGCCCCTAATACTAGCTCTGTATTTGGGAAAACAAATAAATCCTTTGAAGGTTCAAAACTAGAAGTAGTGACCTTAACTTGATACAGCAGGCATTTAGGAAATTTTCAGGGATTATATAAATAGCAGAATATAATAATTATGTTTTTCATAATTCTATATAATTCTGTAAATTAAAGCTCTATTTTTTTTTGAGGGAAAGAAAGATTATCATTAATTCAGTACTTTAGTAAAATACCTATGAAGTTTTCTTTAAAATCTTTCTCAAATTATATTTACATCTGGACATTTTGCCTACTTCTCAAATTTACATATTGAGCTAGAAGATTTAAATGTGTAATAAAGCACCTATATGTGCAAGGTTAAACTGTAAGAATTGTTTTTTTTCAATTTTAAATGTGATAGATACCTTTCTTTTTTTTTTTTTTTTTTTTTTTTTTTAGGCTATTTTGGACATGACATATTTTGAGGAGAACAAGCTAGTAGATGAAGATTTTCCTGAAGACTCTTCTTCACAGAAAGTGAAAGAGCTGATCAGTTTTCTTTCAGAACCAGAAATTTTAGTCAAGGAAAATAATATGCATCCAAAAGTAAGTTTTACATTCCTGTTAATTATGATGGAATATTGCTGGTACTGTCCTGCTCTTTGGAGTCTATATTTTTTTTCTTCTTGATTGTATCTTTGTTTCTTAAATTAAGATTGGAAGAGGGAGATAAAAGAGCTTAATGCTTCAGACCAATGTTGCAACAAAAGTATCATATTTTACTAAATGTATTTCAGAATATTTGCATAATAGAATTGTAATAGCAGTGCCTACTCATTTTTTTTAACATAGATATTCCCATATCCACCCCGTTTACTTTTGCAGATGCTGTTTTCTTGAAGGTCACTATTAATCTAATTACCACATCTGTTGTCCTTATAGTCCTTAGTCTCTCGAACATGTGCTCCCCTTCTTAACATTGATCACCCCCTCCCTCTGAGACCCTACCTGCTCCTTTTCCACTTCTTCATGTCTGAAATGTCTTCTCTTGCTAGCAACTGTCCTGCCTTCCATTCTAGAAGCACAGGTACTAGCCAAGGATGTCTCCTTCATCACTGATAGTCTCTGTTCTGTCTTTGCTTGACAACCTGTTCACAGGCTTTGTACTGTCATCTCTATTTGGATAATGCTATTATTTTTTTATCTCTAGTCCTGGATACTCTTTCAAGCAAATAATTTCTCATCTTTAACTGCCTGCTGACTATCTACCTAGATTTTTTTTTTCTCTGTTTATATATCAGGGGAGGCTGTGGAAACATTATCCCCAAATTTAAATGACAAACTGCTTTAAAAATTTTGATTTATTAGAATTCTTTTTGGGTGTAAATTTTCATTATTTTATTCGAGTGGTAGTGGAAATAGATATGATCTCACTTCAAGTAATGTATTTGTGAAAGGTTACCTTTTTAATGAAATGATGACTGCTTATGTTGCAAACCTGTTAGGGGAATTTGCTAGTAAAAATTTTTTTAAAATTATTTTGTAAAACTACTTGTAAATTGAAGTAGTTATTTTAATTTTCATGTATTCATAGGCTTGCATATTTATAATTGATTGAAACTAAGGCTTCCCTGTGTAAGTAGCTAAACAAAGAGCACATTTTGTGATGTGAGAATGTTTTCAATTGCTGAGTTTTTGAAATTTAACTTCAACTTTTACAGACATTCAGTTTCCCTTTTTAGCTATGTCTTTTTGTGTGTGTTTCAGCACTGCAATTTGCTTGGGGATGAGCTACTGGAATGTCTGTCTTGGAGACGAGGAGCCCTGCTGTATATGTATTGTCATTCTCTTACCAAAAGAAGAGAGTGGCTCTTAAGGAAATCCAGTTTGCTTAAAAAGGTAAGAAGACATTCCCTACACATTTTTCATTGTTGACATTTATAGGTTTCAGAAAGCTGTCTTTGTTGTACTACTAAGAGTAGTGGATCAAAGAGTCTTTGGTTTGTATTCTATATCTTTTATTTACTAGCTGGGTAATCATAAATAAATTGGACTTGTTGTGAAGACTAAATCAGATAACATGTGAAAGCGCTTTGTAATCTGTGAAGTTCTTTTTTTTAAGGATTTGTATTATTTTAAATATAAGATAAACTGTATTAATTTCTAAACTTTTAAACAAATTTTGTCCTGAAAGAAATACTTGTGAGCCTGTCAGCAGATCACTTCTAAGGAACTCACATGAGCCTGCTTCTAGAAAATTGTGGCCCTCTGGTTCACTTGACCATTATGACTGAATCATTAAATCCAAAATATGAGTCTTGGTATTGTATCACTAAGGATTCTAACTTGGGTTAAATGTACATACAATTTAGGTGGGCTTGGAAATGGGAGACCACACTTGCAGATATAAAAGTTTGATCATAATATTTCTAAATTATAAGTACATACGTGCTTTTAATACATTGTTGTTGAGCACATCTTTATTATCTTTATTCTTTTCTTCCTCTGATAACATCTTTAACAAATATATTACTGAAATGTGTTTCTGGTTAATGCGTTCTTTTTTTTTTTTTTTTTTTTTTTTTAGTACTCTTTCTTACTACTAGAGCATTTCAAGGGGTATATTTATATTAGCAGAGTCTTGGGATAGTGGGTCTTTATACCATTGAAATAGAATAGCTGTAAGCTATGTCTATATATTAACTAATTTTCTCTTGAGTAAAGAATGGAAAATATTAATATTTGAAGTTTATATATCTCTGCAGATAATACTTTCAATTCTTTGGCTCTGACTTTTATTTAGTACCTTCTTGATGGAATCAGTTACTTGCTACAGATGCTAAATTATCGATGTCCTATCCAGTTAAATGAAGGAGTTTCTTTCCATGACCTAGACACAGCTAAATTACTGAGTGCAGGTAATGTGATCTCTCATTAAATTTTCTAAGTGATTTAAAGCTTCTTAAGATTTTAGGAAGTTTATTAGATTTCACTTTGATTTAAATAAATGTCAAGGTAGATTAAAGACAAAAAAGTAATAAGTAATAAAAGGGCTTATACAAAATTCAAAGATAAAATCTTTTGATGTAATACAGAAAAATACTTCTAATCCCTTGTGTTAAGCAATTTTGGAAGTTATGTATTGTATTCCTTCTGCTCATTTTGCATCCTCACACAGCCGTGTAATTAGTTTGTTTTCACACTGTTATAAAGATACTACCTGAGACTGGGTAATTTATAAACAAAAGAGGTTTAATTGACTTTCAGTTCCACATGGCTGAGAAAGTGTCAGGAAACTTACAATCATGGTGGAAGGGGAAGCAGGCACGTCTTAAATGGCGGCAGGTGAGACAGAGCATGTGTGAGTGCAAGAAAAACTATTATTTATAAAACCATCAGATCTCGTGAGAATTCACTCACTATCATGAGAACAGCATGAGGGAAACCACGTCCATGATCCAGTCCCCTCCCACCAGCTTCCTCCCTCAACACCTGGGGATTATAATTCAAGATGAGATTTGGGTGGGGACACAAAGCCAAACCATGTCAAGCCTCAGTCAGCATTTTATCAAAACTAGATTTGGCTACTTGTAACTAACTGGAAGTAACTTTTAAACAAGGTAGATATTTAGTGATCTTTCACACAAGAAAGGTCCAGAGCTGGTACAGTGGCTCCATCTCATCATGTTCTTACCCTTTTCCTCCGTTCATCTTTAAAACAAGACTCTCTCTTCATGAGGAGGCACTTTATTTAGAATATAATACTTTCCAGACTGTGCAGCAAGCATCTCTGTTTAGGACATTGCTTTTATTCTCAGTATCCCAAGATGTTCCTGGAGCTCCTTCAGTCTCACCTGTGTTTCAGGCTACAGGCATGGCAAAAGGGAATTTCAGCCAAGTCTGTTCCGTTAGACCGTCCTTCTCAGAAGTTTCTTAAAACCTCCATTTCACTGGCCAGAATTTAATCAGATGATTTTACTTAGCTGTAAGGAAACCTGGAAAGTATAGTCCTTAACCTGATACATTGCCATCCCAAATAAAATTAAGGTTGTTTACTAAGAAAGGGGTATTGGGGAGAATGAATACTGGTTGGCAACTATAAATTTCTGCCACAAGCATCTGTGTACTTGAAAATTCAAGGAACTGAATATAGAGCATCATCTGGGTTTTAGACTTGTGTGTGGGAAGAGAAGAACCATTTACTTTTACCATCTTCTTATAAATGGAAGAACTGAGGTCCAGGTAAACCCAAATGAATTGGAAAAGGTCAAATAGTTGCAAGTAACATTAGATCACATGTGTAAACTTTTTTTTTTTACTTCATCTGAAGTTTTGATGGGAAAAAAATGAAATATGAAGAATAATTAGAATACCTCTTTGGAAATATTCTAGTATTTTAAGTATGTTTTAATTCTTCCTGTTTCTTTGTTAGCCTCTCCAGGATTGTTCTATTTGAAAGCATTTCATAGAAAAAAAAATGGTGATTTAAGTGACGTGATGTCCAAAAATTATTACTTTTTGCTCGTTTAGACAAATACTTCATTCTAAAACAACTTATTGTGAATACAAAAAGCTCTCTCAGTGGGCATGACATTTTGACAAACATGGGGTATTTGATGTATTTATGGCAAGTATATACTAGTTATTAGTTATTTCAGATAACTAGGAACCAATTAGAGGCATTGAAAATGCCTTGTTAAAAATTTCTATTTACACACATGGACTGATTAAATTGAATTCTTAATGTGGGACACTTTAAAAGAAAAAGGTAGGGGTAGGCAGTAAAGCTCATTTAGAACCAAAGGGAGTGGCACAAATCACCTGCTTTCCTAATTCTCCCATTTCTATAGTAAGACACTCTCATAGCCTGGAATTTTTTCTTCAGGAAGCAGGTAATATTGGTGGCATCTCTTTGTCATACTTTGAATTTACTAGCTCCTAGTTTCAGTTGCTTCTTCAACAAGGGAATTAAAAGGGTCAGATAGGGTAGCATTTTCCGGACAAAAAGAAACAGTATAGGCACCACAGCAGTTTTGCTACATACTATCCTAAGTCCTCTTATGGTGCTGGCTTTTTGTCCTCATCTAAAGAAGTTTGCGCTTGAACCCGGGAGATGGAGGTTGCAGTGAACTGAGATCTTGCCACTGCATTCCAGCCTGGGGGATAGAGTGAGACTCCGTCTCAAAAAACAAAAACAAAAACAAAACAAAAAAACGTAAGTTTGCCTCCTGTAGGAGGCCAAGGCAGGATGATCACTAGAGAAAAGCCAAGAGTTCAAGACATAGTGAGACATCATCCATCATCTCTACAAAAACTAAAAAAAAAAAAAAAATTATCCAGGCGTGGTGGCGCGTGACTGTAGTTCCAGTTACATGGCAGGCTGAGGTGGGAGAATCAGTTGAGCCCAGGAGTTTGAGGCTGCAGTGAGCCCTGATTACACAGCTGCACTCTAGCCTGGGTAACAGAGTGAGACCCTGTCTGAGAAAAAAGAAGAAAAGGTTGCTTTGCCCAAATGTATCTATCAGAACATAATTAGATTAGAAGCCAGGAAACCTACCTTTCATAGGCTGAATTACTCCTAAGTCCCTTTTAGAGAGGCTCAAATTATTTTTTGTTAGTCGATATAAAATACAATTCTGAATAATTCTTAATATTTAGGGAGAAAAGTTCTATATGAGACATCAAATTTTCTGTGGCTAGATCTTGGTGATAATTTACCTAATTTTAGATAAAACTCAAAACTGTGTATGGTTTTTGTTACTTTTTCTAAGGTAAGATAATCATATTATTGTTTAGACATTATCTGTATATCATTACATTTTATGCAGTAAGCCCTTGTGTCTCACCCCTGGGCCTCATTGTTCTGTGAAGTGAGGCCAGATAATTTTAATCTTTGGACATGGCCTTATCAGTTGAAAGTGTTATAAAAATTGCCTTGTCAGAATAAACGTGGAATCACATGGGGGTAAATAAAAAACTGTCCAACTTTTACACCCTTTGTTTACACCCTTAATACCACTGAGGACCCTCTCCCCCCTACAAATCAGAGCTGATATCACAAAAGGTTGTATGAGTGGGAGGGAGGTGATGAAGAAAGGTTGGGTTAATGGGTACAAACATACAGTTAGAAAGAAGGAATAAGTTCTGAAGGCAAAAGTTTGAGAACCACTATTTATTGTATAGCCATTTGTATTAGTCCATTTTCACGTTGCCGATAAAGACATACCCAAGACTGGGAAGAAAAAAATAGGTTTAATGGACTCACAGTTCCACATTGCTGGGAGGCCTCATAATCATGGCGGAAAGCAAAAGGCACTTCTTACATGGCAGTGACAAGAGAGAAGGAGAGAGAAATGAAAGCAGAAACCCCTTATAAAACCATTAGATCTCTTGAGACTTATTCACTACCACAAGAACAGTATGGGGGAAACCACCCCCGTGATTCAGTTATCTCCCACTGGGTCCCTCCCACAACACATGGGAATTATGAGGGTACAATTCAAGATGAGATTCGGATGGGGACACAGAGCCAAACCGTATCACCATTCATTCAGCTATTCTGCTGAGCCTGTTGTTTCTCTTGTTTCTCTTGCTACTCTTTATAAGCAGAAATTGAGGTGAAGTGAATGTGAATACTGCAGGAACAAATTTTGATACTTGAAAAAGCTTGCAATAGATTCAAAACAGAAACTACCACCATTTTGAAAGTTGAATTTTTCATATCCAGTGCCATCATAGTCACTTTTGTTGAATCATATTAGGTGAACAACAGACATTATGATGCTCATTTATTTGAAGTAATCTTTTCTAATCACAGAAGCACATTAGAATACGTCATTTATTTTTTTCTTTAATGGCTTTTAAGAAGTTACATTTTTATTTCATATGTTCTTTAGGAAAATTCCATGAATTAAGTAGGGGATACAAACTCCTTATTTTTCAGATTTAAAACCTGAGATTCAAAGAGCTTTGGTGATTTGCCCAAAGACACAAAGCCAGTAATTTATACCCGGATCTTTTTCATTCTAGGTTTATTTGTCTTTCTGCCAAATTAATACACTTTATGCACCATAAATGTTTAATTATATAATTGCCTACTGGAAAAACTACCCATAAGAAGAAATAGTTCAACTTTTGATGAAAATTCTGCAGCATATTCTCTTTTTTTCTGGTAATACAAAGCATCTTGGAAATAACACCTTTAATAATTGTATGGACTCTCAGGCATGATTATGCATGATAATTTCTTAGACTTTTAGAGAAATATAGGATGTCTAGGATACCTGACTTTAGCTATATGAATCATCCTGGAGCATACCCCAAAATAAAGGGTGTGTCCATGGGTGGAATTCAGGGAGTTTATAAGTACTCTGAAATTGACTGCAGAATTTGGGGTATATATTCGGGGAGAAGTTCTCTTCCTTAGATTCTTGAAGAAGTTCTAGAGTGGACCCCAAAAAGGTCAAAATCACTTACCTAAATGATTCTCTAAAAAAAAATTCTCTGGTACTCTGTTTCTCTTTTTGTAATGGGCCTCCTTTATCAGTAAAATAGATATAAACATGCTTATTAAATGAAGATTGTATTAGTCATATTTTGCTTTTGTGTTACTGTTAAAGTGAGAATAGAAAATGCTTAATGACAAAAGGAACTTTGATTCAAGTTTAGTTAATAACTAGGGTTTCTTTTTAAGCTTTTAATTCTAATCTGTCAACCTAAATGACTTTCCCAGGAATATTTAGTGACATTCATCTGCTGGCTATGATGTACAGTGGAGAAATGTGTTACTGGGGATCGAAGTATTGTGCTGATCAGCAACCAGAAAATCATGAAGTGGATACTAATGTTTCTGGAGCAGGCTGCACTACACACAAGGAACCCTTGGATTTCCGAGAAGTAGGAGAAAAGATCTTGAAAAAGTATGTATCTGTGTGTGAAGGACCCCTGAAAGAACAAGAATGGAATACAACGAATGCAAAACAAATTTTAAACTTCTTTCATCATCGCTGTAACTAGAAAGTTCATCTAGTCCTTTTCAAATAGAAAAACAACAAAACCCATGAAATGGAAAAGAGAGTTCCAAAAAAGAAGACATGTTGATACTGAGTATGAGAACATTACACTGCATAAAGATATCCAACTTGGGTACCCTTCTTTAAACATCGTCACCATCTTTTTCATTATATATTCTTAAACCTATGAAGAGATGATTCTTTAATTTCTAAAAGAGTTTGTTTTTCAAACTCATCTTAAAATACAGATGTTATGTCACTAATAATGAGTAGTAACCCAATTTAGCTTTATAAAGATTTTTTCTGTTACTTTAGATTTTTTTAATTGTGGTATATGTAACACAAGTTTACCATTTTTGTCATCTTTAGATTATTTTGTATAATCTCCCTACCTTCAAATTTGCCATGAATCAGAAATTAAAGTTATTTCACTGCTTTGAATACATACTATAGATATAAATGTAGGCAAAATGAAAGATTATGACTAATTCAGATTCCATTTTCAGTAAGGTAAATAATGAAAGATCTCACAAAGGAATCACTGTGTTTAATTATTTTGCCATGTATTACTAATTATATTTAAAATTTCTACTTCCTTTAGGCATTTTATAAAAATTTAAAAATTATTTTTCTATTTTGTTTAAAAGAAAATGCATGGCTTTTCAAGTGAGTAATGAAGATAAAAATCAAGTTAGGTTAGTCTACCATTAGTTCATATGCTTTTATAGCACATCTTTTCATACCGTATTGAAATTTTAATGTTTTCTACCTTTAATAATAGGGGTGAGTGTTAAAGGCCAGAGAGCCTAACTTGATATCTTGCTCATGGTCTTTCTGTCTACCTCAACTCCTGTTGTCATCTTTGGATGATCTTTCTGATACCTTGCTGATATCTTGGACTTCTGCCCAATGACTTTATCACATTCCAGCAGCTTACTCCTGTAGCCATACTTTGAATGTCACCATCTTGAATTTCTCTTTCTGGTAAAATTTCAGTAACTGATAACTGCCCTCTTTTCAGTTTTTTCACTTCCTTATTTTATTGACTTTTCTCTCCTTTGTGTTTGTTCCACATTCTTCAGTTCCTTCTTACCCCCATTTCTTGACTGTTCTCCTTCCTCCTAAACTATCAGCCACTTTCA
Organism: Piliocolobus tephrosceles; assembly: GCF_002776525.5. Classification (NCBI taxonomy): domain Eukaryota; kingdom Metazoa; phylum Chordata; class Mammalia; order Primates; family Cercopithecidae; genus Piliocolobus; species Piliocolobus tephrosceles. The sequence goes on from NC_045437.1 coordinate 40,897,844, forward strand.
GGCTTTCTTCCCTATCTACCCTCAGCTTTATGGGACACTATATGAACTAATCTCACCAGTTATTCTTCTTCCCCTGGTCTTTTAGTCTAATCCTTCAGCAAGCCCCCAACCTCAGATTAATCCTATTTATTATCTGCCTTTTCTGGGATGCTGAGTTCTTTGTGAAGGATAGTCCTTCAAAGTAAAATCACTACAAGTATCTCGCTTCAGCCTTAGAAAAGCCCTCAATGTAAACCTTATGTTTGTTAGTAGGGTGGCCTCTCTCCCATTTCCCGCTGTGGCTGAGCCAAACTTCATTTCTTTACTTAGGCCCTCTGCCCCTCCCCTAGCATATGACTCTTCCTCCTGTTGAACAGAAAAATTGGGACTATGAAGAGGTCAACTTGTATTTTCCAACTTTACTCATTTTCCCCTGTTTTAGAGGAAAAGAGGTTGCCTGCTTCCTATCAAAGGCTACTCTGTGCTACACATTGGTTTCATCTCTGCTGTCTCCATCATTTCCCCACAAAGTGTTGTCTCACTTTCTGCCTACCTTTTAGGTGTTGATCTTCAGTAGATTTTCTCTCTTTTTTTACTTTACATATTTTATACAGTGTCATTCATAACTATGGCTTCTTTTACCACCTGTAATACCAGACTGAGTCTCAAACCTGTAACTTGTATCCTGTCTTCTCTCTTGCTCTCTAAACCTTGTTTCTAACTACCTATCAAATGTCTTCATTAGACATCCCACAGTAATTTTAAACTCAGTGTGTCCAAACATCAAGTCCTCATCTTTTATATAAAATCCTTTCTGCTTTGTAAGTTTTCTCTTTTTGGGATTTTCCACAGATCAGGGCAACACAGAATGGCTACCTTCCCAGCCATGTCTCTGTAGTCATCCTGTGTAATCATGTTCTAGTCCAGTGTTGCTCAAACAGTTAAAATCCAGGGTGCTTTTGGTAAACATACAAATTCTGATATAGAGCCTTTGTGGCAAAGGGAATCTCTCAATTCCTGCCCCAGCCCCCTTGCTTATCCTTACACAGCTAAGATTTTTGTTTAACTTAACATTTTAGCAAGTTTTATTATGAAAATACCTTTGTGCTTTCTAAGTATAAAGATTTAAATTATTTTAACATGGTTTTTAGAACTGTCCCTCTTTTTAGAGCATCCTGATCAATTTCAAGTACTTCCAGTGCTTCCCCAAATGTGCTTTGTGTTTTCAACCTCAGTAGCCTTGCACACATCATTACTTCCATATCCTTCTTTGTGACCAAGTGAATACCTACCTACCTCTCAGGATTCAGCTTCAGTGATTCTGTTTTCATAGGCTTTTTAAAGCCCTTTTCAGTCAAATTAGATGCTCCTTTGTTCTTATCCTTTACTCTTCCCCTCCAGTGTTATCACACTGATCACACTGCTTTGTAATTATTTTCTTTATTGTTGGTAAGCTCCATATTTTAAAAATTTACCTGTATACATAGTGCTTAATGCATGGTAGGCCCTTAGTAATGTTTTGGAATTAATGAGGCGTGATTCTAAATGCCAAACTTTGCACAAAAAGGTTGTTGCTATTGGATTCCAAATTGCCATGCCCTCTATACCAGTGGCTGACAAGGCATATAGGGATATATGTCATCCTGAGAGGAGTAAAGATTTAGATTCTGAACCTGAGGAAAGAGAACTTTCTCTTAAGAAGTTGGAAACTTCCATTTTACCTTCATGACCCTTGTAGGCCATTTTGTCTAACTGGTTGGTACAATTATGAGGGTAGTACTGGGTGCTTTTTATACAACTTTCCATCCCCCACACAGTTGGAGAATAATTTGTAGACCATAGCAGTTAAAATGCTTTTTACTCTGGCATATTATAAAATAATGAACACATTTTCTATATATGTTAAAGCCTGCTAAATCATTCACTTAGAATGAAGTAACCTCAAGGTACCAAATACTCCACATGAGGAAAGTACTACACTAAATTCACTCAACTATTGTATGCCTACCATATGCCAGATTTTATCCTAGACACTGAGAATATAGCTTTTTAAAACCCCCTGCTGTTTCAGAGCTTGTATTCTAGTGGAGGAAGTTAGACAAAACATTTTAAGAAATAAATGTATAGAGAGTGTCAAGTGATGAGTACCATCAAGAAGAAAAATTAGGGTAAGGGGCTAGTGTGATAGGGAGAGGGGTGGGATGCCATTATATTTAGGGGTGGTTGGGAACTGTCTACTGCTTCAGCATTCGTGTCTTCAAATTTCCCTCCTTTGGTTATATACCTTGCATATTCAGCACATTCATATAGAAGTTCTGATACTGAATTAAGGAATGGGTCACTACTTAAGACTTTATCATTTCAGCTACACATAAAAGGTTTCTCTCCACTGTGGATTTTGCTAATGGTTGAGTGATACCTAAAGGCCTTGTTGCGTTTTTTTACACTTGGGGTTTCTCTTCAGTTCGAATTCTCTCGTGGTTACCAAAACTCTGTTAAAGGACTTTTCACAGTCCTTAAATTTGTATGGCTGTTTCCCAGTATGAATTTTTTTTATGTTAACTAGACTTTCAGACTTAAAGACCTGTGTGCTCTGCTGCATTTATAGGGTTTTGGGCTGCTGAGAATAATTGATGCTGATTAAGGTGCAAATCATGACTAAAGACTTTTCTTTTTTCTTTTTCATATAGTAGAGTGAGGTGAGGGTCATGGCTAAAACCCCACAATAACATTACATTCCTAGCTTTACAGTCTTGCTGTGAATTCTCTGGTATTCATTAAAATGTGAGCTGTGTTCAAAGGCATTCTTAGATTCATTTTAACGGCATTTTTAAAAACTCACAGTTGGTTTAACATGCTGGTTTTAGATTGCTTGTCTCTTCTCTTTCTATCTTACAGGGCTCCTTTTCTAGCTTAAATAAGGGTACTCCATCTGCCATAGAATCCAGGATTCTGTAGTTTTTTAGTTTCACTTCCCTATATTCTTTTATTTTTTTTAATTTTTTAACAATGAGATGATACCATGTTACAGCAGTATTACATTAAGATACATTTAATATAACCACAATTAAGTATGCATTGTGTATTTATGCTGGTGTTCTTTCATGCTTTTTGTTTCTTCTAGTGAAAATTTCCAAGTAAATTGTTTTTGAGCATATACATTTTTAAAAAAATAAAACCATACACCCCTACTTCTTGCTTGTTTTCTTTTATATTTGGCTGTTGCATTAGAATTAAAACTTTTATCATCTCAGTTTACTATTTTAATTTCTGAATGTTATTTCTTCTGGTCCTAATAACTTTTAAAGATGGGGTAATATAGTGGTTAGGATTCTGAGCTCTGGAGCCAGAAGGCCTGAGTTTAATCGTAGCCCTGCCATTTATAGTACTAGCTGTGTGACTCTCTGTAAGTTATTTAATCTTCCTGTGCTGCCTTATTTTTAACGCAGTAATAGAACCTGCCTCAAGGATATCGAAGATAAATAAGTTAATGTTCAAAGTGCTTTAGTTCAGTGCCTAGTACATAAGAGCACAAGAGAATTAGCTATTACTACACTGTTTCCCTTAATGTCTAGTTCTGTATATAGGCATACCTCATTTAGCATGCTGACTCATTAGCCAGACAACTGAATGACAAACTTGTTGGCCAGGAAAGCACTGCCTTTTCCTTGGTTCAAGTCATGCCGGCCTTTCTCGGTGGGAAGCAGATTTCAGAAAAGAAATCGGGACTTGGATAGGCATCACAAATGTTTTTTGTGGATATGACTGGAAGAAAACATCCAATTAATTTTCAAAACATTTTCAGCCCTCCCTCAAAATATATATAAAATCCACTGTATTGAGATGTACTAGTCATCTAAATATGTTATACATACCCTATTTAAAACTGAATTTTTCAATCAACCTGATTGCCTTGACTTCTGATACCTTTTGATCTAATTCTTAACTCACAGGTCAGAGGCATTTAATGAAATACTGGTTATTTAAATTTAAATACCATACTTAAAAATAGATTATTCTAAATCCTAATATAGCCACATGATTGAGTAGTATGTAGCTGTAAGAATCCATGAGGTATATTTCTGTATAACGCTGCAGAGTGGTCTTATTAAGTAAAAAACAAAATGGAGAAGGTATATATATGTGTGTGTATATATATATACACACACACATATATATATAATCATATTTAAGAAAGGCGATATAAAATGTGTGTGTGTGTGAGTGTATGTGTGTGTGGTGTTAAAAAAAGAAACAATGGAAGGATAACCAAAACTTTAAAAAGTGGTGGTTACTTATGGTGCTTATGGTGGAGGCAGGAGGAGAGAAACCAGATGGAAAGAACCAGGATGGAAGCTAGATTTCTCTGAATATATCTTGAATTTTCAACATTTGACTTTGGTACATATGTTATTCTAAAAGGAGGTTTAAGTAAAGTTAAGGAAAGCCCTACAAGTCCAAAGCAAAATGAAACAGATGACCTGCGTTGCATATCAAGTTGATGGCTTGAATACACAGGTATGTTTCAATTATCTTTAAAGCATAGTAATTTGTGTGTCCATTCTTAATGGGGTATATCCAAGGGCAAAAAGAAATGTGAAAAAATCTTAAACTCTTCAGTAATTAAATTGTTAATCATAACTATGTTAATATAATTAGAAATGAGGATTTTTGGTGTATGAGAAAAGAGACACACAAAATCAAAGAGTAAAAAAAATCTGTAATCCTAAATTTGAATGGGAAATAACACAAAGTTATGTTTTCTCTATATGAAAGACAATAGAAAGGCCTGGAAACCATGTTCAAATACCATTCCCATCAAAATAAGCCAGCGTTTTCTGGAAATATAGCTAACTCTGGCTTGAGCAGGACAATCAAATGACTGATGGAAAATTTTTCTTTAATTCAGCTAATAAAAGAAATTATAGATCTAGAATACTAACATAACTTGTAAGCAAATAATATTCATTGATAAATACTGTATCTTTGAGGTGAAAAACTTGCAAGAAATTTGAATGGATCAGTACAGTGAAACCAGTGATCACTCCGAACATTAGAAAATGAGAATGACTTACAGCTTTCAGTCTCAGTATATAATACCATTTACGAATGTGTTAAAGACACTGCTGAGATGCCATCAAGACTGTCCAGGCCGAAAACATGGTGAAACTCCCTCTCTACCAAGAAAAAAGAAGAAGAAGAAGGAGAAGGAGAAGGAAGAAAAGAAGAAGAAGAGGAGGAGGAGGAGGAGGAGGCTGCCGAAAGAAGAAGAAGAAGAGGAAGAAGAAGAAGAAAAGAGGAAGAGGAAGAAGAAAAGAGGAAGAGGAAGAAGAAAGGAAGAAGAAGAAAAGAGGAAGAGGAAGAAGAAAAGAGGAAGAAGAAAAGAGGAAGAGGAAGAAGAAAAGGAAGAAGAAGGAAGAAGGAGGAAGAAGAAGAAGGAGGAAGAAGAAGGAGAAGAAGAAGGAGAAGAAGAAGGAGAAGAAGGAGAAGAAGAAGATAGAAAAAAGAAAGTCCAGAGTGGTCCAGAAAGACCAACCTGGTTTCTTTAACAAATTTCAAGGGAAAACAAAGGAGGGGGAGTTGTACAATGAAACTTAAGCTTTAAGAGTATGTGTAATGTGTGGACCTTGTTGGGCTATGATTCAAACAAATCAAATGTGAAAAATTATTTTCAAAGCAGATGGGGAAGTTAAACACTGACTCGATATTTGGTGATTTTAATGAATTAAAATTGCTTAGGTACAGTGGTCTGTTTCTTAAAATGTGTTTTTTTAGGGACAGATACTGAGATATTTACAGGTGATAGGTCTGGGATTTGTTTCAAAAGAATTCAGAATTGGGGGTGTAGTATGAGGTGAATATAGCAACAGAGCAAGATTAACCAGGTGTTGGTCATTGAATCTTGGATAATGGGCACACAGGAGCATATTATTCACTCTCCTTTTATAAATGTTCAAAATTTTCCATAATAAAAATAAAGTTTTTCTCATTCATTTAACAGATATTTTAATACTTCATACTTGAACTTATTTTTTTTTTTTCTTGCTCTAGTTCTAGTTTTTTGCTCTCAAAGTAAATCATGTTCTAGAAAGTGATGAGAAATGCCATATGGTTACTTTGTGGTTCTTGTCCAGATTGCCTCCCAGAAATGAGGCTGCAATTTTATTGGTTATTGGCCCCTACCAACGGCATGCAAATAATAGAATATAATGAAACTTAAACTTGTATGTTACAGAGCCTTACAGAACCTTAGCTATCAGGCTTTTGTGGATTCTGTTAACATTTAGATCCTCAGAGACTTACTTTTTGAATGTATACATACCCAGTTCCATGTAACAGATTGACTTGTAATATGTTCTCTTAAAGCACTTTTAAAGTAAGCCCAAAGTAAGTAGAATGGGCATCTGTTTTGAGAATTAAAAAACTCACTAGTGAGATTTCAACGCCACCACATCTGGGTTCTCTTCTGGCCGTTTTTTTGCCGCCCTTTTATGAGATACATAGGTTAAGCAAATTTTAAATGTGCTTATATTTTTGCATAGTGGGTCCAGACTCCTCATTTTGGCAAAAGGTTCTTTATAATTGGCCTGCTGACCACCTCTGTAGTCTGTTTTTGCTGATACTCAAGAAAATAAATGGTAACTTGGTGACTGAGGAAACCACACACACACAAAACACCCCACACGTAGTATGGCAGTGCTGAAAAGGAAGCAAGTGGTTATTAAGTCCAAGATAGTGGCAGAGGGCTATAGAACAAGCGGAGTCGCCTAGGACCAGACCTAGTGGAAATGATCCCGGAGAGAATATCTTGAATGAAGTCAGGAAGTCAGCGGGTTGGAGGTTGTACAGGGTCTCTGCGGTTGGCCTGGCTGAGGTTGAGGCCACAAGTTACTGAGGAAGTAACTGTTGACAGGAGCTTCGTACTCGGCTCACAACCACGCACACTGGACTTCCTCCCAATAACCTCCCTTGCCCCTGGGCCTAACTCTGCCCTGGAGGCGGACTCGCGGGAGAGGCGGGAGGCTGAACGCCCGAGGGCGACCGCGGCTGGCGCGGAGCTGCGCAGGAGGCTGACGCGCTGGCGTGGGTCTGCGACGCGTCACCCGCGCTGCGGGCAAGCCATGGCGGGAAGCGAGCCGCGCAGCGGAACTAGCTCGCCGCCGCCGCCCTTCAGCGACTGGGGCCGCCTGGAGGCGGCCATCCTCAGCGGCTGGAAGACCTTCTGGCAGTCAGTGAGCAAGGAGAGGGTGGCGCGTACGGCCTCGCGGGAGGAGGTGGATGAGGCGGCCAGCACCCTGACGCGACTGCCGGTGAGCGTCGGCCGCAGGCCGCGGACAGTGGGGCCGGCCCGGGCCGGAGGGACCTGCCCTGGAGCCCTGCGGGGCCTGGGGAACTCCCGCGCCCGGGCCTGGGTCTGGCTCAGTCCAAGCAGCCATTTCTGGCAGTGTAGTCACCGAGAAGCTACAGTTGACCAGAAGCATCTTGGCGTTGACCCTGGTGCTCCGCAGGGGGCCTGAACATCTCAGGGAAGCAACTTCACCGGGCCCTTGGCGACCCTCCCGATCGCCCTCAGGTTTGCCACCCCCCAAAACAGGCACATGTGACTAGGACAACCTGAATGTCCGGTTACGAAATGAGACCGTTCCCAACTTGCTGATTAGCTTGGGAAAGCATTCCAGCCTCCGTGTTCCCAGCATCTTTAATTCCGGATCATAGTACCAAAACACCTGGAGGGCCAAGGTTTTCACCCTCTCAAGAGGACATTGTGCCTGTGGCTGTTACTGTATGTTTGAAGAAACAAAGCTGCCCCTCAGTTGAAAATAAATGACTTAAGTTACAAGTACCTCAAGTTACATCAAGGCCACGAAAATGATACACATAATTTATTGTTAAACTTTAGGGTAGATAGGTAAATGAAGAGAACAAAAATTACTGAAAATTATTACAATTTTTTGTCTCATTTGGACTATTGACACCTCCCTCCGACGTGTATATCAACATGAAAACTGCAGGTTTAGAATGCTTCCAAGTTTCTCCTCGCAGAGGTTTTTCATAACATTTTAATAGATTTTGTGCAGGAACTAAAATGACAAATTTACGGCCGGGCGCGGTGGCTCACGCCTGTAATCCCAGCACTTTGGGAAACTGAGGTGGGCGGATCACGAGGTCAGGAGATCAAGACCATCCTGGCTAACACGGTGAAACCCCGTCTCTACTAAAAATATATAAAATTAGCCGGGCTTGGTGGCAGGCACCTGTAGCCCCAGCTACTCGGAAGGCTGAGGCAGGAGAACTGCATGAACCCGGGAGGCGGAGCTTGCAGTGAGCCGAGATCTCACCACTGCTCTCCAGCCTGGGCGACAGAACGAGACTCCGTCTCAAAAAGAAAAGTACACTTTTTGATTTGGTCTGATGATAAAATCAGATAAAGGTTGATACAGGTTTTATTTTGAAGAACAAATTATTTCCTTAACTAATTTATGTAACGAACTGGTATATCCAAACATCTCTGAGGAAAAATTAAAGGAACTGGTAATTTTACTGGAAACATAGCAAGACGGTTGGTTTTTCAGGAATGTTTCAGTGTTTCAGAAATTAGTTTAACAAATACAAAACTAAAATGTTCAGTTATAATCCTTTGCTGATGGCAGGAAAATAATAGATTTAATTATTAATGGTAGATTTAGTTAGTAAAAATACTCACTAGTCAGTTGACCTTTTGTTATTTATTTGTTGATTGTGTGATTTATCACCCAAAAACTATTTTCTTCATTCCTTTTTCCTACCTACTGCTTTCTTCTGTTTCAGATTGATGTACAGCTATATATTTTGTCCTTTCTTTCACCTCATGATCTGTGTCAGTTGGGAAGTACAAATCATTATTGGAATGAAACTGTAAGAGATCCAATTCTGTGGAGATACTTTTTGTTAAGGGATCTTCCTTCTTGGTCTTCTGTTGACTGGAAATCTCTTCCAGATCTAGAAATCTTAAAAAAGCCTATATCTGAGGTCACTGATGGTGCATTTTTTGACTACATGGCAGTGTAAGTATCTAGTTTTATGAATTAAAAGAAGATATTAAATTTTACTCTATTACTAGTCAATATACAATTTAGTCCTTACCCTGCTACTGATTTGTTATGTGGATTTGCGGTCTAATTGTTCTCTTGTCAAAACTGGGAGTTAAATGACTTCCTTCATAGTACCCTTTCAGTTTTAATATTTTATTATTTCCCTGCGGTGCCTAACCAGTATTTGAATAATTATAAGTAGTATAGATGGCAAGTAGTAAAAGACTTCTTAAAATTCTCATGATCTTTAGAACAATTGTCATTTTGTTAAATAAGTAAATACTTTTCCATATCCAGAAAAAGGATGATCAGAGATCCCTGTTGTTTAGTATGGAAGAAGAAAACCATTCTAAAGGCTGTGAGAAATAAGATTACATTAACACCCAAAAGCACTGACATTTTTTAATATCATGTAGGTGAAATAATTAATGTTACTGAGCAACTGCAGTGTACTGGATTCTACAAGGGATGCTTTATGTATATTTTACTCATTTAATCCTCATGCAACAAGAAGGTGTTATCTTTGTATCATCGATGTGGAATTAAGGTTCATGGAGGTTACGTGATTTGCCTAAAGTCATATAGTTTGTAAGGGACTATTCAGACTGGAACCCCATTATGCTACCTCAAAGATGTATAATGTCATTGGATCTGGATATAGCCTGTTTTACTGAGAATCTTAAACTTAATGCATTATTTTAAAATTTTTAAAATACTTATTCTTTAAAAATTGTTTGGTGGTGCTTGACTCAGTAGCAAAATATAGGATTTTTTTTTCAAATTTTAAGTTATTCAGAGCGTTTCCCTATTCTAATACAGATGCCATTATGTCAAGTGTTGTGAAACTATTTGATTCAAAGGTGTGTCATCTGTTATACATAATCTCAGCAAGTGCCACTGTATCTCACTTGCTAGGCAATACCTGTACTATGCCCCGTAGCTCACCATTGCATCAAGTGTATGTGAGGCTGTGGAATTAGATTTTGCCCAGAGAATAGTAATAATAGTAACTACCATTTATGGTCATATAAATTACTTCTAATTTTTACAACCCTGAATTATTTCTGTTGCTCAAATAATACAGATGAAGAAATTGAAATTCAGACTGTGAATGGCTCATATAACTAAAAGTGGTAAGGTTTGGTCAGGTCTATCCAGCTTCAAAACTGTTTTTTGTTTGTTTTTACCCCTTCATGAGTTACAAGGTTTCTAATAAAATGATTTTGTTAGGTTACTGATTTTGTTAACCAGCTTGACTTATTTGAAGGACTTTAGGTTTTATTTTGATTTGGGTAACTTTTAATTTTTGATAAAATGCATAATTGGTACTTTAGAGATTTATAGCTACTTCAAGAAATGGAATTTTTTTACCTGATTCTTAGCTTGCTAAGTTTGCTGCAAGGATCATTTGAGCCTCCCTCATTTAACTCTTACTAAACTGTTATATTTGAGGCTATTAATAGAAGTACCCAAGACATTTGAAATTTGGTTATATTGGTAGTGTTAGCACTTTGTTTGTTTGTTTGTTTTTTACCTCTAGGGATATTATGCTAGCTATCTGTGTGTAGCTTATCTTTAGTGCTGAGTTTCTCAATCTTGGTACTATTGACATTTTGAGTCAAATAATTCTTTGTTCTGGGGCCTGCCCTATGCATTATAGGATTAATATTTAGCAGCATCCTTGGCTTCTGCTTAATCCTTCTCCCCTCCCCAGCTGTGACAATACACATGTTGTTCAGACATTGCCAAATGTTCCAGGGGACGGGGTAAACCTCCTCGGGTTGAGAACTTTTATGTAGTAAAATTTCACCATTCAAATGTTCCATGAGAGAATCTAAATTAAAGATTAGAAAGTAAGTAACCACTTCATGGGGGAAGAGTTTCTTAGCTTCTGGGCCACTCCCAGCCCCATGGCACCTCGTGCTTTTCCGTGTCAGAGCGCTCCACATATGTATTATAAAGGTGTCTGTCTACCATTGTCCTCCTGGAGGATTGGGACTGTATAATCATTGTATCCCTTGTGTCTAGCAAGTACTCAATACATTATATATTTTTGAATGAATAACTGGCTAAGTGTTTTCTATGTTAATGTTCTAACTGTGACAATTTTATACAGCTATAGAATGTGCTGTCCATATACAAGAAGAGCTTCAAAATCCAGCCGTCCTATGTATGGAGCTGTCACTTCTTTTTTACACTCCCTGATCATTCAGAATGAACCACGATTTGCTATGTTTGGACCAGGTTTGGAAGAATTGAATACCTCTTTGGTGTTGAGCTTGATGTCTTCAGAGGAACTTTGCCCAACAGCTGGTTTGCCTCAGAGGCAGATTGATGGTAATTTTCATGTTAATCTACAGTTAATTCAAACACTTTGAGCTTGACATTCTTGTTAAAAAGAAAGAAATTCCTTTTAAATTAATTATTTGCTATAATGAAATACAGTACTTTGGTTGTTGGGAGCCCCACCAGGTTCCACTGGACTGACAGAGTTAATTTACTTACTATAAGAAAGCTTCCTCTTAATTCCTCAAATTTGTACAATCCAGATTTTAAGATTATGTGAAAATAAGTTATTTGTTGTCAAGATGTTGCATTTGTACAGTGGGATATCATATTTATCATATTTGAAAAAGCAGAAAATATTGAGCATCTGAATGGAGAGTATTTTGATATGTATTGGAATTCAAAAGAGTTAAATCATCACCTTCCCCTCTTTCTATTAAAAAAAAACAACAACAACGATGTATAAGTATTTGGCAAGGCAGGATAAATAGTAAGTATAAGTGATAATAAAATTTAGCCTTTGCTTTACTTATTTATTGAGAACCAGCCCCTATTAGTGAGATGATAGGAATGCAGAGATTTAGAACAATGTCTCTGTCTGCCTTAAAGACAGGTGTAGGTGTAGGTGAGGCCATAGACAAGTGTACAGATAATTAGAATATGATGTAATTAGTTCCTGGGTAGAAAGGTAAGGGTGAAAGAAGGCTCCATATTGAAGATGAGGTTTCATATGAGTCACTAGGGTGAGTAGTTGTAGGCCATCACAAAAAGACAGTAAAAGTGTTCCAGGCAGCGAGAACTACTTTTTTTTTTTTTTTTTTTTTTTTTAAAGACAGAGTATTGCTCAGTCGCCCAGCCTGGAGTGCAGTGGCACGATATCAGCTCACTGCAAGCTCCGCCTCCCGGGTTTACACCATTCTCCTGCCTCAGCCTCCCAAGTAGCTGGGACTACAGGCACCCGCCACTACGCCCTGATAATGTTTTTGTATTTTTAGTAGAGACGAGGTTTCACCATGTTAGCCAGGATGGTCTCGATCACCTGACCTCTTGATCCACCCATCTCGGCCTCCCAAAGTGCTGGGATTACAGGCGTGAGCCACCATGCCCGGTGGAGAACTATATTTCTAAAAGCACAAAGCTCTGGATGTGGAGGACACATTTGAAGTATCACTGTGTATCTAGAAAGAGTGGAGCTATGTGAAAAATCACATATGTACCATGCTTAAGCATTTGGGAGCTGTTGGAGGATTTTAAGTAGAGGATTGAAATGATCAAGATTGCATCTTGGAAAGATTACTCAGGCTCTTGAATGAAGAATTGATTAGAAGGGGCTAAAGATATGGAGACCCGTTAAGAAGCCACTGTCATATTATGATTAAAATATGAAGAGGATCTGAACTCTAAGTCAGTGTTAGTGAAGATGAGAGAAGAGAATGAATAATAAGGATATAAATTTGACAGAATGAATGTATTAGCAGTAATAGGGATGGCTCCAGGTTTCTGACTTGAGTTTTGTGTTGGATGATAGAGGATTCACTAGGGTAAGAAGTCACTGGAGAAGTAAGAAAAATTTGGAAGGGAGCAGGTAACAGTAAGATCTGTATAGGGAGAATAGCAGCTATTCTTTGGAATATGTTGACTTTGATAACTATGGAAGAGCCAAGTAGAGATACCTACTATAAGCAAATCTGCTAGAATGGAAGGTCCATGAAGGTAAGAATCTTGTCCACTTTATTTTTAGCTGTATCTGTGGTGCCAGGCACATAGCAGGCACTCTCTGTATATTTGATGAATGAGTGAATGACTTTATGGATTACTATATGCATCCAGCTCTGAAGAGCAAGTTCTGGGCTAGAAATCGAGATTTGGGAGTCATATGGAGTCCATATGGATGTGGAAGTTATTGAGGATGGAGAGGAAGATTGGAGACAGGTGCTGAAATGTTCAGTTTATGTTTGGGGGAAGTGATTATTAAATGGAGATTCATAAATAATAATGACAAAGAAGGAAAGAGTGCTACAGCTGAATGATGTGTTTCTCAAATAGAAGGATTTTTTTTCAGAGGGTTGGTGAGTAACATGAATCCCACCTCTTTACCTTCAGTTGTGAGAAAATAAGCATCTTTGCTACTTGAGAGTTCACTGCAGGAGAAGCCTCACCTAGGGGTAGGCCAATTTTAAGTACGGCTATTAGGTCGAAGGAACACCTCAAGAAGAGGTTGAGGAAATGGGGAAGTTTGATGGTTATAAAATGGAGAAGTAATAAAATGGCACTTCCATTTTCCATAGAGCAGCTGAAGTGATTGTTTTAAAATTTCAGCCTATGACTCACACTCAGCAAGGTGAGAGAATATGGCGTTACATAATTGGCAAAGAAGGGCAGAACAGTATGGCTACTATATTGGACTGAAGTTAGACATGTTGAGAGGATAATCTCTGGGAGTGCAGCTGGTGAAAACAAAGATCAGAAACATGGTAGATTTTGATTCTGTGGTCTCTGTGAAACATGCACCAGACCTGGTGGCTGGAGGACTAGGATCACATGGGCTGGGATGGTTGCAGTCCTAGTACTTAAGAGCCCTGTATGTGTGTTGCCTAGAATGATGACATGAGATGGTATGGCATGGCTTATTTAAACAAATAAATTAGTTATAATGCAGGAATTAAGAATACGAAAGGCTGGAGTTGTCTCTAATGAGGTTAGTAGGGGCCAGATATTAAGGTTTTATTTCTTCATCTGAAGAGCAACGGCTTTGTAGAGAAGACAGTTAATTAGATACCATTATTAAAAAATTCTTCCAACTGATGTCAGAGGAAAGGACAATAGGAGGCAAGAGGATATAGGAGACGGGTTAGAAGTGATTGCACAGGCCCAGGTGAGTGATGATGACAGTGTGAACTAAAATGTGGTCGCGGGGATGCAGATAACTGAACAGATCTAAAAGAACATTTATATAACAGGATGAAGTAGAGCCATGGAAGCCCAGAAGGGTCTTTCGAGGAGGCAAAAGGGGAACTAGCCACTTAGTGTTAACACAGTCCAAGGAGGGAAGAGGTTAAGAAAGGACAAATTACAGTGACTAATGACTCAGATATAAAGCAGTAAGAAGCTAATATTTAGCACTTGTGATTTACTAGTTAACCTACTAGGAGTTTTACATATATGATCTCATTTAATCTTCCCAGTAAACCTGAGAAGAATATATTAGTTCAACTTCTTTTTGGTATCATACTGAGGGATACAAATACATGGCTGTAAGTGAGAAATTCAGAATTATAATCCAACTCTGTCGAATTCTAAATTTCAGTATCTTCAGTATTTTCTCAGTTTACTAATGTGCTGTTGGCAACTCCTCATTAATTTATATTATTTGAGACAAGGTCTTTGTTGCCCAGGCTGGAGTACAGTGGCATAATCATGGCTCACTGCAGCCTTGAACTCCCTGGCTCAAGTGATCCTCCTACCTTAGCCTCCCAAGTACCTGGGAAACAGGCATGGGCCACCATGCCTGGCTAATTGTTTTGTGTTTTTTGTAGAGATGAGGTTCTCACTATGTTGTCTAAGTTGGTCTTGAACTCCTAGCCTCAAGTGATTCTTACACCTCAGCCTCCCAAATTGTTGGGATTACAGATGTGAGCCACTGTGCCTGGCTCCCCATCAATTTAAAAACAGCTTTTCAGAGGGGGAGAAAGACACTTAGTTGAATGTATACATGGATTATTAGACTAATGAGAAACATAAAAATATGAAAATGAGTCTTAGTCTTGAGGATGAATAGCAGTAGCTGGGATGATGCAGCTGCTACTGATAAGATGATAAAGTTGTTGACGATAGTGGTGATGATATAAGGACTGTTATAAGCCTAGCAGTTTTTTTCTTTCTCTGTATTTTTATTGCCATGTGGATGAAAGTTACATACAGTATGTTTTCTTCAATGTATACGTTTTATTTTATTTCAAATCAATGCATAAGTTGTTATATAATTTTTTTCTTTGCTCTTTTTGCTTTCACTGGGTAATTTTCAGTGTGATCTTTTGCTATTTTTGTTGATGACTTGCTTTGGTAACTGTGATTTTCTTTCTTAGGTATTGGATCAGGAGTCAATTTTCAGTTGAACAACCAACATAAATTCAACATTCTAATCTTATATTCAACTACCAGGTAAGGCTACATACTTGGTGGCTTAACTGAAACATCAGAACTAAAACATTTCAGGTGAGTGGAGCCTGTTTAGTGTCTTTTTATATTCTGTCTTTACAATTTTTTTTTTCTAGAAAGGAAAGAGATAGAGCAAGGGAAGAGCATACAAGTGCAGTTAACAAGATATTCAGTCGACAGAATGAAGGTGATGATCAACAAGGAAGCCGGTACAGTGTGATTCCACAAATTCAAAAAGTGTGTGAAGTTGTAGATGGGTTCATCTATGTTGCAAATGCTGAAGCTCATAAAAGTAAGCACTCATACATACATTTTTAAGCATATTGTTCTTTTCAAAGCAAATAGAAATTACCTTTTTAGTCTTTACGGTGGCTTCTTAAGAATATGATGGCTTATTTTATCAGTGTGATTTTCCGACCCTTACTATTAATAGGGGTGTGTATTAGGATCACCTGAGGAGCTTGTTAAACATGTTAACAAGCTGATTCCTACCCTGATGAATTTTATTCTAGATTTGAGTTGTGTGAATCAGATTTAGGGCATCTGGTTTTTCCAAGCACCCAGGGAATTCTGATGCATTCCAAAGTTTGGTACTACAGCTATACAATATTTTTTTGTTGTATGCTTCTACATTTTTTTGATACTGACATTTTGTCTGCTTCTGGCTTTATTCAAATAATCTATGCAAATAACTATGAAAGATTTTACCTTTGTTTTATCCAAATAGTAGAGAGATGTGATGGCAGGGTGTTAAGTAGATTAGTTGAGAACACTGTCCATATATTCTGAATAATTGTCACTCAGAATGCTATTTTTGTGTGAAATCAAAATATCATTGGGCCATGAGCTAGTATTACAATATCTTTCCCAAATCCTTTGTGAACAAGGTAGAATATAAATATATAATATACTGTATATATATTATAGTTCTCTAATACACTGGTTTGAATTTCTATTGAATTTATTTTCCCTGTCATCTATTAGGCATGAACATAGTTGCAATTACTTTCTGTTATTACAGGGGTATCTGTAAAAAGAAAACTTAGAAGCAAAATAAAAGATGAGTTCATTTAACAAATAGTTTTTTAGTTCCTACAGGCATGTTGCAGTTACAACTGGGAACTAAAACAGATACAGCCCCTATTTTATCTAGTTTTCCAATCTGCTCCTATAAAACAAGCAGACAAAAAATAAATTTAAAAAAATTACAAGACACAAAGAAACTATACTCACTTATCAACTTTTTCCCACTAGCCTCTAGTAGGTGCTCATGTAAAAGGTTAGTGGTAGGGCAGAAGACCTATGAGTACCTTCCTTAGTGGTATAGGCATGCATGTGTTGACCGGCCGGTGCTCAGAGACAGGTATATCCTCCTGCTTTCTATATCCTTTTCTCAATGAAGCCAAAGCTGTTTTCCACAGACAAAAGTTAACTGCTGCTATCTCAAGAGAGATAGAAACAAAAGCTGTCTTGGGGGAGGAGCAGGATTTCCAGTTGTACTGAGGATCTTGCACTGATACAAATTAAATGTTTGCTGACTCTGGAGGAGAGGCAGGAAATTTGCAGTGGAGACCTTTCTACCAATAAAGGGCAGAATTCAGCAGTTATACTGGAACACTAAGAAAGCCCATACCGCTGAGGCTCTGGTGCACAGGGCCTCTAAGGCCTTAGGCTGGGATGAGAAAACTGAGAAATCTCCATGTCCCTACAAATTAAGAAGCAATAGCAGACTACTGCAGGGATGGGGGAAGGGTGTGGAGAGGCTCTCCTTGCCTCTTCCCTATACCCCCATGGCACAGTTACAAAGATAGGCTGAAAGCTGAGAACAAGTAGAAACTCTAAGAAACTCTGGCACTCCAGTGCTCTTACTGAGAACAAGATAGCAGCAGCATACTGCTGAAAGAATTAAAAGTCTGTGTGTTACAAAGTTAGCTATAGCAATAAAAGCCAAATCCAGCTCAACTAGACTAGTTTGATTCAGCCTACTGCATTAATACCCTAACCGAAGTATGATGCCTGTTTTTAGGAGTAAATCCTGTTTACCTTAGTCTCTACTGCTCTTCTACATAAAACATCTAACATTAAATCTAAAAATTATGAGGCACACACAAAATCAAAATGAAATGACACATTGTCATGAGATAAGGCAGTCAGTTGAACTGGACCAGAGATGGTCTAGATGTTGGTATTCTCAGAAAGAGACATTAAAATAACTGTGATTAAAAGATCTAGGTCAGGTGCAGTGGCTCTGGGAGGCCAAGGCGGGCAGATCGCTTGAGCCCAGAAGTTCGAGACTAGCCTGGGCAACATGGCGAAATTTCACCTCTACTGAAAATACAGAAAATTAGCCAGGTATGGTGGCATGTGCCTATAGTCCCAACTACTTGGAAGGCTGAGGCAGGAGAATCGCTTGAGCCTGGGAGGCGGAGGTTGCATGAGCTGAGATCACACCACTGCACTCCAGCCTGGGTGACAGAGCGAGACCCCGCCCCTTGCCCACAAAAAAATGAGAGATTGCGAGAGACCTAGTGGAAAAGGTGGACAATATGTGTGAACAGATAGATTTTTCAGCAGAGAAAAGGACACTGCTTTGAAAAAGTTAAACAAGAATGCTAGATATGAAAATATGACAACAGATGAACAATTCCTTCAGTGGGCATATTAGCAAAAGAAAGAATCATTGAAAGTGAAGATAAGTCACTCAGAATTATCCAAATTAAAACACAAAAAGAAAAAAAAAAGTAAGAGCAAGGAACAGAGTGAGAGTTGGGGGAATCTGTCCAGTGATCTAACTCAGGGGTTAGGAAACTTTCTTAAAGGGACAGATAGTAAATATTGTAGGCTTATGAGCCATACAGGTTTTGTTTGTTTGTTTGTTTGTTTTTTAACCATCACTTAGCTCTGCTATTACAGTACAAAAGCAGCAAAGACAACACATAAACGAAAGGACAGACTGTTTTGCAATAAAAATTTATTTAGAAAAATTGACCCACAGAATGTAGTAGGCTGATCCCTGATCTAACTTATCTGTAATTGGAGTCCCAAAACATGAAGGGAGAGAGAAAAGGGGAAAAGGAATTTTTGAACAGATAATGGCCAGAATTATCTCAAAATTATGGAAAGACAACAAACCACAGATTGAAGATGCTCAGAGAGCACCAAGCATAAATATAAAGAAAAATACATCTAAGCACATCGTAGTCAAACTGATAAAAATCAAAGATAAAGAGAACATCTTTAAGGCAGCCAGAGGAAATGAAAACATACATATAGAAGGCCAAGATGATAGTGACAACAAATTTCCTGACAGAATTGCTGCAGGATAGAAACCAATAAAGAGAAATCTTTATAGTACTACAAGAGGAAAAAAAAATCCTACATCCAGCAAAAATATTTTTTGAAAATAAAGGTAATGTTAAGATGTTTTCAGACAAACAAAAGTTCCATGTCTTAGTTCATTTGTGCCACTATAACAGAATATCCCGGACCTGTATATCAGTGCATTTCTGTTTTTAGATTATGGAGACATCTGAATGGTACTGTGATTTTTTTTCCCTCTGGCTTCACCTAAATTCCTATTCTCCCAAGACTCCTTAGTCTAATTTTATTACAGATCAATAAATGAATTTTTAAAGATCAGAAATTTATTTCTGACAGTTTTGGACACGAGGGAGTCCAAGATTAAGGCACCAGCATCTGGTGTCTGGTAAGTGCCTTTCTTGCTGATTTCTTATTTGGCAGAAGGTAGAAAGGGAAGCTGGAGACAAACATTGCATTCTCACATGACAGAAGAGGGAAAGACAGGGCTGCAAGCCAATTTTAATGGTAATATTAATCTACTCATGAGAGTAAAGCCGTTATGACCTAAACAACTCCCAAAGACACCCCTTCCCCCAATACTGTTGCATTGGGGTTTAAATGTCCAACACATGAATTTTGAGAAACACATTTGAACATAGCACTGAGAAAATTGATTGTTAACAGATCTTCACTATAAGAAATCTTAAAGGAGCTCTTTAGGCAGAAGAATATGATAACAGATGGAAATCTGCATCTACCGAAAAAGATGAAGACTCCTGGGATGGAAACAAAGGAGCTATATATACAAAAAAGTTTTTTTTCTAATTTTAATTAAAAAAAATTAATAGTGTATTATACATGTATGACATTTTGAAGAAAAATATGTGATAATAGAACACAACATGGAAGAGAGAACATTGAAGTATATTATTTTGTAAGTTTCTTCTATATGTGGAATCACATATTTAAAGGTAGACTTATAAATTAAAAATGTGTATTATAAATACTTGAACAACTACTAAAAACTGTATAATGAAGTTGTAACTAAGCCAGTAGTGGATATAAAATGGAACCATTAAAAAACTCAGTCCAAAAGAAGGAAGGCAAAGAGAGAAGAAGGAATAAAGAACAGATGGACAAGTCAAAATCTAAGATGTATAGGATACATTTAAATGTACCTTGTTGTTAAGTACATTAAATGTTTATTAATTTTCAATTGCTATTAATTAATTACCTCAAATTTAATGGTTTAAAACAACTATTTTTTTAGCTCACAGTTCTCTAGGTCAGAAGTCTGGTCATGGTAGTACTGAGTTCTCTGGATAGGGCCTCTTGGGCTGAAATTTGTGTATCATATTGTTGCATCCTTTTCTGGAGGCTCTGGGAAAGAATTTGCTTCTGAGATCATTCAGGTTATTAGCTGAATTCAGTTTCTTATTGTTGTAGGACCGACCTTCCTGTTTTCTTGCTAGCTGTCAGCTGGGGGCTGCTATCAGCTTCTAGAGGTCACTTATATCCCTTCCCATGTGACTCCCTCCATCTTCCAATCCAGCAATGGAGAATCTCCCCTGTATTGAATCTTTCAACAAGAAGAGCCGCTTTTAAGGGCTCACCTGATTAGGTCAGGCTCAATGAGGATTACCTATCTTTCTTAAACTCAGCTGTGTCTTAAAGCCTAATCATGGGAGTGATGCCCCATCTTATTTGTAGGTTCTTCAGACACTAAAGGGGAAAGGGATTATGCAAGGGTTTGGAACATTGAGGTTATCTTAAAATTCTACCTACCACAAAATGCAAGTGGTCCAAACACTCCAATAGAAGGTTGAGATTGTTGGTATTCATAAAAAAAGCTAAACTCAACTATATGCCTAAATTTTGAAAGTAAGCCCTTTGAATGAAAGGGTAGTGACATCTACAGAATTTGTGAAAGGAAATACCTATATCAAGCATTTTTGCTTTTAGACTATGGAGACATCTGAAGAGTACTGTGGTTTTTTTCCCCTCAGTTTACGTTTGGATCCTGGTAAATTTTTGTTCCCTCGCTTTGTTAGTTTTTTATTTTATTGTTTTCAAAACTATTAAAAGTAATGCAAATTAAGGGTTTTGACTTATATTCCTTAGGACATGAATGGCAAGATGAATTTTCTCATATTATGGCAATGACAGATCCAGCCTTTGGGTCTTCAGGAAGACCATTGTTGGTTTTATCTTGTATTTCTCAAGGGGATGTAAAAAGACTGCCCTGTTTTTATTTGGCTCATGAGCTGCATCTGAATCTTCTAAATCACCCATGGCTGGTAAGATCATTTATACTCTAGTGACAAAAATTTTATTTTGCACTCTATTTTCTATTTTATTTTATTTTTTAAATTCAACTTCTTTAATGAAATAGCATTCTAAAATCAATTCTAATAGCTTAGTCTATGAAAGCTATTTGATTGATGATAATCAATGTTAGCTGATCAATTGTTTCTTACTTGCCTCTTCTCTCGCAGAAACAATGAGATAACAATTGGGGATTTTTTTTTCTTTTTTTTTTGTGTGTGTGTGTGTGTTTTTGAGACAGGGTCTCACTTTGTCGCTCAGGCTGGAGTGCAGTGGCACGATCACAGCTCACTGCAGCCTCAACCTCTCGGGCTCAGGTTATCCCTCCACCTCAGCCTCCCAGGTACCTGGGACTACAGATGTGTGCCGGCAACCCAGATAATTTTTTGTATTTTTTGTAGACATGGGGTTTCTCCATGTTGCTCAGGCTGATCTCAAACTCCTAGGCTCAAGCCATCTGCCTGCCTTGGCTTCCCAAAGTGCTGGGATTACAGGTGTGAGCCATCGTGCCGAGCCAGGTTGATTTTTTTAGATGCTACTATTACGTTTCTTACAACATCAATGTATTATGCTTTATGGATCATCAAAGGTATATGCTCCATCTTATAGTTTATTGCTTTCTAAAAAATATTTTATTTATTTTTTTGAGACAGGGTCTTGCTCTCACCCAGGCTGGAGTACAGTGGTGCAATTTTGGCTCACTCCAACCTCTGCCTCCTGGGTTCAAGTAATTCTTATGCCTCAGCCTCCCAAGTAGCTGGGATTACAGGCATGTGCCACCATACCCGGTTAATTTTTGTTTTTTAGTAGAGATGACGTTTTACCATGTTGGCCAGGCTGGTCTTGGACTCCTGGCTTCAAGTGATCCGCTCGCCTCGGCTTCCCAAAGTGCTGGGACTACAGGCATGAGCCACCGTGCCCAGCCCTAAAATATATTTTAATTATGGCATTCTTTCTTCAAATGAATCCTGACATGGTAACCCCTGAGTAAAACAGATAAAGAAAAATTAAAGTTGGAAACGCTTTTGCGGAAAAAATAAGAGGATTTTCTTTGTTCCCCTTCCATCTCTTTCCTGGAGCTCCAAAGACTCTTTGGAATGAAGTTTGAAAACTACTAATAAAGTTTCCCCTTCTGAATGGTGACAATTTTAGCTTTACCATTAGGAGGAGTGGCAGTATTAAAGACACATTTTTGTAACATGATGTCACACATATAACGAGCTGGGTCACTACAAGTGTTTTAGTTTTCAAAGTGGATCCTTTGGAGAATGTTTTTTCCCCTTATATATGGAAGCAAGTCATAGAAATAGTATTTCTTTCCATTTCCAAAGCTGAATTTCAAGGCAAATAAGTTTTATATTGGTAATAGTTACAAGAGAAATGATCATATTTTTATCTAAGTGCTCTACAAAACAAAACTTGAGCAACTTATCCAAAGTTTATTGGGATTTTTAAAAGTTCTGTTCTCTTTTTAGTGTCTAGAAAAATGTTCCTCCTACTCATAAGATTTTGGACTTAGTTTCTTACTAACAACATTCTCTGTTATGTATTCATAGGTCCAGGACACAGAGGCTGAAACTCTAACTGGTTTTTTGAATGGCATTGAGTGGATTCTTGAAGAAGTAGAATCTAAGAGTGCAAGATGATTCTCCTTTCAGATCTTGGGAAGTGAAACTGTTTGAAATTTATTACTAAGGTCATGATGTGAATATTTGCTCAGTCAACTCACCTTGTCCTCCCTTTTTGCAGATGGGCTTTAAATTGGACAGCTATAACTGCTGTGTTTTTGATATTATTTTTACTCTTTACCATAAATCAATTGCAAGAAGAGTTTCAATCCTAGTATTTAGCCCCAAAATGAACCTTTAAACATTTTTTTTGGTAATTTTTATATTTTCTGTTTTTTAAAAAATATTAAATTCTGGAAAAAATACATTTGTGCCTCTCATTCCCTGAGTTTCTATTCTTTTGAGTACAAAGATTGCCTTAGTGAGAAATAGCAAATTTGCTAAACTTTCCATTCAGTCTTTTCAAGGGTTCATAAGTGGTTATCAGAAAAGAAATTTTTATCCATTCTTAATAAATACACAGCTTAAAGACTGAAAAATATACTGGAATTGCATTTAATATTATGGCCATACAATCCCTGTTTTATTCTGAAACAGTAAAAAGTAAGCTTATATCATATTTAATACTGCTTTCATGAAAAATAACTTTTCCTGATAGTTCTTACTATTTTCAGATAACTTCACAAGCTCATAAGATACTAAAGCCAAATTCTATCCACACTCAGAGTGAAAACTTCCCAGAGACTTGTATGCATCATGTTACTTCCTTCCACAAATGGCTTATACTCGGCAGAAGAAACACCCTAATATCTCACTGGAACTCAGGAATTTTAAGATTATAGTAAAAGCCATAAATATCTATATACAGTTTATATAAGTTCCATATTTAAATGTATTTCTGTTTTGGACAGAAAGTTTGTAACATTTAATATATATATTATATATATATAATATATATAATAAATTATATATGTAAATTATATATATAAATACATATAATTGTATTTATTCTCTTTTAGGTCAATGCTATTACTGTTTTGACCTTTTTGTTGAGGGGGCAGAATTTTGCCTCATGGACTATTGGATTAGGAGACCTTTGAGAAAGACGTGTGTGAACATATGGTTTCACATTTGTCAGAATGTTTACTTAGATATTTTTAGTTTTACTATGATGAGACATTATTAATATTTCTAATAATTAATAATCCAAAGTTATGATAGAAGAGTGATTTGATTTACTCAGTACCACATGGAAGCAGAACAGTGCTCTTACATCAGGTTTTTTTTAAATGCCATTTCAGTTCTATAATTAAGATATTATATCTGATGAATGGAGAAAATGAAATAGTTTAGTATCAAATGCGAGGTCACTCACCAGATTTAAACTAGTACCTTATGCTCTTTTTTTCTTATAGCACACTCCAGCATTTATAATCTAGATTTTTGTTAAAGCAAGATACATTCATTTTTCTAGTTTTTAGTTTAATTTTCCACAGAGTCCCAATCAAATCTTTTTTTCCTCCTCTATACACTATGAAATTTGTCTCTCTTATATTAACTCATTTTATATGGTCTTTTCCTAGTCCTAATTATCTTTGGATAGGACTTGCTGCATGTCTTGGGGTTCTTCCCACTCTGACTTTTTGTATCATGAGATATAATTTATTACATTTGATCCTTGATAACTTTGACAAGTACATGAGCCATTTGCATTTTAGGTGTTTTTCTCCATATCATTGTGGGTAATAAAAGAGATTTTTAAAATTACTAATTATGAGGATACTGTAATATTTACAAAATCTTCAAATATTGGAGCTAAGACTAAATGCTAGCCTTTATGACAGCTATGTCAGGCAATGTGTATAATACTTTGTATACATAAACTTTAAATCTTAGAAAAACCTTATAAGCCCACTAGTATTATCCTCATTTTTTAGGTAAAGAAATTGAGACCCAGAGAAAAGCATTCTATTATTATTCAAATCCATATCATGGTATACATAGCAAAGAAGACATTAGACATGAAGTCCGAAAATCCTCTCATCCAAGGTAAAAAGAGCTACAAGCTATTTTGATGTTTAATTAAAAAATCGATTTCCTGGACTCTACTATGGTTCATCATCAGTGCTATATTAGCATTATCCAGGGATGAAGCAAAGCAAAATTGTTATACATACAACCTCTGGAGTTGAGAATGACCTAACGCAAATTTCCACTCTGCCAATTTTTATTGACATGGCCACAAGTAAGTTCCTTAAATTCTGAATCTCAGTTTTCTCATGTACAAAATGAGAATAACAATACCTACCTTGAACATAAGTTTTGCTTTATCAAAAACTGATGTAAGCATCTGGACAAGTACTTGTCTGTGGGAAGGCCTCAACTTTAGCACTAACATTCTAAGAGTTTTTATGGATTTTTCAATGTCACTCTCTGAAATGATTATCCTGACATAGAACAACTATTTTATAGGTATGTTTAGATGGTCATGTAAAAAGTAAGGGTCAGTGTTTAATCATCCAAACTCTATCACCGCGATTGAAAATTACTTGAAAACTGTGCCTCTATATAGTGTGTGAACTGCATGTGCATATTAGTAACTGTTGATGAATTGAATTTTGTTTCCCCAAATTCATATGTTGCAGTCCTAACTCCCAATA
Organism: Piliocolobus tephrosceles; assembly: GCF_002776525.5. Classification (NCBI taxonomy): domain Eukaryota; kingdom Metazoa; phylum Chordata; class Mammalia; order Primates; family Cercopithecidae; genus Piliocolobus; species Piliocolobus tephrosceles. The sequence goes on from NC_045437.1 coordinate 40,923,191, forward strand.
CACCTCAAAATGTGACTGTATTCGGGGATACCTTCAAAGAGAGAATTAAGGTTAAATAAGGTCATATAGGTGGCCCTAATCCAATAGAAGAGGAAGAGACACAAAGGATGTTTACAGACAGACAAAAGACCACATGAGGACAGAGTGAGAAGGTGGCCATCTACAAGCCAAGGAGAAAAGCTTCAGGAGAAATCAAACCTGTTGACACTTTCATCTTAAACTTCTAGAGTCCAGAATTGTGAGAAAATAAATTTCTGTTGTTTTTTGTTACGATCTCAGGCTGTCCTTCTGTAGAAATCAAATGGAAGTTCTTATTTAACATATTGAAGCATCCAGTTCTACAACTGCAGTTAAAATAAGCGTATATTAAAAGAATATTTGTTTTACTTATACCTAGAGAAAGTACAATTCTCCATATTATTGTCAAAACAATTTTTCTAAATCATGACATACGTGTAGTTCCTCTGTTGAGAAACTTTCAGTGGTTCACTACTACCTCTAGGATAAGGCCTAATATTTCTAGCCTGATAGCACTATAGAAAAGAAACTTTCTCAGCCCATTTGTTATTTTTAGTGACACAGGAAAACCTAGTGTTTGTGAAATTATGAGTGTTTACCATCATGATGAACTACAATATCAAACATTACTCATAAATTATTCCTAAATAAGTCAGATAAAAGAATGAGACTAGATAAATGTTAGAAGATTTTCCCTTTTACCAAATATTCCATATTTAGCAGTCATAAGAAATGTGAAAATAATAAAGTTCAATTTTTAGTGCATGCCCACTATATGCCAGGTCTTGTGTAGTTTCAGGATAACTGAAACAAATAACAGCAATTTGGAGCCATTAGCACAAATTGCTTCTTCAGCAATTTGCTCTTTTAGCTAAGGTTAAGATTGTACTCGTGCAGTATTTTGCAATGGTACATAAGCTGATAACTTAAAATGTAGTCCACAACCAAGTAGATACTTCACTTGATAGGAAACTAAAGAAGCAAGGGTCTTAACTCCAATTAGCAGAGTTTCTACTTGAAACATTTAAAATGATAGCAGAAGTGATGAGAGTCTGGGGGAGATCTAAGCTTTCTAGGAAGGACTTGACAAATTGTGTCAAGGGCCTTAGAGCTATTAAATGTTCTAGCCTAATAATTTTATTTCTAAGATCTCATCTTCAGGAAACTGTCATTAACGTGCACAAAGCTACAACTGAAAATATAGTCAGTGAAGCACAATTTCTAATTTACAGTAGTAACGTTGTTTTAAAAAAAGTGTAATAGACCAATATGATTAAGAAACTTTTACTACAACTATGTAAAGGAATACCATATGAGCTTTATGAAAGTGACTATTCTATTTTGTTCCTTCCTTAGTATATATCATTAAGAACAGTGGTTGGAACATAGTAGATGGTTGGTAAATATTTTTTAGAATGAATAATGAATAAATGGCTAAATGTGGACATTAAAAATAATGCTTTTAAATACTTAAATATATAAAATACTCACAATCTATTAAAAAGCAGATTATAGAATTGTGTTTATAATGTGGCCACTGTCATGTCTATTCACCTGTTATTGTGTTCTCCAGATAAAAGGGCATAAATCACAGTTGAAAAAGGCATTTGCCTGTTGAGAATCAACATATTAAAACTTTTGTAGCTGTTTGAATAATATGCATCAGGAGAAATCCTTCAAATATGTCAACAGAAAAAGTAGAACACTCTGCTTTCTGAAAAGCACTTGCCTTGAGTAATTTTCCATTGCAGAAGCAATCTATCTGATGACTTTTCAAGACTCCTAGTCAATTAGAAACAAGTAAGCAAGCTAAAACACTTTTACATGCCAAATGATATCTAAAAATACTCCCTTTGGTTCAACTACCATTATGACAAACAACTTCACATAGTTTTTGACTAGTTTCTTTTACCAAAAAACAAAAACAAGAAGTCAAGCCTTCCCCCAAACATCCCCACCAAGAATTTCTATCCATAGCATTACAATTCAGAACTATTTGTTTTGATTAGAAGATTCAATAGAAGACCCCACACTGTCTCCTCTGCTCTCTTCATTTACTGTCAAACATTGAAAGGCAAGGGTACAGAAGCATATGGCTTTCTTCAAGATTTCAAATATAGCCAGAACAGACCCATAATTTCAATCCCTAAATACTCAGAATCAAAAGTTTGTAGACAGCATTGCTCACAAGTTTCCAAATAAAGGACCATTTATACTCTGATTTCTTCAGGAGACTTTGGATTCACTGCCTAAGCTCATATTATTCTATTGAATAAATAGGTGACACATAATATATTCCAACAGAACATAAAGAGCCCTAAAAAATTGAAATCTTATTGTATAAGACAAGGGATATTTCTTCCTTAGAGGAGGAAATGAGACTAGGGCAGATGAAAGTATTTGGAATATTTGAGGTACAAAAGAAATGAAAAAAGATCATGATGTATGTTCTTAACTACCTTCATCAATTAAGAGATAAAATCACCTACCTGTCAAAGATGAGGAGGCAGGATTGGGTTTAGGCTGAAGGAGGAAGGATTAAAATGAGGCATAGAACAGCTGTTGTGAGAAATACACCAGGATCCAAAGGAGATGAATAGATTGTTGAGTAGGAATGAAGAACCATTTGAATTTGAATAGCAGGAAGATGAGCAGGTTAGCATGGTTTAGAAATTTTTCAACTAATGTTCAGGAGTCCAGAAGTGGAAGCCAAGAGTGTATTTTGTGGAAGTTAATCAGGCTTAAGCTTTCACAAGAGGAGCCCAGAGGATTGTCAAGGAGGGAAAGACTGGTGAGTAGTGGGAAAATATTGTCAGTCTAGTATAGGCTAGAAGTACATTCTAGCATTAATGGGAGGAGGCAGGAAATTGGGAGAACATGGATAGTAACTAAGCTGCCACTTCTGTAAGATAAAATAAGAGAGGTAGTCATATGTAGGTTGTGGTCAAAGTGAGAAAGCTTATAGTTAAGTATGGGAGGATGAGAGTTCTGAGTGATGATAGTTTCTATAGTGTAACCATGGGAGGGTGACACTGATATGATCTGTACTTTCCTTGAGGCTCAAGAAGTAGGGATCAGATATCACAAGGGACCCTAACATAAGTGTTGACTCACCCAAGATGGTGATGGGGCAGAGAGAGGCAAGCTACTCAATTAAGTTGGTGCTATTCAATAAAACTCTCTAAAACAATAAAAAAGTTCTATAGCTGCAATGTCTGATCTGATTAGTCTCTAGCTATTAAGTTTTAAAAGTACTTAGTGCAATGAGGAACTAAATTTTAAATTTAATTTTAAATGACCTTATTATTAGCCACATGTGGCCAGTGGCTACTGCAAGCTCCACCTCCTGGGTTCACGCCATTCTTCTGCCTCAGCCTCTGGAGTAGCTGGGACTACAGGTGCCAACCACCACATCTGGCTAATTTTCTGTATTTTTAGTAGAGATGGGGTTTCACCGTGTTAGCCAGGATGGTCTCGATCTCCTGACCTCGTGATCCACCCATCTCAGCCTCCCAAAGTGCTGAGATTGCAGGCGTGAGCCACTGCTCCCAGCTGCTAGTGGCTACTATCTTAGTGCAGCATCCAGGGAATATAATGTATTTCCTTTGATTATCACAGTCTATCTTATATTAATATTATACTACTTTACATATAATGAATGAACGTTACAGCAGTAGAATTTCCCCTCTCGTCCCTTTGGTGATACTGTTGTCATACAGTTTAATTCTTCATGTATTATAAACACTATGATATATTATTTTGCTTTTATCAGTCAATAATCTTTAAAGGAAATTAAGACAAACAGTCTTTCATATATACTCTTATTTTAGCCATTTTTAGCATTTTGTATTTTCTAAGTAGATACAATATTTTTTCTGATATAATTTCCCTTCAGTAAGAAGAATGCTTCATTTATATTCCTTTTAGTGCAGTTCTGCTGGTAACAAAATCTCTCTGTTTCTGTATGCCTCCAGAAAGCTTATCTGCCACCATCAAGTCGGCTTCATCCTGGGGATGCAAGGCTGGTTCAACATAGGCAAATCAATAAACGTAATACATCACATAAACAGAAACAATGACAAAAACCACATAATTATCTCAAGAGAGGCAGAAAAAGCCTTTGACAAAATTCAACAGCTCCTCATGCTAAAAACTCTCAATAAACTAGGTATTGATGGAACGTATCTCAAAATAATAAGAGCTATTTATGACAGACCCACAGCCAATATCATACTGAATGGGCAAAAACTGGAAGCATTCCCTTTGAAAACTGGCACAAGACAAGGATGCCCTCTCTCACCACTCCATTCAACATAGTAGTGGAAGTTCTGGCCAAGGCAATCAGGCAGGAGAAAGAAATAAAGGGTATTCAATTAGGAAAAGAGGAAGTCAAATTGTCTCTATTTGCAGATGACATGATTGTTTGTTTAGAAAACCTCAGCGTCTCAGCCCAAAATCTCCTTAAGCTGATAAGAAACTTCAGCAAAGTCTCAGGATACAAAATCAATGTGCAAAAATTACAAGCATTTCTATACACTAATAATAGGCAGAGAGCCAAATTATGAGTGAACTCCCATTCACAATTGCTACAAAGAGAATAAAGTACCTAGGAATGCAACTTACAAGGGATGTGAAGGACTTCTTCAAGGAAAACTACAAACCACAGCTCAAGGAAATAAGAGAGGACACAAACAAATGGAAAAACATTCCTTGCTCATGGATAGGAGGAATCAATATCACGAAAATGGCCATACTGCCCAAAGTAATGTATAGATTCAATGCTATCCCAATCAAGCTACCATTGACTTTCTTCACAGATTTGGAAAAAAAACTACTTTACATTTCATATGGATGCCCTCTGTCACCACTGGTAAAAGTGAGAGCCCACATAGCCAAGACAATCCTAAGCAAAAAGAACAAAGCTGGAAACATCATACCACCTGACTTCAAACTATACTACAAGTCTACAGTAACAAAAACAGTCTGGTACTGGTATCAAAACAGATATATAGACCAATGAAACAGAACAGAGACCTCAGAAATAATGCCACGTATTTACAACCATCTGATCTTTGACAAATCTGACAAAAACAAGCAATGGGAAAAGGATTCCCTATTTAATAAATGGTGTTGGGAAAACTGCAAGCCATATGCAGAAAGCCGAAACTGGATCCCTGCTTTACACCTTATACAAAAATTAACTCAAGATGGATTAAAAACTTAAACGTAAGACCTAAAACCATAAAAACCCTAGAAGAACACCTAGGCAATACCATTCAGGACATAGGCATGGGTGAAGACTTCATGATGAAAACACCAAAAGCAATGGCAACAAAAGCCAAAATAGACAAATGGGATCTGATTAAACTAAAGAGCTTCTGCACAGGAAAAGAAACTATCATCAGAGTCAACGGACAACCTACAGAATGGGAGAAAAATTTTGCTATCTATTAATCTGATGAAGGGCTAATATCCAGAATCTACAAAGAACTTTAACAAATTTACAATAAAAAAAACCCCACCAAAAAGTGGGCAAAAGATGTGATCAGACACTTCTCAGAAGAAGATATTTATGCAGCCAACAAACATATGAAAAAAAACTCATCATCACTGGTCATTAGAGAAATGCAAATCAAAACCACAATGAGATACCATCTCACGCCAGCTAGAACGGCGATCATTACAAAGTCAGGAAACAACAGATGCTAGAGAGGATGTGGAGAAATAGGAATGCGTTTACACTGTTAGTGGGAGTGTAAATTAGTTTAACCATTGTGGAAGACAGTGTGGTACTTTCTCAAGGATCTAGAACTAGAAACAGCATTTGACCCAGCAATCCCATTACTGAGTATACACCCAAAGGATTATAAATCATTCTACTATAAAGACACATGCACATGTATATTTATTGCAGCACTATTCACAATAACAAAGACTTGGAACCAACCTAAATGCTCATCAATGATAGAATGGATAAAGAAAATATGCCACATATACACCATGGAATACTCTGCAGCCATAAAAAAAGGATGAGTTCATGTTCTTTGCAGGGGCATGGATGAAGCTGGAAACCATCATTCTCAGCAAACTAATGCAAGAACAGAAAACCAAACACTACATGTTCTCACTCATAAGTGGGAGTTGAGCAATGAGAACACATGGACACAGGGAGGGGAACACACACTGGGGCCTGTTGCGGGGTAGGGGGCTAAGGGAGGGATAGCATTAGGAGAAATACCTAATGTAGATGACTGGTTGATGGGTGCAGCAAACCACCATGGCAAGTGTATACTATGTAAGAAACCTGCACGTTCTGCACATGTACCCCAGAACTTAGAGTATAATGATAAAAATGTTGTAGAAAGAGAGAAACTGATGATTTTTTTTTTCATCAACCTTATTTCCATCTTGCTTAAATGCCTGTGGAAGAATGGCTTTAACAGTATTTAGCGGTTCTTCCTACCCATTCAGTGGCCTGAGTGGTAGGAGGGCAAACCACCTTTCAGTGGCAGGCTGAGTGTTTCAGTGTTCAGTAGGTAACTGCTGAATAGGCACAAAGCACAAGTGCAACCTGCACACCTTCAGGCCAGTCTGCAACCTCACACTAAGTAGCAGTGAACTCAGGTGCTTAAGAAGTCTGTTCACCCTGAAATTCCTCCTTGGTTACAGCTTTTTCAGCAGCAACGTTCTCTTTCTTTACAATCTTTTCAGGATTTTTGTAGAAGTAGAGATCAGTCATAATCTCCCATGGGTGTTCACAGGAGATGGCGCCAAGCACGTGTATAACTTCTTGACCACCATCCACCACATCAGGCCCACCGAGTGAGCTGTTGTTGCGTGGGATGGAAATGTCCACATAGCACGGAGGAAAACCCGTGTGACCTAGAGCAATGGTAGACAGGTTTGCATAACATGCCTCTATGAGACGCTTGTGGTCAGCCCTGGAATCAGTAACCACCAGCAATGCAACTCCTTTAAGGCTGCCTGGATCTGGTTAATGAAGTTTCCAAGAGGAAGTGGTCATCAACAGGAGTAGCTCCAATGGCAGCGGTAAACTTCAGCACAGCCTGGTGGCCAGTGGGTTTCCAATCGCAGCAATGACATGAGCTGCCAGCAGAAGCCTCTAGGTCCTCTTCAGATTTATGATGCAGATGCTATCAGTTTTTCTTTTGTAAAAGTGCTGTTCCATTTGGAAGTCAAGGATGGTGCCACCTGAGTGGGTTCATACTACAAGAAATTTGAGGACATTTTCTGTCCTTCATTTTCAGGACATCAAGGGCTCTGAACATCGTGAAAATTTCCCTTTAAGTTCCCTTTATGTCGTGCCACAAATCTAGAACAAGTCCATGTGGATCTCTCCACAGTGCAAAGCTGTGGGAAGGTTTTAAACTGAAAATTTAGTATGTTTAATAAAGACAGGACAATTCAGATAATATATTGATCTATTTTCTCTTGAGTAGGCATTTGTTGTTTGTGCCTTTCAAATAATGTGTCCATTTATAAAAATTGACCAATTTATATAATATATTGGCATGAAGTTGTGATACCCTTATTACCTTTTAAACAATAATATAACCCAGTGATTAATATAATTCAGTAGTCAGTACCATTCAGTTATTATATATGTGTAACCATCAACACAGTCAATTCGAGAACATTTACATCACCTCAAAAAGGAGCTATGTGCCTTTTAGCTGTAAATACCCTATCTTCCCATTTCCTGTCCACTCTCTCCTAGCCCTAGGCAACCAGTAATATAGTTTCTGTCTCTGTAGACTTACCCATTGTGGACATTTACTGTAAATGAAATCATAAAATATGTAGAATTTTATCTGTGTTTTACTTTAAATATTTTCTGTTGGCCTCTCTTTGAGTTTACTATTCTTTTCTTCTTTGTCTAGTCTCCCTTTATACCTGTCAATTTTAAACAATTTTAGGTGTATTTTTGAGTTCTAAAATTTTCATTTTGTTATTTTTAGTTTCTCTTTTTCTGCTAAAGTTTTTAATCTCATTAGTCATTCTTTCATCTCTATTCTATCAGTTTTTTCTTTTTTTATGTCATTTGTGTGTATTCTTTCATTGATTATTTTTTCAATTCATTTGGGGCTGTATTCTTCCTGTTTCTTTACATGTGCCCAAATTGTTTATATATATGAAAATTTTAAAAAATAATGATATATTCTGAACTAGAAAATATTTTTTAATAATATTCTCTTTTTTGGTCAGTTGCTGTGAGAGGCTGATTATTCAGATTCTACCATGCATCCAACTCACTTGGAGCTGGACGATGTCTTTATTTCTAGTTCAAATCATACTATAGCTCTAATTTCCTTTTATACTCATCCCAAATAAGCTGTGCTGCTACCAAAGAGTTGATCTCTTTGATCTTATTAGTTCAAAAAGCATTTGGTTGCTTACACAGTCACTTTCAGACCGTATACAATTCTAGCAGGGCCCTGAAACCCAAGCATAGAATGACACAGATATTTTCCTGCTTTTCAGGTTTGTCCTTTCTGTTTCTTACCAGAATTCCTGTGGGGGAGAATTGTTGGGCTAAATTTTTTTTCACTGGAGTTCTTCCATTTGTAATCCACTGCAGCAGCCATATTATCATTAAAAGCTTCAGTAGTACAATTTTTTAATTCTAGCAAAGTCTCCCTGCTTATTCTGAAGATGTGCTATTCGACCCATCAACACCCAGAACAGGTAATTTGTCCCAAGAAAACAGTATAGGACTTTGATCACCAAGAAAAGTGTTTTTCTACTTAGAATTTAGTTTTATTTAGATCTGTTTGCATCTATTGCTATTTAGTGGTTTAAAGTATGAATTTTAGTCTATCCTATGATTTACCTATTACTGTTTGATGGATTAAAGAAAAGTGTAAACTTCAGTTTATCCCGTGTTTTCTAGTTGCAGGAACAATCTTTTGTGACCTTCTACATTCTATCTGAAAGTAAACCCTTGGTGGCTTTTACATTGTTTCTTGAATACCTTATAATCCCCCAGTTTTGTTCATTTATTAAAATACTTCCTAGCATTATGTCTGTACACAGTGGCTATACTAAACTTATTTAATTATTGATCATAATTATATATTGTGAAAAATTCTGTAGTGTCATATTCTTCATGATTATCATCATCATTTCATTTTAATATATAGTATGATGACATTTTGCTGTTTTTATTTTTGTGATGGAGCTTCTTGACTTTTGGAATAAGCAAGTTTATGTAACATTTGAAATCTGACTCTTGCTACAGCCTCAACAAATTAAATTTCCTATATTTTAATTTTCATATCCTAGCAAGTACATTTTTTTTACACATTTGTATAAGACGTTTGTAAACTATACTCTATTTGTAGAGTATACAAATAGAAAATTTGTATAATTGTTAAGAATCATACAAATTTAGCCCAAAAGTTCTTCTGCACAGGAATTCTGGTAAGAAACAGAATGGACAAACCTGAAAAGCAGGAAAACACCTCAATTTTGTTCTATGCTTGAGTTTCAGGGCCCTGGTAGACCTTAAAACCAAAGTAGTTGGAGTTTAAATCTTAACTTTATCACTGGGTGATCTTAGGCAAGTTTCTTATTCTCCATGTGCCTAAGTTTCCTGAATTGTAAAATGAAGATAAACAGGAATTATACCTTATAAGGTTCTTAACAGGTTTAAATAAATACATATTTTAAAGTACTTAGGATAGTGGCTGGTATTAAAAAAAAGGTACTCTAAGCCTAGGCAATATAATGAGACTCTGTCTCTATAAAAAAATAAAAATTATCCAGGTGTAGTGTTATTTGCCTGTGGTCCTCACTACTTGGGAGGCTGAGGTGGAAGGATCTCTTGAGGCCAGGAGTTTAAGTTCATCCTGGGCAACATAGTGAGACTCTGTCTCTACCCACCCACCCCCAAACTAATTAATTAATTTAATGAAGCATTTTAAGAAACACTCTAAGAGAGTCTGTTTAATAAATAAGATGTTTTTAATCTTCAGAGCAATATCATTATCAAAATGAGATTTTATTCTTAGTCTCATAAAAACCTCACAAGACAAGGATGCCCTCTCTCACTACTCCTGTTCAACACGGTATTGGATGTCCTGGCCAGGGCAATCAGGCAATACAGAAATAAAAGATATTCAAATAGGAAGGGAGGAAGTCAACTTATCTTTGTTTGCAGATGACATGATTGTATATCTAGAAAACCCCATCATCTCAGCCCATAAGCTTCTTAAGCTGATAGGCAACTTCAGCAAAGTCTCAGGATACAAAATCAATGTGCAAAAATTGCTAGTATTCTTATACACCAACAACAGGCAAGCAGAGAACCAAATCATGAATGAGCTCCCATTCACAATTGCTACAAAAAGAATAAAATACCTAAGAATACACCTAACAAGGGAAGTGAAGGACCTCTTCAAGGCGAACTACAAACCACTACTCAGGGAAATCAAAAAGGATACAAACAAGTGGAGAAACATTCTATGCTCATGGATAGGAAGAATCAATATCCTGAAAATGGCCACACTGGCTAAAGTAATTTATAGATTCAATGCTATTCTCATTAAACCACCATTGACATTCTTCACAGAATTAGAAAAAACTTTAAAAATTCAGATGGAACCAAAAAAAAGAGCCCAAAGGCTAAGTCAATCCTAAGTAAAAAGAACAAAACTGGAGGCATCATACTACCTGACTTCTAACTATACTACAAGGCTACAGTAACCAAAACAGCATGACTTCAACCTATACTACAAGGCTACAGTAACCAAAACAGCATTGGTACATTAACAGACACATAGACCAATGGAACAGAGTAGAGAACTCAGAAATATGACTGAATGCATACAGCCATCTGATCTTTGACAAACCTGACAAAAACAAGCATGGGGAAACGATTCCCTAATTAATAAATGGTGCTGGAAAAACTGGCTAGCCATATGCAGGAAATTGAAACTGAACCCCCTCTTTACACCATATACCAAAATGAACTCACTATGGGTTAAAGACTTAAATGTAAAACCCAAAACTATAAAAACCCCAGAAGAAAATCTAGGCAATACCATTCAGGACATAGGCATGGGCAAAGATTTCATAATGAAGATGTCAGAAGCAATTACAACAAAAATGAAAATTATCAAATGGGATCTAATTAAACTAAAGAGTTTCTAAACAGCCAAAGAAACAATCATCAGAGTGAACAGACAACCTACAGAATGGGAGAAAATTTTTGCAATCTATCCACCTGACAAAGGTCTGATATCCAAAATCTGCAAGGAACTTAAATTTATGAGAAAAAAAAAAAAAAACAAGCAGCTCCATTAAAAAGTGGGCAAAAGATATGAACAGACACTTCTCAAAAGAAGACATACAAGTGACCAACAAACATGAAGAAAAGCTCAACATTACTGATCATTAGAGAAATGCAAATCAAAACCACAATGAGATACCATCTCTTGCCAATCGGAATTGCTATTATTAAAAAGTCAAAAAACAAAAGATACTGTGGAGAAAAGGGAACACTTTAACACTGTTGGTAAGAGTGTAATGTTCAACCATTGCAGAAGACAGTGTAGCGATTATCTCAAAGATCTAGAAGCAGAAATAGCATTTGACCCAGCAATTCCATTACTGGGTATATATCAAAAGGAATATAAATCATGCTGTTATAAAGATACATGCACGGGTTTGTTAGTGTAGCTCTATTTACAATAGCAAAGTCGTGGAATCAACCTACATGCCTATTAATGATAGACTGGCTAAAGAAAATGTGGTACATATACACCATGGAATACTACGTAGCCATAAAAAAGAATTAGTTCATGTCCTTCATAGGGACATGGATGTAGTTGGAAGCCATTATCCTCGGCAAACTAAGGCAGGAACAGAAAACCAATCACCACAAGTTCTCACTTATTATTATATTTTATTTTGAGATGGAGTCTTGCTCTGTCGCCAGGCTAGAGTGCAGTGGCACAATCTTGGCTCACTGCAACCTCCGCCTACTGGGTTCAAGTGATTTCCCTGCCTCAGCCTCCCGAGTAGCTGGGACTACAGGCATGCACCACCATGCCCAGCAATTTTTTGTATTTTAGTGGAGATGGGGTTTCACCATGTTGGCCAGGATGGATTCCATCTCCTGATCTCTTGATATGCTGCCTTGACCTGCCAAAGTGCTGGGATTACAGGCATGAGCCACCACACCCGGCCTTGTTCTCACTTTTAAGTGGGAGCTGATTGATGAGAACACATGACATGGGTCGGGGGAACAACACACATTGGGCATCTGTTGGGGGAAGGGAAAGCATCAGGAAGAATCGCTAATGGATGTTGGGCTTAATACCTGGGTGATGGGATGATCTGTGCAGTAAACCACCATGGCACACATTTACCTATGTAGCAAACCTGCATATCCTGTGCCTGTACCCCTGAACTCAAAAGCAAAGTTGAAAAAAAAAAAAAAAAAAGAAAAAGAAAATCTAGAGATATGAAGGTGGCAGTGTCAGGGAACTGGTGGTGGGAACCACCTGACCAGACCAAGCAGCATGTAGGCCATGGTGGGACACCCGAGGGAGAATGCTACACAGATGAGGTTTATCAGAACCAGATCTTGTGGAACTACACTTCAAAGGGCTAGGAACCCACAAACTCTACACAGTATCACATGAATGCCCTCTGTAAGGGTGAAGGGCCTGGTAGGATGGAAGGATGGAGGCAAGGCCAGAGAGGGTAGATTCCTCTCTGGGAAAAAGAAGAGCCCTGGGAACTGTGGAATGAGGGGTGTGGGTACCAGTGAAGGAGAAAATGCCTTCTCACACCCCACCTCCTTTCATTGACTTTGGGAGCGATGTCTTTGGAGAGGGCCTTGCCCATATCACATCAGATGTATTAAATATATTAAAATGCATCCACATCACTATGAAACATTTTCATTATAGAAATAAGAGGTTGAATAGCTTTTTCTAATTTTGCTTCTGAAATATAACTATTTTGCAGGAAAAAAAAAAAAAAGAAAACCAAGATGTATTTATTTAAGAAGGGATATACAAATCTATCAGTAGATATGTCTGATAAAGTCATTCAGGCAGACTGTCAGGGATCTTACTTTTCATAAAGATATAGTAAATTTTAATTAAAAATAGAAATTTACCAGAATATTATTTAAGTTTTCTGCTTGCCATGAGTAGCTCTGTCAATTTTACACAAAACTACATTGTAGGTCATCTTCTAAACTCTATCTTCTTCATACTGCTTTTCTATATCTTATTTAAGGACAATGCAAGAGTGAGAGAGAAAGTAAGTTGTCTGTTTGACTAATTTAACAAGCACAGTCCCATGATTTTGCTCTCTAAAATATTTTTAAAAATTTTTATAACAATACATTTGCCAATAGTTACATTGTTCCTATGCTATTTGTTTCTAGAAAATATATATTAATGATGGCAAAAGGTCAGGGCTTTTTATTTGTTTTGTCTTGTTTTGATTTAAGAGAATGTACAAACACAAAGTCCTAGCTCATTTGTCAAATGATGCCATAATTAATGAAGACTATTCTTAAATTCTGAAAAATATGGCAGTGCTATCTTTAGATTTCCAGAAGGTGGTACTATTGCTACATACAAGAAGACAGAATGCATGACCTGAAAAACAGTTATTTTAATATATATATATATGTATATATTTATCAGATTTGACTTTCAGTAGCATTTTCTAAAGTGTATTCTAAAGTATAGGGACTTCCTTGAATACTAAATCAAAACATTAATTCTTAGTGAGTTAAACAAAGTTAAGACAGCTTACACAAGACTTCTTAGAACCTTTTAATATGCTGATATGGTATGTGAATCGAAGATTTAGTGTGAAGCATTTCTCGTAATTATTTTACCCTGCAATTCCCTTTTCACAGAATGTATTTAAGGATTTGTTTTTAATGGAATGAACTTAAGGAAATCTTTTTAGAGGAATTCAAACCCAATAGAATATGTCATGACAATCCACAGAATGGGAGAATTTTTTTGCAAATGATATCAGTAATAAGATAATTGTATCTAACTATATCAAGAACTATTATATATCAAAAATAAAACACAAATAATCCAATTAAAATGGGCAAATAATATGAACAAGCATTTCTTCAAAGAAGATACACAAATGGCCAATAAGCATGTAGAAAGATTCAACATCATCAGTCATTAAACAAAGCAAATCAAAACCACAATGAGATACCATCTTGCACCCACTGGAATGACTATAATAAACAGAAGATAATAACACATGTTAGTGAAGATGTGCTGCTGGAAGTGTAATTGATGCAGTCACTTTGAAGAACAGTTTAGCAATTCCTCAAAATGTTAAACATAGGGTTACCATATGACCCAGCAATTCCACTCCTAGCTATATACCTAAGAGAAATGAAAACATATATGCATATAAAAATTTGTATATGAATGTTCATAGCAGCATTATTCATAATAGCTAAAAAGGAAACAACCCAAATTCCGTCATCTGATAAATGGATAAATACAACTATTGTATATTTATTCACTGGAATATTATTTGGCCAAAAAAAAAAAAAAAAAAAGACTACTGACATATGCTACAACATGGAAAACTCTTGAAAACATTATGCTAAGAAGCCAGTCACAAAGGACCACAAACTGTTTAGTTTTACATAGGAAATATCCAGTACAGGCAAGTTTATAGGAACAGGAAGTAGATCATTGGTTGTCTAGGGTGTGGGTGGGTGGTAACAAGATTTCAAACATCTATCTAGACATTTGGATCTCTCCTTGAAGAGTTAAACTATGTATTTCTGAGTCTCAGTAGCCAATCCTGGGGCATGTGTGCTTTTCCCTTTTCCCTTTTGTGTGAAAACTATATATATATATATATATATATGTATTATACTTTAAGTCCTGGGATACATGTAGAGAACTTGCAGGTTTGTTACATAGGTATACACGTGCCATGGTGTTTTGCTGCACCCATCAACCTGTCATCTACGTTAGATATATTTCTTCTAATGCTATCCCTCCCCTACCCCTACCCCCTTACAGGCCCTGGTGTGTGAGGTTCCCCTCCCTGTGTCCCTATGTTTCATTGTTCAACTCCCACTTATAAGTGAGAACATGTGGTGTCTGGTTTTCCGTTCCTGTGTTAGTTTACTGAGAATGATGGTTTCCAGCTTCATCCATGGCCCTGCAAAGGACATGACCTCATCCTTTTTTATGGCTGCATAGTATTTCACTGTATATATGTGGCACATTTTCTTTATGCATTCTATCATTGATGAGCATTTGGGTTGGTTCCAAGTCTTTGCTATTGTGAATAGTGCCACAATAAACATAAGCATGCATGTGTCTTTTTAGTAGAATGATTTATGTATTATTAAATTAGAAATCAATCTATTCACTAAAAAAGGTAGAAAGTAGTCATTAGTAATTAGTTGATAGATTGTAACTGTGTAGATCAGTATTTTTGTTTTCTTGATCTTTGAATTAGAGTGAAGTATTAAGTACCTAATTGCTAGTGATATTTCTATTTCTTATTGTGCTTTCTGTAGCTTATGCT
This sequence comes from Piliocolobus tephrosceles, assembly GCF_002776525.5. Lineage (NCBI taxonomy): Eukaryota > Metazoa > Chordata > Mammalia > Primates > Cercopithecidae > Piliocolobus > Piliocolobus tephrosceles. The sequence continues at coordinate 40,938,779 of NC_045437.1, forward strand.
GTATTAAGATACTTTACTATTTGGTGAATATGTATTCAAAATTATCTTCCTTTTTTGAGTTGCAAGTTCCTTCCTTATGATTTCCACATATCAGTACTAATTGTGTCTTTTGAGACAACATAGAGTAAATCACATTTGTCTTCTATGTTCTAACAAAAGCTGATTCCAAGCCATATAATCTTTTCTTTGGAAGAATTATCCATAGATTCTTTAACCATTGCTCATATGATGAAGCTTTGGGTTATATCTTTCTCCACATGATCACTGTTTTTATCAAAGATGCTAACTCATCAGGTACGTTGTTTTCCATAATGTATTTACCAGCATAATCTAAGGACATTATTGCCATTGAAATAAGTTAACAATAGCAATTCAAAAGTTCACTCTTAGAACAATTACTTTTCTTTGTCTGAATATAATGACTTACATAAAAAAAAGAAAAATTGAAGATGGTACAAAACATATTTTTATATTTTGCTTTCAACAAAGGATAATCATCAGTTGGCTTATCCACAAACAGCGAGTATTTGTTCTGAATGGAAAAACAGCTAATGTAGCTTAATGTTTCTATTCAAACATAGTAAATAATTGTAGAATAGCTTGAATGAATATGAAAGCTTATAACTCTCTTAATTTGAAGACTAGTGCCACAAAATGAATGCTAATAGAGCAAAATAGTATTTATTTTCGTGTCCTCATTTATGTGGAAATAATAGGGTTATGCCTTTTTATATAATGAAGGAAGCAAACCCTAAGGTGGCTAAAAACCTTCAACATTGGGTGCAATATGCTTAGGGGGTTTAAGTAGGAAGATGATAGGAGAATGTGGGGAAGTTGGGCAAGACAGTGGAAGTTGAGAAGGTAAAGTGAATATAAGGTTGATAAGAATGTTTCTTCTAACTTTGGTGGTGGCTGTTGGTATAAAACAAAAATGGGACTTAATGAAGCTAAATTATGCATTTTCCTTATGTGACTTTCCCCACCCTCACTTCAATATGATCTCATATTTTTATTGAAGAGCAAAGAAACCAACCTGTAGCTTTGGGACAGAAAGATATAGAAACTTAAGCCCAGACAATAAAGTGAAAAGTTTAAAAGTTCACTAATTTACTAGTTTGAAGCCATGGGAACATTCAGTGACAAAAAATATGTAAGTATCACTAGTACTCCCTTCACAAATGAGGTAATAATATAGAAACTCATTTATATTTGTGAATAATTTTCTAGTTTACCAATTTCCCATATTATCTCATTAAATCTTCAGAGCAACTGTATACACAACATGTGACTTGTCCATAGACACACAGGTAGTGGCAGAGCCAGTGCTCAAACTGATGTATTCTATTGCTGCTGGAACATAGCACATTAGGAAAATACAATTTAATACATCATTCACCTCAATACTCAAATACTTCTAGACCTCAGACTTATGGTTTTGTAGTAGTAAGGCAAGGCTAATTAAATATTTAAGTATGTGCAACACACCCACACACTTACATATATGGCCATTCACACATACTCATATGTGTATGTATATGCACATTTCCATACCTATGCACACACAAACTGAATAAATATTTCTTAACTATGTTGCTCCTACTAAAGTATAAGCTTCCAGAGGGTAAGGATGTTAGTTTTTATATTCATTGCTGTATCTCAAACACCTGAAGGAATTACTGGTACATAACAGGTGGTCAAGAAACATTTTTAAAATAAAAGCACCAGTGAGGTGTTAATAATTATGGTTATTTTGCAAATGATGTTTATGTATATTTTCTGTATTATTTAATAATAATCTTTCTTAGACAAAACTAAATAGAGAGAGTAAGCACGTAGTTAGTGAGACAGGCATAGATAAAACCAGTGGTAGAAACAAGTAAGCACTCAACATTCATGAGGCATAAAATATTCAAGACAGTTATGATGTTCTTAAATAGGCTATTCATTGTTGACATTCGTTCCGACCCCATGTGTCTTTGGCTGAAGCTGCTCAGGAGGTTATTAGGAAGCTAGTGGCTCATACTACTTGCTCCTCCATGGAATACAGTCCGCATGTGTTGCCTCCAGGTACCTTCCATCTGCTTAGTCCTCTTTCTCACCTTCAACCCTAGTCCTTGTAACCACACTGTAAGCAGGAGAGGTTGATGTGTCAGAGAGTGAACTCAAGCAAGAGTAAGAGAAAAAGTGAACAAATGAACATTATGTAACACAGAACATGTATCATGCTACCCTTATCCTGCTTGGATTCCAGACTAGGTATATTAAACTACCACATTTCTTTCCTCTTGCTTCTTGCAGTATTTTAGTTTTTAATTGATTTAATGAACTGCAATTATTTTCTGTTCTAATTACCTCTGGGACAGCCTGCTTTGCATATGAATACTTAGAGACTACCATACATCAAGTTGTTTCCTACCACTGTGATGATTTATTTTAAATAAGTTGGAGAAAGATTAATTTCATGATGAAGTCACTTTATTTCACTTGCCTGTCAATTGGAATCATAGCTGGCAAGCCTAGATAATGTAGATGCCTTGTCTTACGTGTTACATTTCATGTGTCAAAATTGAAGAAAAGTTTGAAATCTCTGAATAAGTAAACTAGCATTCTGGATTCAAGGTTATTAAATTAGAATCTGAAACATTTACTGACAGACCAGTTGGCCCTTCAAAGTGTTGAGATTAATTACAGAATATGGCTAAAAAGAAAATAAAGCATAGAATTCCATCAGGTTCTTCAATATAAAAGTCAAATATTTTTCAGTTCCTACAATTTTTTTTGAATACTACAGAGGAAGAAATGCCTAAATTTACCATATAGTCTTCTCATTTGAATAAAAAATATTCAAATTTAAGGAAATATTTAAAACTTATTATTTTTACTTTGAAAGTAAATGGCAAACTTGAAATATTTTAAAGAGTAAAAGCTTTATGAGATGCTACTATTAATATTTGTTGTTATAGTAAGTGATAGAAACAATAAAAATTTTATTAGGAATGTTATGCAATTCTCCTTTTTCTACTTCTTTGTTACGCAATTTGAAATATGAATTTTCAATTAAGTTGCTTTGCCAACAGAGCTGTATAACCAGTCTCCTCAAAGCAGCACTCCTGACTATAGCACTGAATCATATAATTATAATGCATCATCTACAGCTGGCCAGTCCCTCCATTCTGAATTTATAGTAAAATAACTTACAGCTATTTGAACACCAGCTAGTGGTCTGGCTTCAAATTCGCAAACAGAAATATTTTTAAATTACTCGTGTTGCCTTTTGTTACCTATTTTTGCAGCGTGCTTTTCAGGAAAACAAGATATTTCTTTTTATTTAAATCTCTTCAAATTGTTGATTGTGACATACATGTTTGGCTCAAGTGAAGGGGGGATATCAAAAAGGGAGACGTCAGAAATTAATTACAGTTGTTAACTAAATTCTTAACATATTCTGCTGAAAGCTAAAACACAGACACTAGCTTAATATGAAACTGATAGACAATGTGTGTTTCTGTTTCTTCACTTCTAGAGGAATTCTAGAGAAAGTAGGTAAGGCTACAGTATTTAGAAAAACTATAATTCAAAAATTTGCAAAATATTTGGCATCTGAAAGAGTTTTAGTTGCTCTATATCACTCCCTTTCCAGAGTAAAAGGTGATCACAGAGAATGCAGGAATGTCTGGTCCTAAAGGAAAGTAGTGTCAGAGAAGAATTTTAAAAAGGGCTAAAGAAAGTAGGTAAATGGATGGGTACATGTGTACAGTCAATGTTCTTTCACACATCTCTAAGCTTCTGCTTATAGTTTTGCCTCTTCACAGAGTTCATACTTTTTATTTATATTATATTCTAAATTTGATATCATATAGAATCTGGAAAGATATTGGAACTGGTCTAAAAGGAAACATCAGGATTTCAATCATTATGTATAGATTACATAGATTTAGTATATTTAAAAAAGGAAGATACAAAGATTTCTGTTTCCAGTGAAGACGAAGGGTAAATTTGGAGGGATCAGATTTACCTTCCATATAAAAAACAAAAAACTGAACAATATTTATGAAACGATTTTCAGGACTTCAAACATCAAGTAATAAAAGGTAGTGATTCCTTAAGAGATGTGAAACATGTGATGAGACCTATGATTACCCCAGAGTTTCTAGGTCATAGCAAAAGGAGATAAAACCCAGACAAAGCCTGGCAGTCTCTCTAAAGTTGAGAAGATAAAACTAGGGGTCTGAGGAGGCCACAGGAGTTACAGTTCATAGGGCAGTTAGAGTTATAGTTAGAGTTCATAGGGCAGAGTAGACAGAGTATCGCAAAAGAGAGTGCTGCATAGAGAGTGAGTCAGTTCCGGAGATCTTCAGAGTCTCCCTTGAGTTTTCAGCTGACTGCTGATCAATTCATGAGTGGGAGAAAACTACCCAAGGGTGAAGAAAGAAGCACCAGAAAGAATTAGAGGAAATAATGCCTGGGGCTTACATATGGTGCCAACCAGCATGGGAAATTTCATAATTCATGTAGAAAGTTCTCAGAAGTGGTTTGCCTCGGTAGTAGCAAAATCAACTCTAGACTCAGTACTGCTCTGGTTCTTCCTAATGATACCTACAAGGAAGAACACAATGGATGAAAGTTTTTCTAATTAACTTACTATCCCAGATCAAAGTTTAAGAATATTTATAGGATTATAAAAAATACAAGATTTAACAAGATAAAATTCATAGTGTGATTCATTCAGTTAAAAATCACTGTCATACAAAGAAAGATTTAATCTATAAGCAGGAGAAAACCTATCAATAATAAAAACCAATCCAGATGTAATACAGAAGATATAATTATTAGACAAGGACTATAACTATACACCCTATGTTCAAGAAGCTGGAGTAAGGATTGGACACATTAAATAGAAACATAGAAGACAGCAAAAAGGCCCAAATTGGGCTTCTGGATGTATAAATTACAATGCTTGAAATGAAAAATACACTGGATGTGATTAATGACAGATTAGAGGTTGTAGAAAGAAATGATTGTTGAACTTGAAGATGCAACAAATATATTTTATATCCAAAGAAACACAGAGAGAAAATGACTGAAAAAATTTAAAGAGCATTAGTGAGTGTTTGATATTTCTTATAATGCAGGTCTGCTGGAGATGAAGTAAATTCTTTCAGTTTTCATCTGCTTCCAAAATGTCTTTATTTTGACTTCATTTTAACATATTTTTTTGGCTGGATATAGATTTACAGACGAACAGTTTTCCCCCAGCAATTTAAAGATGATATTTCATTGTTTTGTTTCTTTCAATTTTTTTTCTGATATGTCAGCTGTCAATGTTTTTCCTTGTACGGAATATTTCTTTTTTCTTTCTTCTTCTTCTTTTTTTTTTTTTTCTTTTTGAGACAGAGTCTCCACCCAGGCTGGAGTGCAGTGCAAGATCTCAGCCCACTGCAACTTCCACCTCTCTAGTCCAAGTGATTCTCCTGTTTCAGCCTCCCAGGTTGCTGGGATTACAGGCGTGCACCACCACAAACGACTACTTTCTGTATTTTTAGTATAGACTGGGTTTCACCATGTTGGCCAGGCTGGTCTCGAACTCCTGACCTCAGGTGATCTGCCTTCCTCAGCCTCCCAAAGTGCTGGGATTACAAGTGTAAGCCCCCCTGCCTGGCCTTTTCTTCTTTGATTTCAATATTTTCTAATGATTTTTATATTGTAGAGCTCTCACCATGACATAGTGAGGTATGATTTTCTTTGTATTTTACTATTACTAGATTTCATTAACTTCTAAGATCTGTGGTTGATGTCTTTCATTAGTTTTAGAAAATTGCCATCCATTATTTCTTTCAATATTTTTTCTGGTCTGTTCTATTTTCTTGTCTGGGACTCCAACTACACATATGATAACTTACTTGATAATCTATAACAGTTTGGATGTCTTTATTCTTTTCCTTTATAGTTTTTTTCTGTTTGAATAATTTATGTTTTCTACAAATTCACTGATTCCTTCCTCTGATTATTAGCATGCTGAATAATTATAATTATTTAATTATGATTATATTATAACAATATATTATACTTATATAATATGATTTCTATAATTATATATTATAATTATATTAACTATATTAATAGTAATTATAATAATCTTTGCTCTGATTATTAGTATGCTGAATATTTACCATAATGATTCCATCAGCATAATTCTGTACCTATTATTTCATTTTTCATTTCTAGGATCGTCATCTGGTTCTTTTTCATTGTTTTCAATTCTATGATAAAATTCCCTATGTGTACACCTTTTCTACTAGATCCTTTAATATATTTATCATATTTTAAAGTCCCTCTTTGATAATTTTAACATGAGGGCCATCTTTGGGTTAAGATTTGTTGACTTTTTCCTCTCTTGACAATGGGTCACATTTTCTTCTTTCTTCCATACCTCATATTTTATATTGGAAATTTGATATTGTATATAATAGAACAATACACTAAAGCAAATATATTTACACTCAAAAAAAGGCACATCATTTCTTTTTCAGACAACTAACATGGAGATATGAGTTGATCTAGTCCATAATTTAGTTGGGTCTGGGCTTGTTTCTTCTTAAAATTTTATGTACTTTTAAATCGATGAGTAAAATTATGTATGTTTATGGGGCACAATAAGATGTTTTAATATATCTATGCATTGTAGAATGGCTAAATCAAGCTATTTGACATATACATTATCTCACATACTTATTTTTTATGTTAAGAATTCTTAAATCTAGTCTGTTAGCTTTTTTTTTTCTTTTTTTTTTGAGATGGAGTCTCGCTCTGTCACCCAGGCTGGAGTGCAGTGGTGTGGTGCGATCTTGGCGCACTGCAAGCTCTGCCTCCTGGGTTCACGCCAATCTCCTGCTTCAGCCTCCCGAGTACTGGGACTACAGGTGCCTGCCACCACGCCCCGCTAATATTTTGTACTTTTAGTAGAGATGGGATTTCACCGTAGCCAGGATGGTCTTGGTCTCCTGACCTCAAGGTCCGCCCGCCTCGGCCTCCCAAAGTGCTTGGATTACAGGTGTGAGCCACCGCACCCAGCCAGCAATTTTTATGTATACAATAAGTTGTTATTAATTGTAGTAAACATGAGTACAATAGAGCTCTTGAACTCATGCCTCTTGTCTAACTGAAATTGTGTGTCCTTTGACCAACATCTTCCCAATCCCACCATCTTCTAGTAACCACCATTTTACTCTTTGTTTTTATAAATTTGACTTTTTTAGATTCCATATGTAAGTGAGATCATGCAGTATTTGTCTTTCTGTATTTGGCTTATTTCACTTAATGTAATGTACTCCAGGTTCATCCACGTTATCACAAATAACAAGATTTCCTTCTTTTTAAATAATGGAATAATATTCCATTGTATATACGTATGGAATTTTTAAAAATTCATTTGTCTGTTGATGGACACTTAGGATGATTTCACATCTTGGCTGTTGTAAATAATCCTGCAATAAATAAGGGAGTGCAAATATCTCTTGGACATACTGATTTCATATCCTTTGGATACAAATCCAGTAGCAGGATTCGTGGATCATATGGTAGTTCTATTTTTATATTTTTAAGGAAACTCATACTATTTTTCATAATGACTGTGTTAATTTACGTTCCAACCAACAACATACAAAACAACATCTTTTCTCTTCATCCTCACCTGCATTTGTTATGTTTTTTCTTTTTGATAGTAGCCATTCTAACAAGTGTGAAGTGATCTCTCACTGTGGTTCTATTTGCACTTCTCTGATTAGTGGTGTTGAGCATTTTTTTATACACCCATTAGCCATCTGTATGTCTTCTTTTGAGAAATATCAATTCAGTTTTTTTGTTTTTCTTTTGCTCAGTTTCAAGTCAGGTTATTTGTTTTCTTACTAGTGAATTGTTTGAGTTTCTTATATCTTTTGGATATTAACTCCTTATGAGATCTACGAGGTTCAGATATTTTCTCCCATCCCATAGGTTGTTTCTTTACTCTGTTGACTTTGTTTGTTTTGCGAAAGTTTTTCACTTGGTGAAATTGGTGGAATTCTATTTATCTTCTTGTTGCCTGTGCTTTTGGGGCCATATTTTAAAAAGTCCTTGCCTAGATAAATGCCTTGGAGCTTTCCCTCTTTTTTTTTCCTGGTAGTGTTATAGTTTTTGGTATTATATTTGTCTTT
>NC_045437.1:40947070-40955747 GCF_002776525.5 Piliocolobus tephrosceles
TTTTTTTTTTTTTTTTGAGACGGAGTCTCGCTCTGTCGCCCAGGCTGCTGGAGTGCAGTGGCCGGATCTCAGCTCACTGCAAGCTCCACCTCCCGGGTTTACGCCATTCTCCTGCCTCAGTCTCCTGAGTAGCTGGGACTACAGACGCCCGCCACCTCACCTGGCTAGTTTCTTGTATTTTTTAGTAGAGACGGGGTTTCACCGTGTTAGCCAGGATGGTCTCGATCTCCTGACCTCGTGATCCATCCGTCTCGGCCTCCCAAAGTGCTGGGATTACAGGCTTGAGCCACCGTGCCCGGCCTAGATCAATTTTTGTATGTGCTTTGAGATGATGGTCTACTTTCATTTTTCTGCATGTGAAAATTCACTCTTTATTGAAGAAACTCTTCCCCATTGTGAGTTCTTGACATCTTTGCCAAAAATTGATAGTAAATATGCAGATTTATTCCCGGGCTCTCTATTCTGCTTCATTGGTCAAGGTGACTATCTTTATGCCAGTACCATGCTGTTTTAATTACTGTATTTCTGTAGCAGATTTTGAAATAAGGTAGTGTGATGCCTCCTGCTTTGTTCTTTTTGCTCAATATTGCTTTGGCTGTTCAGTCTTTTGTGTTTTCATATACATTTTAGGATTTTTTTTTTCTATTTCTATGAAAAATGTCATTGGAATTTGTATAGGGATTTTTTTGAATCTGTAGATCATTTTGGGCAGAATATGCATTTAAAAAACATTAATTTTTCCAATCCATGAACGTGGGGTATCTTTTTATTTATTTGTGCATTGTTCAATTTTTTTCATTAGCGTTTTATAGTTTTCTGTGTACAGATCTTTCACCTTCACCTTCTTAGGTGAATATATCCCTAAGTATTTTATTTATTTGGTGGCCATAATTAGTGGAATTTTTTTTTTATTTTTTTATTTACAACTTTTTGTTAATATATGGAAATATTACTGATTTCTGTATGTTGATTTTGTATTCTGCAACTTTATGGAATTTATTCGTTTTAACAGTTTTTTTGGTGGAGTCTTTAGGGTTTTCTATATATAATGTAATCTATAAACAGAAATAATTTAACGTTTTTCTTTCTGACTTGGATGCCTTTATTTTTTTCTCTTGTCTAGCTTGCTCTGTCTATAAATTCCGGTACTATATGGAACAGAAGTGTCAATAATGAACATTCTTGCCTTATTTCTGATCTTAGAGGAAAAACTTTCAACTTTTCACCATTGAGTATGATATTAGCTGTGGGCATCTCATATATGGTCTTTATTGTGTTGAGATACATTTCTTCTATATATCTCATTTGTTGGGAGTTTTATGATGACAGGATGTTGAATTTTGTTTGTGCCTCTTCTGCACTTATTGAGATGATCATATGGTTTTTGTCCTTTATTCTGTTAATGTGTAATATCACATTTATTGTTTGATCATGGTGAATTATTTTGGTGTTGATGTTGTCTATTGCATGTTTCATTTCATTCACTGTGATGTTCAGCTTCAGAATTTCTGTTTGTTTTGTTTTACAATTTCAATCTCTGATAGATTTTTCATTTTGGTCTTTCTTTTTTAAAATTTTATTGTATTATTTCTCTGTATTTTGAAAATAATAGTTTTGAATTATTTGGTAGACAAGTTTGAATATCTACATTTGGAGTTCATATATCTTCATTGGGGCAATTACTGAAAAATTGTGTTCTTTTGATGGTGTTATGTCTCCTTGGTTGTTTTGGTTCTTCTTGCCTTCTATTGATGTCTGCAGATTTGGTGGAGTATTCCCCTATTCCTGACTTTATGTGCTATTTTTTTCTGTAGAAAGATCTCTCCCTATAGGGGGGTCTGAGGCCATTTCTGGGTGGGGTGCAGTGGTTTGTCACCAATGAGGTCAAAACTGTGTATTCACCTCAACACCCCTGTCTGCTGAGGTCAATATTGATGAAGGTTGCAGGCATCTTCAGTGGCCAATAATGTGGATATTCATAGCAGCAGTGAAAGTCATTGCAGTGTTTGATGGTGATGGCTGCTAAGGTACTCCCAATCTTTTTTTTCTTTCACTGGGGAAGTAGTGGCTGAAGAGATCCCTCTTGACACTGGGTCTACTTTGCAGTCCCACTCAAGTTGGCAGTGGCACTGGTGTCTGATCATGGTGCTCATGGAGTAGCCGTGAAGTTGAGGCCTGAAGCATGAGCATGCCTGGAGGGACTATGGTTCTGGAATCCAGAGTGATAATGGCACAGGTATCTAAGGCTCAGGGACCTCTGCTCCCCTGTCAGTAACAGCATGTGATGTGCGGGTGCTTGTGCAGCAGTCATAGAGTTAAGCAAGGGAGCACAGGCTTATGCTGAGTTAAAGTGGCTCTGAACTCAAGGTAGTGACAAGATCTCTATGGTATCTAAGCCAGTACCTGGAATGAAACTATGTACAGAAACAGTTTGACTTTGGGTCCCAGAGTGCTAAGTAGCTCAATATGACTTATGGGCAGGGCACTTGTATGGTTGGGAGAGGTTTCAGCTTCTCGGATGGTAGAGAAGTGTGCAGACACATCTCCCTTTCTGGGGTTCCTGGACAAAAACGGCTGTTTGTTGCCTCATTAGCAAAAGTAGCCAGTGTCCCCTATGGAGCAGACTGTTAGGAAACTCAATGGTTCCTGCCATGCAGCTGCCATGCAGCTGATAGCAACAACCTTTGTCTTTCTTATTTGTTCCTTGCTCATCTCAAGTATGCTAATTTCACCAGCAATCTGGTATGTGCATATTCCCAATATTTTTGCTCCACTCTGTTGCCGCAGACTCTTTAGTGGGCCTTTCAGACTTCTCTGGGATGTTTTAGTTTGTGGCTAGCTGTCTGTATTTGTTACTTTGTAGGTGAATAAAGGCTGGTACCACCTACTCTGCCATTTTCATTGATGTTTTGATAAATGCATATGAAAGTTTCTTTAGTTAGATTTATTTTACCACAGGCTGCAAATAATTTGGAAATTGGATTTGTGCCTTCGTTTTAGCTAGATTTGGGACCTCAGCATCTGAAGGATTTGTTTCCATTTTTTTGTTTTGCCTTTAGTCTTTCTCAGTCCCTGCTTGTCTGCATCTCAGAGGGATACTTATTACCTATCCTGCCTTAGTCTCCACTAAAATCAACCATTGCATCAGTGGGGGCCCTGAGTACCTAGAGAATTTCTTTCAGGATTTTGTGTTGCCTGAAGACTCCAGCAATCCCCCTACACTTGCATCTCATAGTAGAGTTTATCTTAGCTTTCCTGCTCTTCTTTTAGCAACAGGTCATCACAGTCTCTTACTCAGTGTAAAGCTCAGAGGGTTTAGCTTCGTTCTTATGCCTTGCCCTTAGATTTCATGAGGTCCTGCACACTGTGTCTCAGTGCAGCAAGTCTCTTCCAGTATTCCTGATCCTCTTCCACCAAAGGTAACTGCCTGCTACCTTGTACTGGGTGTGAAGTTCAAACACTTGAAGGTTTCTCTTAACATTCCTACCCCGGTCCAATATTTCTCATGAGTGCTCTGTGAATGCCTCTGAAAAAGTGTTGGCAAGTGGCATACTCTCTGTTCTGGGGACTCCAAATCATCTTGCCATCCCACACTTGGTCAATAAAAATTCCTTAAACATTCATCAGTTTTCTCATTTCCCATTTATCTGACAGCTTTCTCCCTTTTCCACTGTTAGATTTCTTCACTCCAAAGAGAGGTGTATCACTTTTTGGATTTTAAGTCATTAGGTTTAATCCCTCGTTCTTAGCACTCTGATAAATTTGTTTCAAACCATCACTTTACATATTGTCTGGCTGGTTACTGTTGTTAGGATGGGAATGACATTTTCTTGTGACTTTTTACATTCTAAGCAGAAGGTAATACCTGATAGTTTACATATAAATGATAATTTTTCTCTTTCAACATATGTATACATTATATATGTACTATATATACACACACTACACATAATATATATGCTATATATGTTAATTAAAAATATTTTTGAAATTATTCTTTTAGAATGTATTGGAGGTATTCATCTTTTCTTTTTTAATACCTTCGGTGGTAGGAAATCTTTCACTAATTCCAAAATTACATCTACTCTAAAATTAGAGTGACATTCAAAACAAAGTTTATAAATAATGGCGGTGATTAATTATGTTTTTTGTACAGTTGACTCTTGAACAACATGAGGGCTAGGGCTGATCCCCTACATTGTTAAAAATCTTTCCCAAAACTTAGCTACTAATAACCTACTTTGACCAGAAGTCTTACTGATAATGTAAAGTCAATTAACATGTATTTTGTATATGTATTTTGTTTTGTATTTTTACAATTAAAAAACTAGAGAAAATAAAATGTTATTAAGAAAATCACAAGAAAGGGAAACTATATTTACTATCCATTAAGTGGAAGTGAATCATCATAAAATTCTTCATTTTCATTGTCTTCATATTGAGTAGGCTAAGGAAGAAGAGGAAAAGGAAGGGTTGGTCTTGATGTCTTGGGGTAGCAGAGATGGAAGAAAATCCATGTATAAGTGGACCTATGCAGTTTAAACCTACATGGTTCACAGGTCAACTGTAATGAAATAATTGGGATGATTTTTTTTTAAAGGCTGGTCAAGTGAAGCAGTGGGTGTGGAAAAAGAACAAATAAATCTGTAACTGGTTGTGATCGGTTAGTTGTAAACACCATTGCACCCAGACCAGCCCGGACGATTTTTTATGCTTCTTCTAGATACCTTTTGAAGGCAATGTTACACAAGCAATTCAAAATTGATTTTAAGTGATGGCAACATCATTGGAATAAGGACATTCTTCTGATGATGACTGTTTAATTATGAGTAGTAAACAAAAAGCAAATATCTAGAATGCAGTAATTTTAAAATATATTTTCATTGCTCATGTATACAGTCTTGAACATTTGTTGTTAAAATTTTTTAAAATATTTCAGATTTTAGTCTTTCTTGTACTCTGAATAATCCAATGCCAATTGATAGTATATGGTTTGCCATTTTATTGCTTTCTTTGTAAATGCAAAAAGAGATATTTTTAGTTTACTTGAAAGTATATCATAGGCATCTTCACCTTATTAACAACTTACAGTGATTTCTCTTTTTTTCATACCACAGCAGACAGATGTGTTTTAATAAAAAAGAAAAAAAACCTTTAATCAGAAAGTCTGATTAAATTCAATATTAACTCAAACTCTTAAAAATATTTTGGAAAAGTCAACAGGATACATCACAGAAAAGCAGGCAGCTGCTAAAACTTCTTTGGTGGAAAAATAACTTGCATACTTATCCAAGCTGCTGAAATGATTATCAAAATGAGTTTTTTTTTCTTTTTCCAAAAACAGATTTTAAGATACACCAAAGAAGCTATACAGATATTCCCTAACAATACAAAACTTTAACAATGAAGTTAAACTATATAGCAAAAGCCAAGTATGACAATACACATGAATAATTTATAAAATAAACCGTTAAATCCTAGAAAACTAAAGTGGGAAGATCTTACTGAAGGGTAACATACATAAAATGAGGACTAAAAGCAGGGAACAATCCTTAACATTTTCCCAATGACTGACTAAACCTCAAAAAGACAACTTAGGAAAATGATTAACATGCAGTTTTTATTTTTTTCCTAGCCAATTCAGTTCTACTTAGATAGATCAGGTTACCAGTCAATACATATATAGATTAGTTCTTTTTTTTTTTTTTTCTACTCAATTACTACCATTTTTTTCTTTTTCATCTTTTCCCTAATTTTTCCTTTGGTTTGATGAGTTGAACTCAAAAGGTTTGCTACCTAAAATGATTATCAACGCTTATGGGAATAGCACTCGAGAAGTGCAATCCTAGAAAAGGCAAATTTTTAACAGAGGTGGCTTGACAAAGTTAAGCATTCATTCTCAATATAACAATGTCTCCCATGTTAGTCACAAGGTTAATGGCTTGCTCTTGGCTAGATCACATGACTCTGCATGATACTGGAATGCTTCCTGGTGAGGTACTGCAGAGCTACGTGCACATACACCCATGAAAGCTTTCAATAAATGCAAAGCATCATTTTAAACCATTTCAGTAGAATAAATAAAAAAATATCGCATTTCTCTTGGCTTGCTTTGCTTCCTGAGCTGACTTGGAGTGCTGTTGGTGATACAGAAGTCACAACAGTTAGTTAGTGGCTACTCCAAGCTCTTTAGACTTCAGCACTTTCCGTTCTTCAAGCCTCAGCACTTTTCTTTGGCAGCAATTATGGTATTCTTCATTAGCATTGCCACTGTCATAGGGCCAACACCTCCAGAAACTGGAGTGATATAACTGGATTTTTGCCTAACTCCTTTAAAATCCACATTTCCAACCAACTTAGGTTTAGCAGTTATAGGATCTTGAACTGTATCTATTCCCACATCAATGACTATTGCTCCTTCCTTGGACATATTTGCTGTGATCAGATTTGGAATGACTGCAACATACATTACAATATCGGCAAGAATTGTATGTTTCCTCAACTGTTCTTTGGGGGTATATAAATGAGGTATTATAACAGTGAGATCACCTCTGTGACGTTCATGCACCCCATCTGTGTGCAGTGGCATTGCAATGGGCATTCCAAGATTTTTTGACCTTCCAGCCAAACTGCATTCTTCCCTAGAGTTGGAATGCCAGTTTGCTTAATTATTTCCCACACACCGCATGAAGTAGCTGGTACATGGAATACTGGTCCAGATACATTCGCCCTACATTTATTACATGAAAGCCATCAACATTCTTATCTGGAAAAACAGCATTGCAGATCTTTCTCTCATCAATGTGCCCTGGAAGAGACAGGTGAAGAAGGAGGCCATCTACATTACCATCATTATTCAGTGTATTGATTAAATTCAACAATTCTTCCTCAGAAATTGAAGCTGGTTTCACAATTGTCTCACTGTTGATTCCCACATCTGAAGCTGCCCTGGTTTTGTTGAGGATATAGGAGTGACTTGTAGGGACTTGTAGGATTTTTGCTGACCAGAGTCAAGCCTAGGCATGGCCATTTGTTGCCAGAGGCCAGCTACTCCTCCACCTCCTGCCACACTTCCTGCTTGATCCACCTGGCCAGTTTCCTGACAAAAGCTTCATTTAGTTGGCAATGGGTTCGTCCTAAGAACTGCACTGCTTCATCCAAAGCTGACAGACCAAGAGTGAGTATATGAGGGCAAAGGCAACAATTTTTAGGTTGGCCAGCTGTTCAGTTGGTGCAAAAGCTTAGCTCATAAGAGCAGTGAGAGTTATCAGAACTAGCAAGAGTTGTTCCCTGAGGAAGTTCAAAGGAACTGCCGCGAGGTGAAAAGGGCGAGGGGCAGCTCTGAGCGGGCTGGACCAGCGGGCAGCCAACGCTGACATGAGGGAAGTCGCAGCCAGAGCCCGCCCCCGGTGCCCGCGCTGGACTGAAACTGATTTTAAACGTTTTTGCCCTTGCGTCCCCGCCTGGTCAAAGTTCTGAAAAACATCCATTTTAAACTAAATTTCAACTAGTTGTGAAATGATTAAACACGTTTTAAAAAATATTTTGACTTGGTCCCCAAGTATTCGATCTTTTTTTTCTGTTTTTTCTGTTTAAGAATATAAAAAAATTTTTAAATTTTCAAAATTTAAGAATATGTAATAATAGTGAATTATTGCAAAGTTACTACCCTCTATGTAAATTTTTCTTTTAATTGTTGAAAATGATTTCTTTTGAATTTCACTGACATCCTCATGTTTTGAAAATTGTAGGATTTGTTGCGCAAAGCCGCAGTTCACCGTGTTCTTACATTTTATGATTTTATGAATGCCCATTCTGTTCCCATGGAAACTTTCAGTTTTTATCTTCTAGATATTTTTAAAGCTTGTTATTTATATTGAAGGTTTTTTTTAATCCATAAAGTTCCAATCCAACAAATGTATTGTTTTTCTAAGTGCAAGCTCCTTTGCAAATAGTTTTGTTCCTGTCTTACTTTGGGTACCCTTCTTTTTTTTTTTTTTTTTTTTTTTAATTATTTTTAATTTTTTGGGGTATATGGGCATCATGTGCAGTTTTGTTACATATGTATACATGTGCCATGTTGGTGTGCTGCACCCATCAACTCGTCAGCACCCATCAATTCATCATTTATATCAGGTATAACTCCCCAATGCAATCCCTCCCCCCACCCCCCTCCCCATGATAGGCCCCAGTGTGTGATGTTCCCCTTCCCGAGTCCAAGTGAGCTCATTGCTCAGTTCCCACCTATGAGTGAGAACATGCGGTGTTTGGTTTTCTCTTCTTGTGATAGTTTGCTAAGAATGATGGTTTCCAGCTGCATCCATGTCCCCACAAAGGACGCAAACTCATCCTTTTTTATGGCTGCATAGTATTCCATGGTGTATATGTGCCACATTTTCTTAATCCAGTCTGTCACTGATGGACATTTGGGTTGATTCCAAGTCGTTGCTATTGTGAATAGTGCCGCAATAAACATACGTGTGCATGTGTCTTTGTAGTAGCATAATTTATAATCCTTTGGGTATATGCCCAGTAGTGGGATGGCTGGGTCATATGGTACATCTAGTTCTAGATCCTTGAGGAATCGCCATAATGTTTTCCATAATGGTTGAACTAGTTTACAATCCCACCAACAGTGTAAAAGTGTTCCTATTTCTCCACATCCTCTCCAACACCT